>NC_053498.1:82471968-82779781 GCF_905171775.1 Rana temporaria
TTGGTTGTAACATGACAAAATGTGGAAAATTTCAAGGAGTATGAATACTTTTTCAAGGCACTGTATATGGTGAATTTTGATTGTTGCAATTAGGTAGCCGGTATTGCATTCTGAAGCAATGTAACAGAAGAAGAAGAAGAAGGAGATAATATATTTTATTTTCTCTTTATGCTAAAATTGTAAACATCTACTGTAATTTAATATTCCTAGTGCCTACCCATGGAAACATACACATTCATTCTCATTGCTTAATCAATTCATGAGAATAAGGCGACATGGGCTACATCTAAATGCTTTTATAGATTCAATGGGCCTGTGGGTTGAGGAAAGACTGGAGCTTAAAGGGGTTGTAAAGGTTCGTCTTTTAGATTCCAAATAGGTTCCTTTAAGCTAGTGCATTGTTGGTTCACTTACCTTTTCCTTCAATTTCCCTTCTAAAATTTATTTTTCTATGTTTGAATTTCTCACTTCCTGTTTCTCCTCAGTAAGCTTTCCACCATCATCCGAGCGGTGGAAAGTCATTTAGAACAGCTTACTGAACACCTTACGGAGGAGAAACAGGAAGTGAGAAATTCAGACAAAGAAAACAAAGAACAAAAACATTTAGAAGGGAAAATGAAGGAAAAGGTAAGTGAACCAACAATGCACTAGCTTAAAGAAACCTATTTAGAAAATAAAAAAAACAAACCTTTACAACCCCTTTAAGCAAAAAGTATATTGTCATGGTTAAGCACCAAGGAAAACACAGGTAGTATTAATATCATTTTCCTTTAATATGACCAAAGATGACACCAGTGCAGCTAAAGTTCTTTCTTTCTTTCTTTCTTTCTTTCTTATAAACCGAATCATTGAAGCAAGCAAACATTTATTCAAATAGCATATGTAAACTAAATGCCAACAAATTTTGAACAGACATCTTCAGACATGACAATATATGAAGGGCTATTACACACATAATAAGGTCTATTTATACATTTTTTCACACAACTTCCATTCATGATTTACACCTTCTTTTAATTTGATCCTATTGGAATAAGTGTAAGAAACCTGGTTAAAAAGTTGTACATAAACATTTATAGACCCATCAAGACTCAAAACAGACTAGGATTTTTATTGTACTTCCTCTTTTTATATATATATTTATGAAATAGTTTAGATCAAAGCACATTCATGTGTTAGTATGGCCCAGCCAAAGTCCAGACCTATCCAATTAAGAATCTGTGGCAAGACTTGAAAATTGCTGTTCACAGACGCTCTCCATCCAATAAAGCTTGAGCCATTTTGTAAAGAAGAATGGGCAAAGATGTGCAAAGCTGGTATAGGCAGCGCCAAAAAGACTTGCAGATATAAGTGCAGCAAAAGGTGGTTCTACAAGGTATTGATTTAGGGGGACTGAATACAAACCAACACCACACTTTTCACATATTTATTTATAAAAATTGTTGAAAACCAATTATCATTTTCCTTCCACTTTACAATTATGTGCCACTTTGTGTTGGTCTATCACATAAAATATATGTTTTTGGATGTAACATGACAAAAATTTGGAAAATTTCAAGGGGTATGAATACTTTTTAAAGGCACTGTAGTGGTGTCAATAACAGATACATTTCCTACTCTGTATGCAGGTTTCATTTTGGATATATTTGACTCTTCATAAAAAACAACAGGTTTTATTTTTGGAGACATGCAGTACGCCGACACCTGTGTCCACAGCAGAGAGCATTCTTCCCTTGGGGAGACCTTTTATAAGCACCAACACCTGGAGAGCAGAATAAATTACGGGCTGAATGCTTTATTATTTAGTTCTCTAAGTAATACTTTCAAACTTAGGGAAAGTGCTCCTAAAAGCGAAGTCCGATTTACTGCCAACACCTTTTCCAGTGACCTTTAGGATGATCCCAACCAATGGACAGGAACACAAAAGATTTACATAAACATTAACTAAATTAATGCTGCTTAGTTATAAAAAAACAAAGTAATAACATCAGTTCTTATGTACCATATTTATCGGCGTATAACACGCACCCTAACTTTAAGAGGAAACTTTCAGGAAAAAAACTTTCCACAGCCCCCTGTGTATAACACGCAGTCACAGTTTACCCTCTATTTTCAGGGTAAAAAAGTGAGTGTTATACGCCAATAAATACAGTACTTAAAAGGAGAAGTCCACCCTGAGCTCAGTTTTGCGCTCCTGTGACCCCGTTTTCAGCAGAGAGCGGTCTTGGGTCCGCTCTCAGACATCACTGGAATCAGTCTAGGCAACACAACATCCCAACCCAACACAACATCCCACTTTGATTCTCACATTTGTGTGAAATGTTATTTACACTTTTTGTATTGCAAAGTTTTATGGAATATATAAGTTTACTTTAACCACTTCAGCTCCGGGCCAGGTCAAAGACCGGACGACTTTTTGGGATTCGGCACTGCGTCAGTTTAACGGACAATTGCGCGGTCGTGCAATGTGGCTCCCAAACAAAATTGACGCTTCCCCCCCCCCCCCAAACAGCACTTTCCTTTGGTTGTTATTTAATCACTTCTGCGGTTTTTATTTTTTGCGCTATAAACAAAAATACAGCGTAAATTTTGAAAAAAATGCAATATTTTTTACTGTTTGCTATAATAAATATCCCCCAAAAATATAAAAAAAATTTTTTAGGCCATTACGTATTCTTCTACATATTTTTGGTAAAAAAATTAAATAAATTGCAATAAGCGTTTATTGATTGGTTTGCGCAAAAGTCATAGCTTCTACAAAATAGAGGATCAATAGAGGATCGTTTTATGGCATTTTTATTAATATATATATTTTTCTTACTAGTAATGGCAGCGATCAGCGATTTTTATTGCGACTGCGACATTATGGCGGACACTTGAGACACATTTTTGGGACCATTGTCATTTTTACAGCGACCAGTGCTATAAAAATGCACTGATTACTGTGAAAATTACACTGGCAGTGAAGGGGTTAACCACTAGGTGGCACTGTAGGAGTTAAGTGTGCCCTGATAAGTGCTTCTAACTGTACGGGGGATGGGCTGTGTGTGACAAGACAGTGATCACCGCTTCCGATTACAGAAAGCGGTGATCACTGTCATTGTCACTAGGCAGAGCGTGGAGGTGCTTGTTTACATAAGCATCTCCCCGCTCTATCTTTCCGTGAGACGATCGCGGGTATCCTCGAGGCGGTCGAGTCCACGGGACCCGCGGTCAGACTCATGAAGAAGGTGGCAGGGTCGCGAGCGCCCCGCCGGTGGTGCGTGACCACACGGCAGCATCTTAAAGGGGACGTATCTGTACGTACCTATGCCTCTCCGTGCCGTTCTGACGACGTAAAAAGTCGTGAGATGGTCCTTAAATGGTTAAGAGTAGCATCGCACCATTTTCAATCACGCTGCTAAATTTAGGGGGAGCACCGCATAATCACTACATTAATTAATCCAGCGTACGTGGGGGTACGCATTGGTTTGTTAACAGCACCTACCATATACACAGAGTTTCATATTAGACACACGTAGCGTGGAAGCGTCCGCAAAAATCACAGTTCTAAACTGCATGAATAGTAGTGGACAAGTAAGGAATTTTTATTTGTGTATTGTATTAAAAAAATTTATATAACACTATATAAGGAACAGTGACAGAGGAAGAGAGGTGTTTATTCGGAGCACTGTATGGAAGTTATGATTTACGTTATGAACTGGATGTTGATTATTTGTGGTAAAAGTAGGGGGGGTTGGCGCAACAGAAATGATTTGTTATTGCTTATTAGTAGGTGTTGTGGGAACACAATTATGAGGTTTGCAGCCACCCAATAGGTACATGTCTTGAGTATGTATGTATTATACATATTGGTGGTAAGGTAGGGTGGGATAGTACATTTATTATTGTAGCAATGTGGGCCTGCATGTTGGGCAAAGGGGTTTAGGTTGGGGCAGCAGGATGTCAGGCGCTGAAATGTTCTTTGTGTTTCACCAATGAAATAGATTATACTGTCAGGCGGAGTGTTCTCTCTCATTGATGGTACAAGTAACGTTCCAGGCTTGGAGAAGGAGAGAGAGCAGCGTGGCAGGGTGTGACCAAGTAATGTTTGGGGGGGTTTATAGCAACTGAGCACCAGTGCAGGAGGGGGAAGGTTTACCAGCACTGCCAGTGTCCACCAATGTAGGGCATGGGGTTGTGTGTCCAGTACTGTGTACAGTAACATCCAATTATGTGGGTTATTATTGCTGCCACTGACATCTATGTTTGGGGTTATTATTGCATCCAAAGACACCAATGCTTAGGGCTAATCTTGTATCCAATGATGGTGGCTATTACTGTGTCCAAAGACACCAGTGCTGATAGCGATTATTACTTAAAAAAACACCAGTGCTGGATATAATTATCATTACATCCACTGTAACTAATGAGTTACTATTGCTGCTATTGACACCAAGTTGGCCGTCACTGCACTAGATGAAGTAGGTATGCGCCGTTATCTCTTGATGCCTACTTATAGTTCTAAAAGCGGAGAGGGTACCTTGTTTTAAGTGGAACTTCCTGTCCAGCTTCCACCTTCTGGCCGCCTAGGTGACTCCTCCTCCTCCCCCTAGGTGGCCTCCCTCTAGGCAATCTTCTGGGACACATCACAGGTCCCAGAACATTGCCTGTCCACTCGGAGAGTGCAGCATGACTCGGGTATGTGCAGTGCGCACCCGGCCATGAAGCCACAAGCTGTCACGGCTGGGTGCCCACAGTTCCAATCATGGCGCCGTGGAGAGGAGAGGGAGAAAGCGGAGCTTCGGACGGCCGCATCGCTGGACCGTGTGACAGGCGAGTCATCAGCTATACTTTTTGTATCTGCTGACTTTTAATAAACTGAAAAAAGCCTGGAACTCCGCTTTAAACACCTTTTTATAGTGGTAGTAAAGTCCGCTTTGCAACTTTTACCTACAGGTAAGCTTATAATAAAGCTTACCTGTAGGTAAAATGGCTTGAAAATGGATAGAAAACTGGCTAAAATACAGAATTCAGAGAGTAGTGGTCAATGATTCTTACTCTGAATGTATAAGGCAGAGGGAGCATGCAGGTTTACTCCCTGGAGGCTCTGGCATCGCTGCAGGGTCTCTTACCCACTCTCCCCTTTCCTGCAACGATTAGTTTGTTCAAATTTTACTCACCCTCTCTATTGCTCTCATGCATTTTCAGCATGTTTCCGGACCCTTTCCTTATGGACACCCGGCCACTGATGCTGGCGTTATAAAGTGAAAACTGCCTTGCTGCACATTAAGATAGTTTTCACTTTATAGCAGTGCCCTGATCCCTATCCCACTGTATCATAATAATCAACAAAATACAGCTCTGCCCTTTCCTACCTTGCCCCATGCAAAGAGGGAGACAGAGCAGGGAGCAGTAAGTTGAATGAGAACACGGGAGATGCACACAGCAGTGCTGATAAGACAGCGGGAGCTTTCGGAGTTAATTTTTCACTGGTGATTGGTTGCTAGGACCACCTAGCAACCAATCACCAGGAAAGTTAACCCTGGAAGCTCCCGCTGTCTTATCAGTACTGCTGTGTGTTCTCATTCAGCTTCCTGCTCCGCTCTTACTTAAAACGTCTGTGGGCTGGGTGCATGTGAATTCATCACATGCACCGACGGGCCAGATATTTAGCGGCGGCGGGTCGGGTGCGGCCCGTAGGTTGCCGAGCCCCGGTCTTAAGTCATCAGTGGTGTACCCCAAGTTTCAGTGTTGGGAGCCTTATTTTTTAATACCATTATAAATTGTGTCTGGGATTAAAAGTACAATTTCAGTCTTTGCAGATGGAACCAAGCTATGCAGTGGAATAACAGGATTTCTCCAACTTACAAGCCGACTTCGATGCTCTGTCTTATTGGGCGACTATGTGGCAAAGGAGGTTTAATGCGGATAAATGTAAAGTTATGCACTTGGGGGCTAAGAATATGCACGAGGAGTACAACTGGGGGAAATCTATAGTGGAGAAGGATCTGGGGGTTTTGGTAGATCATAAGCTTAAAGCGGAGTTCCACCCAAAAGTGCCACATATGTACCTTTTGGGGGGATTGGGGAGTGGATACCGGTCTTTCACAGGTATCCTGATACCACTTCCGGGAGTCCGGGCCACCGCCTTTGACGTCATCGCTGGGGCTCCCTCCTCCTTCCCCTGCCGCTGTTGGAGATAGGAGCAGAGCCTCGCGCATGCGCAGAAGGGTTCCCGGGCGTGAAGCCGCAAGGCTACACTGCCGGACTCCCTTAACCGCAATGGTGGTGGCAGCACCCAACAGCTGATGGAAGTAGTGTCTCATTATTAAAAGCCAGCAGCTGCAGTATGTGTAGCTGCTGGCATTTAATTTTTGTAGCGGAGGACAGACCTCCGCTTTAATAATATGATTCCTCTTGTACCAAATTGTAATGTAACTGTACTGTCTGCCTTCATTTTGTTAAAGTGCTGCGCAAACTGTTGGCGCTATATAAAACCTGTATTATAATAATAATAGCATGCAATGCCAAGCTGCAGTTTCAAAAGCGAGCTAGTCCTTTCTTGTAAGAGGAGAGGAGTGGAGAGAGACCATTTTGCCCCTGTACAAATCATTAGTAGGATCTCATCTGGAACATGAAGTTTAGTTTTGGGCACCAGTTCCCAGAAAATATATCAGGGAACTAGAGAAAGTGCAGAGAAGGGCAACCAAACTGATAAGAGGCATGGAGGAGCTCAGCTATGAGGACGGATTAGAGGAACTGAATTTATTCTCGAGAAGAACAGAATAAGTAGGGATAAAATCAACATATAAAAATATATAAAGGGTCCATATAGTGAACTTGGCATTAAGTTATTCACTTTAATGTCATCACAGAGGACAAGGGAGCACTCTTTACATCTAGAGGAAAAAATATTTAATCTCCAAATACGGAAAGGAGCTGTAAAAATGTGGAATAGACTCCCTCAAGAGGAGGTTCTGGCCAGCTCAGTAGATTGTGTTATAGGACTGGATTATTTCCTAAATGTACATAATATAACTGGATATTAATATTTATAGATAAAATTGATCCGGGGAAAATCCGATTGCCTCTCGAAGGATCAGGAAGGAATTTTTTCCCCTGCTGTAGCAAACTGTATCATGCTTTACTGTATTTTTTTGCCTTCCTCTGGATCTACTATGGGTATAGGATTGTGTATATGAGATTGTATGTTTTTTTTTTCTTTTTTATTGGTTGAACTGGATGGACTGGTGTTTTTTTTTCAACCTAACTATGTAAATATCTCCTAAATGTGCACCGAGATATTCCAATGAGTAGCACCGGTGACATCACTATCAATGCGCTATCAATGGATGGCATGGGATGGGACTTGAACAACAGCCATGACTCCTGTGCGCATATGCGGGAGTGACATCATCACGGCTCGGCCATTCAAACGGCTGGAGCCCACAAACCCATCAGGAAGACCGGCTGAAGATAGAAGCTCTGACGGTGCACCACTGGAGGGTTTTGTTTTACATGCAAGTCTATCATAATGTGCTAGTATGCAAAGCAAAAGCATAGTATGCCAAGCATACTAGCACATAATGCCGTTACATTGCAGGGGGCCTGGAAGATTTATTTTTTATTTAATACCACTTTAATAATATAAATTCAAGCTTTCTTAAATTTTCATCATTCCATACATACCAGCTGGTATTCACAATAAACCAGAGTGTCTACACTAGTTGCTGAATTGGTAGAGAAGGTGCTGAGTAAGGATGAGCTCTGGCGTGTTCGCATAGAACACGTGCAGATCCCGCCAGGAAGTGTGCACGGCGATGTGCTAATCACAGCCAGGGAGACATTGTCCCGATGCTCGGCTACAGAGATCGTGAAATGTCTCCCTGGCTGTGATTAGCGCAGCGCCGTGCACACTTCCTGGCGGGCTCTGCACTTGTTCTATGTGAACACGCCGGAGCTCATCCTTTTTTTTAACAGAAAGAGGTTTTTCATTAACAAAACAGCATTACAAGATATGCATTATTCGACAATCAGATTTGCATAGAAACAATGACAGTCAGAAACAAGTGATTTCAGCATTTGCAGATCATAAACAAAGGCAATCCAAAAAGGAAAAGGGAAAATAATACAAGTATAATAAGCAACGAGATGCTAGTCCATAGCCCTCCCTCCCCAGTCCCCCCCGACCGTAAGCCACCAGGCGCAGACCAACCGGAGTACTCCTCGGAGTACACACGGGCAAAAGACCGTCGCCCCTGCACCAAGTCCCTAGAAAACCCCCAAACCGTGTAAGGACCCCAGCAGCCGATCGAAGTGGGCATCGCTCCGAGAGAGAGGGGGGGCAAAGGCCCCCATTCCGGGCGGGGGGGGAATCAATCTTAGTCCCCCACCCCCCCATCCCGGTGCATCCACCCAGGCCGACCAGACCTTATCGTACTTAGCAGGGCACTGCCTACTCTCATACGTGAGTTTGTAAAGGGGCAAAGCCGAGTCCACCGCCTTCCTCCAGGATCCAAGGGTGGGAGGTCCTAACGACTTCCACCGTAGCAATATCTCCCTCCTAGCATAGAACAGTGAGAACGTAATACATAGCTTAGTGTACCTGTCTCCCTCGACCTCACCCAAATGACTCAGAAGGAGCACCAAGGGGTCCAACGGCACTCTGGTCCCTCCTATGTCGCTAAGCCTCTCTGCTACCCCCGCCCAATACGGCCGAAGCTTCGGGCAGTCCCACACCATGTGCCAGAATGTCCCCACCTCGACCCCACACCTGGGACAGTTCGGATCAAGATGCGGGTATATGTTGGCCATTCTGTGAGGGGTGAAGTAGGCCCTATGTAGGAACTTGAGCTGGAGGAACCTGTCCTTAGCTGCTATCATGGATGGGATGTATGTGGAGACACATTCCTCCCATTCCTCCTCCCCCAAAGCTGGAATGTCCACCCTCCATTTATCCATTAACCGGGTGAGTTTAACATCGTGGGCCACCGTAAGGTACATGTACAGAGTGGAAAGGGGCTTCCCCATTGCGCTCGATGTCAACAGTCGCTCAATTGAGTCGGGTTCCAGGGTCAGTGCGTCCGGGAATTGGGCCCTCATCGCATGTCTCAGCTGAAAGTATTTAAACTCGAGGGAGCTAGGGAGAGAGTACTGGCCCACTGTGAGGGTTCGGGCAGATCACAGAGATGAGGCAGGGTGGGGTTACCCCACAGTGGGGTGTGTGGAGAGATACAATTCGGTTTAGCGTAAATAGCTCTGGCCGCCCGCCACACCCTAACAGTCGTCTTCATGGACGCCGTCAGAGGACGGGGAGCGCCGGGACCCCTGTACACCAGATTAGACAACGCAGCATATGACCCCAGTATAGCAGCTTCCAGCCTCACCGCCGGGTTTTGTCTGGGCTGGGAGAACCACCAGCGCACTGTAACTAGGACAGCCGCCCAGTAATACAACAAAAAATTTGGGAGGGCCAGTCCACCCCCCGATAGGGGGAGATACAGTATCTGTCTCGCAACTCTGGGTGGCCTTCCGGCCCAAATGAAAGAAGTCAGCACCCCCTCCAGTCGCCTGAAGAAAGTTCTGGGAATGTGGGAAGGGGTGTTGCGGAAGAAATATAGGAACTTAGGGAGGAACACCATTTTGAGCAGGTTCACCCTGCCAACTGGGGTTAGTGGGAGGGTGCGCCAGGCCGTGCATTTGTCAGTGAGGTGAGAAAGGAGGGGCCGTACATTCCCCTCTATGTATTCCTGTGAGGTGTTACTAATCCGAATGCCTAGATATGTGAATTCGCTTACCCACTGGAGGGGGGTTCCAGTATCTACTCTGGGAAGCGAGGGGTGCAGTGGGAAGAGAACGGACTTACCCCAATTTATGCGGATTCCTGAGAACCGGCCGAATTCCTCAAATAGGTCAAGTGCTCTCCGTAGCGACTGAGATGCATCCGCCAGGTAAAGTAGAGTGTCGTCCGCATAGAGGGACACCTTCTCCTCTATATCCCCCACCGCTATGCCCTTGACCCCGGCCTCAGCCCTCAGGGCTATGGCAAGGGGCTCAACCGCCAGGGCAAAAAGTCCAGGCGATAACGGACATCCCTGGCGAGTGCCCCGACCCAAGGGGAAAGTGTCTGAGAGGAGGCCATTCGTGCGGACCCTGGCCCTGGGATCAGCGTAAAGCATCCCCAGCCATGTCAGAAAATTTGGACACCCCACAGGAACCCCCACTCCACCGAGTCGAAGGCTTTTTCGGCGTCTAAAGACGCCACTACCCCTGCCGCCTCCGGCCGCGCCCTGTCCATATGCGTGTACAGCCTTCTAATGTTAATGTCCGTTCCCCTCCCTGGCATGAACCCCGTTTGGTCTGGATGTACCAACGCAGTTATGACTGTGTTTAACCTCCTGGCCAAGACTTTGGCCAGGAGTTTTGCATCAACGTTTATCAGTGAGATGGGGCGGTATGAGGAGCACACGGTCGGGTCCTTACCCGGTTTAGGGATCACCACCACCACAGCCTCACTCAGGGAATGCGGGAGCTCCCGCGCCCTCTGCGCCTCTGTTAACATACCGAGCAGTTTGTCCGTCAAGTCCTCAGAGTATTGTTTGTAAAATTCAACCGGTATACCGTCGGGGCCCGGCGACTTACCCGATTGGAGGGTCTTAAGAGCTTTCAAGAGTTCGTCAGCGGTTATGGGGGCATCTAGCAGTTCTCGGTATTTAGTAGTCAGAACTGGGATGTCAATGGGATCTAGATAGGAGGCCAGGTCATCACTAGAGTACCCAGCCCTGGAGCTGTAGAGGCTTTTGCCGGAGCTCATCCTTAGTGCTGAGAAACAGATGAGTGACAAAAAAAGATTTATCCCCTCTACTGCTGTCTACCATGCACTGGTGATGAGTGGGGCAGGTGTTTATACACCAAAGAAGCACAGAGCACTTTGCAAAGCCTACACTTGTATTGCTTGACGCCTTAACCACTTCAGCCCCGGAGAATTTGGCTGCCCAATGACCTGGCCACTTTTTGGGATTCGGCACTGAGTCGCTTTAACTGACAATTGCGCAGTCGTGCGACGTGGCTCCCAAACAAAATTTTCCCCACAAATAGAGCTTTCTTTTGGTTGTATTTGATCCCCTCTGTGTTTATTTATTGCGCTAAAAAAAAAATAGGGCGACAATTAAAAGAAAAAAAAAAGCCCTCAAAAAAATATAATTTTTTTTCCCCCCTCAGTTTAGGCCGATACATACTCTTCTACATATTTTTGGTAAAAAAAAAAAAAATGGCAATAAGCGATTATTGGTTTGCGTAAAAGTTATAGCATCTACAAAAAAGGGGATAGTTTTATGCGATTTTTATTAACAATTATTTTTTTTACTAGTAATGGCGGCGATCAGCGATTTTTATTGTGACTGCGCCATTATGGTGGACACAGACATTTTTGACACTATTTTGGAACCATTGTCATTTATACAGCAATCAGTGCTCTAAAAAAGCACTGATTACTGTGTATATGACACTGACAGGGAAGGGGTTAACCACTAAGGGGCTAGGAAGGGGTTAAAGGATCACTAAAGTAATTTTTTTTTTAGCTAAATAGCTTCCTTTACCTTACTGCAGTACTGGTTTCATGTCCTCATTGTTCGTTTTTGCTTTGAAGTTGCTGTAATTCTGCTGTGATCTCCACACTTCCTGCTTGTCTGGCTCCTTATGAAAAATCTCATGGGAGCTTCTCACTGTGGTCTAAGCTGTGTGTCTAAAATTCCTCAGAACCAATCAGATTCATTTTAAAAACAAAACACTGCCCTGGATTTGTTTGTTTTTGTTCTGTGGGTCTCTTTACTTCACAGAAACATGAAACCAGTTTAAAAAGTGAAACTAGAGGCACATTATATGATTGAATTTAATCTATTTTTAATCATTTTTAAAAGGAATCAGTTAACTTTTATGTCTCTATATATACCCTGTAAACAGTCATTTCAGCAAAAAAAAAATTTTCCTTTAGTGACCCTTTAAGTGTGTCCTAGGGAGTGATTCTTACTGTGTGGGGCTGGGCTACATGGGACAAGACACTGATCCCTGCTCCCGATGAGAGGGAGCAGACGATCAGTGTCCTATCACTAGGCAGAACAGGGAGATGCCTTGTTTACACAGGCACTCCCTCATTCTGCCACTCCGTGACACGATTGCGGGACACCGGCGGACATCAAGTCCGCGGGTCCCGTGGGCACGGTCACAGAGCTCGCGGCAGGGGCACGTGCGTGCCCACATGGTGTCCGTGCCATTCTGCCAACGTAAAAGTGCGTGCGCTGGTCAGCAAGTGGTTAAGTGGCATTAGCAGGCTATGGCATGAACACATGGGAAGTGGAAGGTGTGCCTCTTTCCACGCACAGCCACTTTTTATATGTGTAAAGCTGGATACACACTATACAATTTTCTGTCGATTTTTTTTCCTTCAGATTTACCAAAACCATATAATATGAGGTCAAACCTAAAAGTTTCAATTTGTATGCAATCATGCAGGCCCTTACACTTCATGGTTTTGGTAAATCTAAAGAAAATCAGACAACAAAAGTTTTATAGTGTGTATGGGGTCCCCAAGTATCCTATGTGTATACTGATTTTACTGCGGCAGCATGGCTCTCCTGGGCAAAATCCTGTATATATACGGCTTTGCACAGGAAAGCCACCAAAGGGCGCGCGAGCGCCTGCTGCACAGTGGGGAACCTGATGCGAGTGGCCAGCGAGCGTGATCTGGTGCACAAGAGCGGCAGCACAGGGGTTTGACTAGAGATCACAGAGCGTGCGTTTCTGCAAAGTAGAAACCACGAACTGTCAAATCTCCTAGTTGGTCCCCCCCCCCCCCCCAGATGGAACACACAATAGGGAACACAGTAAACCCCTTGATCGCCCCTAGTGTTAACCCCTTCCCTGCCAGTGACATTTACATAGTAATCAGTGCATATTTATAGCACTAATCGCTCTGTAAATGTCAATGGTTCTGTGTCAAAAAGTGTCCTGCTCACCACAATGTTGCAATACCGAAAAAAAAAAAACGCCATATAAATGCCATAAATCTTTCCCATAGTTCGTAGACGCTATAACTTTTGCACAAGCGTATCAATATACGCTTATTGCGATTTGTTTTACCAATTATATGTAGAGGAATACATATCGGCCTAAACTGGAGGGAATTTTTTTTTTTTTTTTTAAATTGGGATATTTACTATAGCAAAAAAGTCAAAGATATATTTTTTTGTTTATAGGGCAACAAATAAAGACCGCAGAGGTGATCAAATACCACCAAAAGAAAGCTTTAATTTGTGGGGGAAAAAGGACTACAATTTTGTTTGGATACAACATCGCATGACCGCGCAATTGTCAGTTAAAGCGACGCAGTGCCGTATCGCAAAAAAATTACCCAGTCATTGAGCAGCCAAATCTTCCGGGGCTGAAGCGGTTAAAGAAGCCAGGCTGCATCTGCAGAAATAAATCAAGTTGTATTTTACCCTTTATTTAAAGAGGGGGTTCACCCTAATAAAACAATTATTTTTTTTCTAGCATTAAATTAGGCATAGTAGCGCGAGCTACAGTATGCCTGTATTTATTTTTTTAGCCCCGTACTCACTGTGCAATCGTATAGATAAGATTCCGACTCCCCGCGGGGAATGGGCGTTCCTATCCAGAGGGAGCATGATTGACGGCCGGCTATGGCGCGTCACGCTTCTCCGGAAATAGCCGAAATAGAACTTGGCGCTTCACGGCGCCTGCGCATAGTCTGTGCGCAGGCGCCGTGAAGAGCCGAGACCTACTCCGGCTATCTTCGGGGAGCGTGACGTGCCATAGCTGGCCGTCAATCATGCTCCCTCTGGATAGGAACGCCCATTCCCCGCGGGGAGTCGGAATCTTATCTATACGATTGCACAGTGAGTACGGGGCTAAAAAAATAAATACAGGCATACTGTAGCTCGCACTACTATGCTTAATTTAATGCTAAAATGTTGGTAATGAGGGTGAACCACCGCTTTAAAGCCCAACTCCAATTCCTCCTTCCCGCAACCCTATAGCTGATCGCTGGAATTTAAATAAAAAAAATAAAAAAACATATCCAAATAGCCTTTTTCCTTACCTAAACATTAGTTCACGTGGCTTTTGGGTCCCAATCCTTCACTCTTCGGTGGTCTTCTTCTAGAAGGGTCCTTCTCCAGGTGTCCACATGACTGCCTGCATTATGTGGACACTTTTTATTGGATGTCAAGCAGGGAGTTCTCAGGATCCAGAAGAGGATCAGCCCCCCCCCCCCCCCCCCCAACACTCATCTGAGCCCCATCTCAAACCAGCGATGTGCACCAGAGCCTCGGCTCTCTGGTGACTCTGTCTCCTCATTGGCTAAGACAGCAGCAGGGGCAGCAATAAGAGAGAAGGGGTAGAGCTAAGCCATGGCTCTTTATCTGAATAGACAAGCAGGGCAGCAGCTCAGGAGCGAGCTGGTTGCTGTGGGGGCACTTGGATGAAGGGAGAGGCTAGAAGCGTCAGCAGGGGACGCCAGAAGAGGAGGATCAGGGCTGATCTGTGCAAAACCACTGCACAGAACTGTTAAGTGTGACGTTTGTTATTTTTAATTAAAAAAAAATTCTGCCTTTAACAAAATTTTAAGCCTCGTACACACAATGAGAATATCAGACGAATGATCGTCCTTTTTTGTTTGTTTTGCATGCTAGTCTCAGAATAAAGAGGTTACTAAATCTATAAAAATTCTTGCATGTCATGTACTCTTCTGTTTCCGAGCATGCGTAGTCTTGCTCTTCCAATTATTTTGGCGAAAAATTTCTGTTTTTCCCTTCAGATAATTTTGCATGAACTGTCATGATTGGCTCTTGAAAGATGTGTACTAAATGATTCGATTATCGTACGATCAAATCTGTATTTTTCATCCGATTTTCTGATTGACATTAGCTGAGTTTATTTTATTTTAGCAGATACGACACAAAATAGCCTAACGTAATTGGTTAGAGGCGATAAATAAGGAGCGGTGGTAAAAATGTCATTTTTAAAGCTAAACTCTAAAACTAAAAGGGAAATTTGAAAATTCTCTCTTACTGGCAGAACTGCAAGGGTTAATGGTTTGCTTAGTGTAGAGGGGAGTAAAAGTAATTTTACTTACTTTTACTTACCTAATCCTCTACTCCTCCTGGAGACGGCACTCCTCCATGCTTCGGCAATGGAGTGTTCTCAGCGTCTTTGTGTCCAATGCGGGGCTCACTGGTTTGGATGACATCAGGACCCAAGATCACTGGAATGTAGGAAAGAGGACCCTGCGGGGACCAGCACTGAGGATCAGGTAAGTAGATTCCATGCCCCTAGACTAAAAGAGCGACTAACCATTGCAGTATGAGTGCAGCCCCACTACAAGGCAGCATTTTCAATTTTCCTAGAGTTCAGCCCAGTGTAAGCGTAACAGTAATGCCCCGCACACACGTGCAGGATTTCTGACGGGAAAAGTTCCCGTCGGAAATCCCGAGGGTAAAGCCAAGAACCTGCTCGGTCAGTCTTTCCCCCTACACACGGCCGGTTTTCCTGACAGGAAAACTGTGATGGAGCTTTGGTGGGGAATCCCGGCCGTGTGTATGCTCCATCGCAGTTTTTCCCCATAGGAAAGCTGGCAAAAACCGCCAGGCAAAAGTCAGTCGGTTTTCCCAGCGGGAAAAAAGAGAGCTGGTTCTCTTTTTTGGCCGGCGTTTTTTGGGCAGTTTTCCCGTCGGACAAACTGCGAGGAGCATACACACGGCCGGGATTCCCGCCCCAAAAGTTCCGTGTGTACGAGGCTTGAGGCTTAAAATACCCTCTGCTGATGCAATCAGGAGAGTCAGACCATGTATCTCTCAAAGAAAGCAATGGCCCAGCTCTCTCACAGTCCAACACCCCCCACAAAAGGCTGGGAGTGCACCTCAATGCAGCACACAGATTGTTCACGTGTGTATCACGCTGCCATTCACAATGGCACATTCTGCTCTGCGTGTCAATGCATTTTCCTTCACCTACTGTGTTTGTGAATGAATCCTGAAAGAGAATTGCAGCATGTGTGGTCTGTCCTTCTATGACAACAATCTGGGGGGTAAGTGATCCTCCTACACTGCACTGTGTACAGAGGATCTTCTCATCTCCTGTATGGCAGGGGAAGCCACTCACATAGAGCACTGTGTGATCTCTGCTAGTGTTATCATCACGGCACAACCAACACTGACCTACACTTCTCACCTCACCACACACCCATATATCAGACACACTGTGATATAATTTATATATAGTCTGTGATCTCTATGGAGGACATGAAATTATATATGAGATGCTGTGATCTCTGCAAGGACATACAGTGCCTTGAAAAAGGATTCATACCCCGTGAAATGTTCCACATTTTGTCATGTTTCAACCAAAAACGTAAATGTATTTTAATTGGGATTTTATGTGACGGACCAACACAAAGTGGCACATAATTGTGAAGTGGAAGGAACATGATAAATGGTTTTCAAAATATTTTACAAATAAATATCTGAAAAGCGTGGCATAAATTTGTATTCAGCCCCCTTTACTGTGATACCCCTAACTAAAATCTAGTGGAACCAATTGCCTTCGGAAGTCACCCAATTAGTAAATGGAGTCCATTTCTGTGTAATTTAATCTCAGTATAAATAAAGCTGTTCTGTGAAGCCCTCTAAAGGTTTGCTAGAGAACCTTAGCGAACAAACAGCATCATAAAGGCCAAGGAACACACACACACAGACAGAGCACTAATCAACCTATCATCCATAAATGGAAAGAGAGAGGAAAAAAAAAGAAAAAAAGAGCAAGGTATTTATGGGAGGACAAGTGCCCCATCATTGGTGTTCCTGGGGGGGGGGGGGGATAGTGCCCCATCAATGCTGTTCCTGGGGGGGGGTAGTGCCCCCATCCTGGGGGCGGCAGTGACGCCGGAGCGCGCAATACCCCGATAAATACGGTAATGAATGAGGAATTTACTTTAATAGTTATGTTGTAATACAGTTTGAGTGTAACACTCAGTTTTTTCATTATTATTTTAAATAAACGAAAAAATTGCATTTTTTTCTTATGATTTTATACAATTAATCGAAACAGTAATTGGCCAACTAATCGATTACAAAAATAATCGTTAGTTGCAACCCTACTACAAACTAGGGCTGCAACTAACGATTATTTTCATAATCGATTAGTTGGCCGATTATTGTTTCGATTAATTGATTAATCGGATAATGGCCTTAAAAAAAGGAATTTTTTTTTTTAGCTAAATAGCTTCCTTTACCTTACTGCAGTCCTGGTTTCATGTCCTCATTGTTCGTTTTTGCTTTGAAGTAGCTGTAATTCTGCTGTGATCTCCACACTTCCTGGTTGCCTGTTTCCTTATAACCATCATACTGGGAGATTATCACGGTGGTCTAAGCTGTCATTACTGTGTGTCTAAAACTCCTCAGAACCAATCAGATTAATTTTAAAAACAAAACACTGCCCTGGATTTGTTTGTTTTTGTTCTGTGAGTCTTCCCGACTCACCTCTCACCCGGAACTTCATGTATGTACTTTTAAAACCGAAAGTGAAACTAGAGGCACCTTATATGATAGATTAAATTCAATTTTTAATCATTTTTAAAAGGAATCAGTTAACTTTTATGTCTCTATACCCAATAAACAGTCATTTCAGCCAAAAAATGTTTTCCTTTAGTGACCCTTTAACTTGTAATGCTTAACTTGTAATGCCGACGGCCACCACCAGATGGCGCCAGCTCACAGGACCCTATTTCTATGGCGACCTGGCGCCCGGGATTTGTCGAGCCCTGGCTTACACACCATCGTTTTTAAAAAATGATCTAGCAAAGCACGGTGACGTACAACACGTATGACGGCACTATAAAGGGGAAGTTCTATTCGCCTTTGGGCTGCTTTAGCTGATTCCGTGTTAGTAAAAGACGATTCGCGATTTTCTGTCTGTTACAGCGTGAAGAATGTGCTTACTCCATTACGAATGGTAGTTTTACCAGAACGAGCGCTCCAGTCTCATAACTTGCTTCTGAGCATGCGCGGGTTTTTTACGTCTTTTTGCCCACACACGATGATTTTTTACAACCCGAAAAACGACATTGTTTAAAACGACGACGTTTTTTTGTCGTTTTATTATAACCTGAAAAATTATGTGTAGCCCACACACAATCATTTTAAATGACGTTTTTGAAAAATTACGTTTTCTTAATGCCGAAAAATAATCGTGTGTACGCGGCATTAGTCTTGCAATCCACCCTTTATGGAAGAGTGGCAAGAAGAAAGCCATTGTTGAAAAAAAAGCCATAAGAAGTCCAGTTTGCAGTTTGCGAGAAGCCATGTGGGGGACACAGCAAACGTGTGGAAGAAGGTGCTCTGGTCAGATGAGACCAAAAAAAATGAAAACTAACACTGCACATCACCCAGAACACACCATGCCCACCGTGAAACCAGGTGGTGACAGCATCATGATGTGGGGATGCTTTTCTTCAGCAGGGACAGGGAAGCTGGTCAGAGTTGATGGGAAGATGGATGGAGCCAAATACAGGGCAATTATAGAAGAAAACCTGTTACAGTCTGCAAAAGACATACAGTGGGGATCGAAAGTTTGGGCACCCCTGGTAAAAATTTGTATTAATGTGCATAGGGAAGCCAAGGAAAAATCTCCAAAAGGCATCAAATTACAGATTAGACATTCTTATAATATGTCAAAAAAAGTTAGATTTTATTTCCATCATTTACACTTTCAAAATTACAGAAAACAAAAAAAGGGATTTTTAATACAGCTTACCTGTAAAATCCTTTTCTTGGAGTACATCACGGGACACAGAGCGGCATATTCATTACTATATGGGTTATATGGAGTACCTTCAGGTGATGGACACTGGCAATCTCAAACAGGAAGTGCCCCTCCCTATATAACCCCCTCCCATAGGAGGAGTACCTCAGTTTTGTAGCAAGCAGTATGCCTCCCAAAATGGTCCCTATAAGAGGGGTGGGAGCTCTGTGTCCCGTGATGTACTCCAAGAAAAGGATTTTACAGGTAAGCTGTATTAAAAATCCCTTTTTCTTTCTCGTACATCACGGGACACAGAGCGGCATATTCATTACTATGTGGGATGTCCCAAAGCAATGCTTACAATGAGGGGAGGGAGAACATCTTCCCAAGACAAAAGGATTTAATTTAGAGATATACTCAAATCATAATAAATCCAACTTAGTTGAGAAAAAATAAATTTTTAAATTTAACTCAAAAGGGAGCCCCCGGAATCCGAGGGTCTCAAACTGCAGCCTGCAGCACTGCCTGCCCAAAGGCAGTATCAGTATTCCTTCTTACGTCCAACTGGTAGAATTTTGTAAACGTGTGGACTGAAGACCAGGTTGCCGCCTTGCAAACTTGAGCCATAGAGATCTGGTGGTGTGCTGCCCAGGAGGCGCCCATGGCCCTAGTAGAATGAGCCTTTAATGATAACGGAGGAGGCAACCCTTTCAAGCCGTAGGCCTGAGTGATTAACTGTTTAATCCATCTCGAGATGGTGGATTTTGCAGCTGCCTGCCCCTTCTTGGGCCCATCCGGTAAAATGAACAACACATCTGTTTTCCGGATTTTCTCTGTAGCTTTAAGATAGGCCTTCATGGCCCTGACAATATCCAAGGTATGCAGCAACCCTTCCTTTCTGGAAGTAGGTTTAGGAAAGAAGGATGGTAATACCAAATCCTGGTTTAGATGAAAACTGGATATAACCTTTGGTAGGAAGGAAGGATGAGGGCGGAGAACGACCTTGTCCTTATGAAAAATAAGATATGGATCCTTACAGGATAAGGCCGCCAGTTCCGATACTCTTCTTGCGGAAACTATGGCGACCAAAAATACTAACTTCCTTGTCAGTAAAACCAAAGGAATTTCAGCCAACGGCTCAAACGGTTGTTTCTGTAAACTTGACAGAACAAGATTTAAATCCCACGGGCAAAGCGGGGATTTAACTGGAGGATTAATACGCAAGACCCCTTGAAGGAAGGTCTTAACTAGCGAGTGGGTGGCCAGCGGCCGCTGAAACCACACTGACAGAGCAGAAATCTGTCCTTTGATTGTGCTTAATGCCAATCCTTTATCCACTCCTAGCTGGAGAAAACTTAATACTCTATCGATGGTAAACTTGCGAGAAAGCCATCGCTTGGACTCACACCAGCCTACATAGGCCTTCCAGACCCTGTAATAAATCACCCTAGAGACCGGTTTCCTGGCTCTGATTAGGGTAGAGATTACTTTCTGAGACAGACCTCTACCCCTGAGAATCAGGGATTCAGCCTCCAGGCCGTCAAATTTAGATGCCGTAAGGCAGGGTGGAGGATCGGACCTTGCGATAGCAGGTCTGGCCGTAGAGGAAGAGTCCAAGGGTCTCCCACTACCATCTTTAGGATTAGTGAGTACCATGCCCTTCTGGGCCATGCTGGAGCTACCAGGATGACTGGTATGTGCTCCACCCTGATCCTGCGCAGCAGGCGGGGTAGTAACTGGAGCGGGGGAAATGCATAAAGAAGTTTGAACTGATGCCAAGGGCAAACTAACGCATCGGTTCCGCAGGCCCTGGGATCCCTTGTGCGGGACATGAACCTGTCTAGCTTCTTGTTCAGTCTCGATGCCATGATATCCACGTCCGGCACTCCCCATTTCTGGCAGAGTGTCTGAAAGACTTGTGGATGCAGAGACCACTCCCCCGGCAACAGAGTCTGGCGACTTAAGAAGTCCGCCTGTAGGTTGTCCACTCCGGGAATGAATATAGCCGATATGCAGGGCACATGGGCTTCTGCCCACAAGAAAATCAAGCTCACTTCTCTCTGAGCGGCTTGACTCTTGGTTCCCCCTTGGTGATTTATGTATGCCACCGCCGTGGCATTGTCCGATTGTATTCTCACCGGGAACCCCTGCAATTTGGACGTCCAAGCCTTGAGGGCTAGTCGAGCAGCTCTGAGCTCCAAGATATTGATGGGCAACTGCTTCTCTGCTGCTGCCCAAGTGCCCTGGCGAGTGCACCCCTCCAACATTGCTCCCCAGCCAAACAGGCTGGCGTCTGTGGTTACTATTTTCCAGGTCACAGGACTGAAAGTCTTTCCCTTCAGGAGATTCTGAGGGTTTAACCACCAAGATAGACTTTGCCGCACTCTTGGTGAGAGTGGCAAAGGAATTTCTAAGGCCTGAGGCCTCTTGCTCCATGCTGACAGGATGGCTGCCTGCAGGATGCGAGTGTGGCTCTGAGCGTACGGAACCGCCTCGAATGTGGCCACCATCTTGCCTAGTAGTCGCATACATAGGCGAACAGTTGGCCTTTTCTTTCTTAGAATTATTTGTATTAGCTCTTTGATGGCCTTGACCTTTAATAGGGGTAGGAACACCTTTTGTTGTTCTGTATCCAATCTCATGCCGAGATATTCCAGCTGCCTTGTGGGCAGGAATGCTGACTTGTCTCGATTTAGGACCCAGCCGAACCTTTCGAGGTACTGAACTGTGAGGGCCACCGCTCGTTCCAGGCCAGGAGACGAGTGGTCTACAACCAAGAGGTCGTCCAGATAAGCCAAGACCGTGACTCCTTGGGTCCTTAGATTGGCTAGGATTGGGGCTAGGACCTTCGTGAATACCCGGGGGGCCGTAGCCAACCCGAAAGGGAGCGCCATAAATTGGAAATGACGTTGAGCCACCGAGAAGCGTATAAATACTTGATGTGGCTGAAAAATTGGCACATGAAGGTAAGCATCCTTTATGTCTATGGACGCCATAAAGTCGTCCTTCTGGAGCACGGCGACAGCTGACCGAATAGTTTCCATCCGGAATGAGCGGACCTTTAGGTACGCATTCACTCCCTTTAAGTCCAAAATTGGCCTGACATCGCCGTTGGGCTTTGGGATGATAAACAGGTTGGAGTAGAACCCCAATCCCTGTTCCCGGACTGGTACTTCTACTATCACCTTTTGGCATAGCAGATGATTCAATGCCGCTATCAATGCGGCTTTTTTCACAGGGTCGCCTGGTACTCTTGACTCCTGGTAATGAGGAGGAGGGATTTTTAGAAACTCTAGTCTGTAACCTGCGGCCACAGTAGACCGGACCCATTCGTCGGGGATGTTGGCTTCCCAAACCTCTGAAAAGAGGTGAAGCCTTCCCCCCACCCTCATGGGTGGGGGCGCCTCTTCATAAGGCAGACTTAGGGGCTGGCTTAGCTGGTTTGCGATACCAAGGTTTCTTGCCGCCAGAGGCCTGTCCCTGCGATTTGCTGTTAAAGTTTGATCGTACAGGAGGCCGTCGGTACTGCCTGGAATTTGAGGGCCCCGAAGCCGGGGAAAGCTGCCTTTTACATGTAGGCCCCCGAAACTTCTTTTTGACTGGTAAAAGCGTACTCTTACCACTCGAAATAGTCTGAATGTATTTATCCAGATCTTCTCCGAAGAGTCGCCCTCCATGGAAGGGAAAACCTGCCAGAAGCTTTTTGCACGGGGGCTCGGCCGCCCAGTTTTTTAACCATAAGAGTCTTCTCATATGCACTAAAAATAGTGATAAACGAGACGCTTGCTGAATAGAGTCCTTTATAGCATCCACCGCAAAGCATAGAGCTCTGGGTATATCAGATAGCTCCTCTGCCTGCTGGGCAGGGATGTCCTTAAGCATCTGTTTAGTCTGGTCCTTTAAAGCTTGACAGATTCCGATAGCAGCAACTGCTGGCTGTACCACTGCCCCTGCCGTAGCAAAGGAAGCTTTTAAAAGAGTCTCCAAACGTTTATCAACCGGGTCCTTAAACATTTAAATGTTTTCTACCGGGCAAGTTAGTGATTTATTCACACATGAGATGGCAGCATCCACAGCTGGGAGCGCCCATCTTTTGGCAAACTTCTCTTCCAACGGGTAGATAACAGAAAATTTTTTAGGCGGCAGAAAAATTCTGTCTGGTCGTACCCAATCCTGGAAAATTAATTCCTCCAAAAGAGGATGGACCGGAAAAACTGCGTTGTTCAAGGGCGCCCTTAAGGAGCCCAAAGAGGAAACTACCGGACCCCGGCGCTCCGGTAAAGGCAACTTAAATGCTGAGTGAACCATATCTGTCAAAGACTGGACCCACAGACTCTCCGCTTGGGAGGCTGAGAATGGTTCTTCAACAGTAGATTCCTCAATTTCTGAACCCTCTGGATTCTCGTCCAGTATGTCCTCCTGAAACTCTAATTCCTCCGGTGAGAGAATTTCAGCATCTGAGGATACAAATTTAGGCGAAGGGGATCTAGTCCGTTTCTTGCCTGGTAAAGACTTAGCGAACATAGCCGCCAATCTTTCCTCTAGCCCACTCAAAGAGGCAGCTAGCATTTCCTCTGTGACAAACACAGGGTTGGGTGGATCTGGGCCAGCCGCCGCACCAGACCCCCCTATTGGCTCAACCAAGGCGGCCACAACTTGGCTATTAGGTGGGGAGAGTACCGGCATAGCCTGACTCATGTCCTCAGAATCCGAGGGGGAGCCCCTTTGTTTCTTGGCATTTTTTGCCCCTTTTGATCCCGAGCCTTTGGGAGCCATAATACAATACCGAGGTACCCCTGCATGCAACAACTGACTGTTTGCAGCTAGGAGTAGTTAAGAGGTTTAGGGAACAGCAGGATTACTAGTGTCCAAAAACCCCTGGTGAGGCCGAGTATGTTTATTCAAAAAACAAAGGAAAAAAAAAATCTCTTTTTTTTTTTTTTTTTTTTACTATGATATTATGTTCCTTTAAATAAAATGTATATATATATATATATTCTTTTTTTTTTTTTTTTTTCTTTTTTTTAAAACATACGGCCCCACCAGATATCCTTTGCGGCCTCTAACCTGCTGCAAAGGGGAATTTTTGGCTGTAGAAAGAAAATAGGCCAAGCCTAGGATGTACTACCCCTTTCCTGCCACCGGGGGTCACCGGAGTGCCGCTCTGCGTCCCCTCTCCTCCAGCATCAGCTCAGACTGAGCCATGAATGCAGCCTGTCTGTTCTTTAACAGACGCGAAGGCACGCCTCTTCCTGCGCTCCCTCCGCCCCCTCCTCCCGAACGGCGCG
This sequence comes from Rana temporaria, assembly GCF_905171775.1. NCBI lineage: Eukaryota > Metazoa > Chordata > Amphibia > Anura > Ranidae > Rana > Rana temporaria. The sequence goes on from NC_053498.1 coordinate 82,496,052, forward strand.
AAACAGTCTATTTTGGCGTGCCCGCGCACGCGCGCGCGCCTGTCAGGAAGGAGAGAGACACATGGAGACGCGCGCCAGGCGCTACAGAGGCAGGGAGAGAGGATCGAGCCGTCGGCTGCAGGGCGGCAAATTTGAACCCCCGGACAGGTAGGCAACTAACAGAGACTCTTAAGGACTCAGTTCTTTGCCCAGAAGAGATTCAAAGATGACCCTATCTGACCAGCAGGGCAGCAGGTGGCCAGCAAAGACTTACTTGGACAGGGGAACCAGAGATGGGGGGGGGGGGAATCCGACCATCCTGTCTACACACAGACATAGTGACCAAGGTGCCTATGCAGAGCATACTTAGGCTACCCCCCCTTTTGATCACCCCTGGGGAGCCCGCTGTCGAACCAAGTTCCGCAGGCTCCCCACTTACCTGCTCCATGCCGCAGGACGTTTGCAAGCAAACATAGTCCAATCTTCTCCCATCTCCGTGGGTAGTGTAGTAGACCATCAGGCACTGGGGTCCTAGAAGGAACCGCTGTCCTGGACCTATATAGCACCCCGGCAAGCAGGATACTTTTGGCTTTGGAAAAAAGCACCAAGTCCTGGGCCCGGGGTCCAGCCCTCCAGAGAGGGCATTATAGGCAAAACCCCATGGATTTTGGGGCCCGGGTACTGTCCACTTCGGCACTGAGGCACTCTGGACAGATCCGGTTAGCCTGCCAAAATCCTAAGGATATGGAGGCAAGCTATTCCGTGACCAACACCTAAGACACTGGCGAAAAAACTGAGGTACTCCTCCTATGGGAGGGGGTTATATAGGGAGGGGCACTTCCTGTTTGAGATTGCCAGTGTCCATCACCTGAAGGTACTCCATATAACCCACATAGTAATGAATATGCCGCTCTGTGTCCCGTGATGTACGAGAAAGAAAAATGGCGTCTGCAAAAGTTTGGGCACCCTGCAGAGTTAATATCTTGTACTGCCCCCTTTGGCAAGTATCACAGCTTGTAAACGCTTTTTGTAGCCAGCCAAGAGTCTTTCAATTCTTGTTTGAGGTATCTTTGCCCATTCTTCCTTACAAAAGTCTTGAGATTTCTGGGCTGTCTGTCACGCACTGCTCTTTTAAGGTCTATCCATAGATTTTCAATTATGTTGAGGTCAGGAGATTGTGAAGGCCATGGCAAAACCTTCAGTTTACGCCTGTTGTTTAGGATCATTATCCATTTGTAGAAGCCATGCTCTCTTTAATTTCAGCTTTTTCACAGATGGCATCAAGTTACCATCCAAAATTTGCTGAAATTTTATTGAATCCATTTTTCCTTCTACTCGTGAAATGTTCCCTGTGCCATTGGCTGCAATACAATCCCAAAGCATGATTGATCCACCCCCATGCTTAACAGTTGGACAGAGGTTCTTTTCATTAAATTCTGTGCCCTTTCTTCTCCAAACTTACCTTTGCTCATTCCGGCCAAAAGGTTCCATTTTAACCTCATTGGTCTACAGAACTTGTTTCCAAAATGCATCAGGCTTGTCTATATGTTCATTTGCAAAGTTCAAACGCTGATTTTTGTGGTGAGAAAGTAGAAGAGGTTTTCTTCTGATGACTCTTCCATGAAGACCATATTTGTACAAGTATCTCTTTATAGTGGAATAGTGTACCACAACTCCAGTGTCTGCCAGATCTTTCTGGAGGGATCGTGCAGTCAAACGTGGGTTTTGAATTGCTTTTCTCACAATCCTGCGAGCTGTTCTGTCTGATATTTTTCTTGGTCTTCCAGATCTTGCTTTAACTTCCACTGTTCCTGATGACTGCCATTTCTTAATTACATTCCGAACAGAGGATATTGACATCTGAAAACGCTTTGCTATCTTCTTATAGCCTTCTCCAGCTTTGTGAGCGTCAACTATTTTCAGTTTCAGTTTTATAGACAACTGCTTAGAAGAAGCCATGGTGCGGATTGTTGGGGCAAGGTCAGATGAGTCTGGGCATTTAAAACCTTACAGATTGACATCACCTGGTCTTCCCAGACGATGATTGAGAACAATCCATGACACTGGCAGCTCAGCTTTGCAAAGGGGGCAGTGCATGCTATAAATTCTGCAGGGTGCCCAAACTTTTGCAGACGCCATTTTTTTCTTTTCTGTAATTTTGAAAGTGTAAATGATGGAAATAAAATCTAACTTTTTTTTGACATATTATAAGAATGTCTAATCTGTAATTTGATGCATTTTGGAGATTTTTCCATCTTTCCTTGGCTTCGCTATGCACATTAATACAAATTTTTACCTGGGGTGCCCAAACTTTCTATCCCCACTGTAAGACTGGCACGGAGGTTCACCTTCCAGCAGGACAATGGCCCTAAACATACAGCCAGAGCTACAATGAAATGGTTTAGATCAAAGCATATTCATGTTAGAATGGCCCAGTCAAAGTTCAGACCTAAATCCAGTTGAAAATCTGTGGCAATACTTGAAAATTGCTGCTCACAGATGCTCTCCATCCAATCTGACAGGGGGGGCTGAATACAAATGCACACCACACTTTTCACATATTTATTTGAAAAAAAACAATTATGTGCCACTTTGTGTTGGTCTATCACACATAGAACCCAATAAAATACATTTATGTTTTTGATTTTAACATGACAAAATGTGGAGAATTGAGGGGTATGAATACTTTTTCAAGGCACTGTATAAGATGAGATGGTGTGATCTCTATGAGGAGATGGAATATATATGATGTGATCTCGAGAAGGATTATATATGAGGAGAATGATCTCTATGAGGATAAGGGTTATATATAATGTGAACTCTATGAGGAGATGGATTATGATGTGATCTCTACGAGGAGGATTATATATGATATCTATGAGGAGAAGGATTCTATATGATCTCTATGAGGAGAAGGGTTATATACGATGTGATCTCTATGAGAAGGATTATATACGATGTGATCTCTATGAGGAGAAGGGTTATATACGATGTGATCTCTATGAGGAGAAGGGTTCTATACGATGTGATCTCTATGAGGAGAAGGGTTCTATACGATGTGATCTCTATGAGGAGAAGGGTTCTATACAATGTGATCTCTATGAGAAGAAGGGTTCTATACGATGTGATCTCTATGAGAAGAAGGGTTCTATACGGTGTGATCTCTATGAGGAGAAGGGTTATATACGATGTGATCTCTATGAGGAGAAGGGTTATATACGATGTGATCTCTATGAGGAGAAGGGTTATATATGATGTGATCTCTATGAGGAGAAGGGTTATATACGATGTGATCTCTATGAGGAGAAGGGTTCTATACGGTGTGATCTCTATGAGGAGAAGGGTTATATACGATGTGATCTCTATGAGGAGAAGGGTTATATACGATGCGATCTCTATGAGGAGAAGGGTTACATACGATGCGATCTCTATGAGGAGAAGGATTCTATATGATCTCTATGAGAAGAAGGGTTCTATACGATGTGATCTCTATGAGGAGAAGGGTTCTATACGATGTGATCTCTATGAGGAGAAGGATTCTATACGATGTGATCTCTATGAGGAGAAGGGTTCTATACGATGTGATCTCTATGAGGAGAAGGGTTCTATACAATGTGATCTCTATGAGAAGAAGGGTTCTATATGATGTGATCTCTATGAGGAGAAGGGTTATATATGATGTGATCTCTATGAGGAGAAGGGTTATATACGATGTGATCTCTATGAGAAGAAGGGTTATATACGATGTGATCTCTATGAGGAGAAGGGTTATATACGATACGATCTCTATGAGGAGAAGGGTTCTATACAATGTGATCTCTATGAGAAGAAGGGTTCTATACGATGTGATCTCTATGAGGAGAAGGGTTATATACGGTGTGATCTCTATGAGGAGAAGGGTTCTATACGATACGATCTCTATGAGGAGAAGGGTTATATACGATGTGATCTCTATGAGAAGAAGGGTTATATACGATGTGATCTCTATGAGGAGAAGGGTTATATACGATACGATCTCTATGAGGAGAAGGGTTATATACGATGTGATCTCTATGAGAAGAAGGGTTCTATACGATGTGATCTCTATGAGGAGAAGGGTTATATACGGTGTGATCTCTATGAGGAGAAGGGTTCTATACGATACGATCTCTATGAGGAGAAGGGTTATATACGATGTGATCTCTATGAGAAGAAGGGTTATATACGATGTGATCTCTATGAGGAGAAGGGTTATATACGATACGATCTCTATGAGGAGAAGGGTTATATACGATGTGATCTCTATGAGAAGAAGGGTTATATACGATGTGATCTCTATGAGGAGAAGGGTTATATACGATACGATCTCTATGAGGAGAAGGGTTATATACGATGTGATCTCTATGAGGAGAAGGATTCTATACAATGTAATCTCTATGAGGAGAAGGGTTTTATATACGATGTGATCTCTATGAGAAGAAGGGTTCTATACGATGTGATCTCTATGAGGAGAAGGGTAATATATACAATGTGATCTCTATGAGGAGAAGGGTTCTATACGATGTGATCTCTATGAGGAGAAGGGTTATATATGATGTGATCTCTATGAGGAGAAGGGTTATATACGATGTGATCTCTATGAGGAGAAGGGTTCTATACAATGTGATCTCTATGAGAAGAAGGGTTCTATACGATGTGATCTCTATGAGGAGAAGGGTTATATATGATGTGATCTCTATGAGGAGAAGGGTTCTATACAATGTGATCTCTATGAGGAGAAGGGTTCTATACAATGTGATCTCTATGAGAAGAAGGGTTCTATACGGTGTGATCTCTATGAGGAGAAGGGTTATATACGGTGTGATCTCTATGAGGAGAAGGGTTCTATACGGTGTGATCTCTATGAGGAGAAGGGTTATATACGATACGATCTCTATGAGGAGAAGGGTTATATACGATGTGATCTCTATGAGGAGAAGGGTTCTATACGGTGTGATCTCTATGAGGAGAAGGGTTATATACGATACGATCTCTATGAGGAGAAGGGTTATATACGATGTGATCTCTATGAGGAGAAGGGTTCTATACGGTGTGATCTCTATGAGGAGAAGGGTTATATACGATGTGATCTCTATGAGGAGAAGGATTCTATACAATGTAATCTCTATGAGGAGAAGGGTTCTATACAATGTAATCTCTATGAGGAGAAGGGTTATATATGATGTGATCTCTATGAGGAGAAGGGTTTTATATACGATGTGATCTCTATGAGAAGAAGGGTTCTATACGATGTGATCTCTATGAGGAGAAGGGTTCTATACGGTGTGATCTCTATGAGGAGAAGGATTCTATACAATGTAATCTCTATGAGGAGAAGGGTTTTATATACGATGTGATCTCTATGAGAAGAAGGGTTCTATACGATGTGATCTCTATGAGGAGAAGGGTAATATATACAATGTGATCTCTATGAGGAGAAGGATTCTATACAATGTGATCTCTATGAGAAGGGTTCTATACGATGTGATCTCTATGAGGAGAAGGGTTATATACGATGTGATCTCTATGAGGAGAAGGGTTTTATATACGATGTGATCTCTATGAGGAGAAGGGTTATATACGATGTGATCTCTATGAGGAGAAGGGTTCTATACGATGTGATCTCTATGAGGAGAAGGGTTATATATGATGTGATCTCTATGAGGAGAAGGGTTATATACGATGTGATCTCTATGAGGAGAAGGGTTCTATACGGTGTGATCTCTATGAGGAGAAGGGTTATATACGATGTGATCTCTATGAGGAGAAGGGTTATATACGATGCGATCTCTATGAGGAGAAGGGTTACATACGATGCGATCTCTATGAGGAGAAGGATTCTATATGATCTCTATGAGAAGAAGGGTTCTATACGATGTGATCTCTATGAGGAGAAGGGTTCTATACGATGTGATCTCTATGAGGAGAAGGATTCTATACGATGTGATCTCTATGAGGAGAAGGGTTCTATACGATGTGATCTCTATGAGGAGAAGGGTTCTATACAATGTGATCTCTATGAGAAGAAGGGTTATATATGATGTGATCTCTATGAGGAGAAGGGTTATATATGATGTGATCTCTATGAGGAGAAGGGTTATATACGATGTGATCTCTATGAGGAGAAGGGTTCTATACAATGTGATCTCTATGAGAAGAAGGGTTCTATACGATGTGATCTCTATGAGGAGAAGGGTTCTATACGATGTGATCTCTATGAGGAGAAGGGTTCTATCCAATGTGATCTCTATGAGAAGAAGGGTTCTATACGATGTGATCTCTATGAGGAGAAGGGTTATATATGATGTGATCTCTATGAGGAGAAGGGTTATATACGATGTGATCTCTATGAGGAGAAGGGTTATATACGATGTGATCTCTATGAGGAGAAGGGTTCTATACAATGTGATCTCTATGAGAAGAAGGGTTCTATACGATGTGATCTCTATGAGGAGAAGGGTTATATACGATGTGATCTCTATGAGGAGAAGGGTTCTATACGGTGTGATCTCTATGAGGAGAAGGGTTATATACGATACGATCTCTATGAGGAGAAGGGTTATATACGATGTGATCTCTATGAGAAGAAGGGTTATATACGATGTGATCTCTATGAGGAGAAGGGTTCTATACGGTGTGATCTCTATGAGGAGAAGGGTTATATACGATGTGATCTCTATGAGGAGAAGGATTCTATACAATGTAATCTCTATGAGGAGAAGGGTTCTATACGGTGTGATCTCTATGAGGAGAAGGGTTATATATGATGTGATCTCTATGAGGAGAAGGGTTTTATATACGATGTGATCTCTATGAGAAGAAGGGTTCTATACGATGTGATCTCTATGAGGAGAAGGGTAATATATACAATGTGATCTCTATGAGGAGAAGGATTCTATACAATGTGATCTCTATGAGAAGGGTTCTATACGATGTGATCTCTATGAGGAGAAGGGTTATATACGATGTGATCTCTATGAGGAGAAGGGTTATATACGATGTGATCTCTATGAGGAGAAGGGTTATATATGATATCTATATATGAGTAAATATATGATGTGATGATCTCTATGAGATGGATTCTATATGATGTGATCTCTATCATTAGGAGAAGGATTATATATATAAGTAGTAGTATATATGTGATCTCCATTAGAAGGAGTATATATGATGTGATCTCTATAAAGAAGATGGATTATATATATATATATATATATGAGAAGGATTATATAGATGAGATGGAGTAGAGCCTCCTCCTGGTATAATCCATGCAGTATGTGCTCCCCTCCCCCTCCTCGGTGTTCCCGGGGTGCCCGGCTCTCATGTCGCTCCCTGTCACACACACCAGTCTTCCCCTCGTCCCTTACCTGTCTGCCGCCTCCTCCCTCGGCTGGCTGGCTGTCTGGAGAGTGGTCGGGGGAGTGTGTATTCTACATAGGAAGAGAAGGGTGCTTCACTGGAATGTGTCCTGATGGAAACACAAGCCAAGTGGAAAGAAGAAGTCGTACTTCGGTTCCCGGGCAGTGTGTGTCCTGGGGATGGTGAACAGACAGGCTGGAGTCATGCTGGCCGTCCCTGGATGGGGGAAGGGAACATCAGTGCTGCCCTCTGCCCACTCTATGACTCCTGTGAACAGTCACTAACACTGGGCCTGCTGTGCATAGGAACCAATCAGCTTCTAGCTTCAGAGTGTTCAGTTAAGCTTTGAAAATGAAAGCTAGAAGCTGACTGGTTGCTATGCACAGCTTCTCCAGTCTTATGAATGTGATTTCCAGGGACAGATTCAGATATGGTGGATTTGTGTCTCAAAATGGCCAAAGTTTTTTTTTATATTGGGTTCACACTGGTGCGAACACAGACATTGCATGAGAATCGCCACATTGCTGTGTATCACCCTTTACTAAGACCCCTTTCACACTAAAGCGTTTTTACAGCATTTTAGCGTTAAAAACAGCACTCTTAAAATGCTCTCCATGCATCTCAATGGACCCTTTCACACTGAGTCCTGCAAGCAGCATCTTTGGAGCAGATTTTGGGCGTTGAAAAAAACGCCCCTCTCCATTGAAATGAATTGAAAGCGCTGTAAAAAACGCCTTACCCTTTCACACTGAGGCACTGCAAAAACGCTCTAAAACGTTAGGGTCTTAGCGGTGCTTTACCAGCACATTGGGATTGCAGATGAGGCTTCGCTCTAATAACGCTCAAAAGGGGCCTAAGGATGAGCTTCGGCGCGTTCGCCGGAAGTTGGCACCGCACTGTGCTAATCACAGGCAGGGAGATATTTCCCGATGCTCGGCTGCAGAGATCGGGAAATGTCTCACTGCCTGTGATTAGCGCAGAATGGTGTTGACTTCCTGGCGGGCTCTGCACATGGACTGTGCGAACACGCCGGAGCTCATCCTTACCCTTTACCTTTAGGTAGATGCTAAGTGTACGGTTTTGTGCTAGCTGTCAGTGCAGGTAAATTTAAGCAGGCCTATGCTGCAAGCTGGGCCTGCTTGTTTGGTTTAGTGTAGCAGTAGGTGACTGGTATGTACTTCAGCTCTTGGGCGTCTCCCCTGTTTCCAGTGAAAACATTTCTGGAAAAGGGGCAGGGCTGAGTGCTAGAGTGACATGGGGTACATGTGAGGATCTCTGACCAATCCCCATCTAGGATTGGCAGGGGGCAGGCTTCCTACTTATACCCATGGTCAGCCTGCTGGAAGGGGAGTTGTCGGCCAGTGTTGCTCATCTTCCTTTAAAAAAGTAATTAGTTACAGTTACAAATTACTTGTCCGAAAAAGTAATTGAGTTAGTGACTCAGTTACTTCATTGGCAAAGTAATTAGTTACTCAGCAAAGTAACTGACTTTTCTTTTGCCGACGTATAAGACGACACTGTGCCATCTGTAAACATGCCTCACTGTGCCTGTAACATGCCTCACTGTGCCTGTAACATGCCTCACTGTGCCATCTGTAACATGCCTCACTGTGCCATCTTGTAAGTAACGGCGTTTATTTAAACGCCGTTACTTACAACACTGTTGTCGGCTGGGTGAACTAAAGTATGGAGTGCTAGACTGTTGTGCAGGGGGAGGGGGTGGAAATCCGGCAGGGGAGCCCGGGAGCCTCTCCTTAATGGTCATGGATAGGTGCCCAGGAACAGGAGCTAGGAGAGAGTTGCTCTGCACGGTCCAGAGTAAGTCCTTCAGGAAGGATCCAAAGCATGTGTCGGTGAGTGGAAGTGCAGTGGAGAGATCTGGAAGAGGCATGCCAGGGGAGCTGGGTGCAGAGCCTGAGGTAGAGACTGTGGCGTTTGTGTCAAGTTGATGCAGCCATGAGGGCGGGCAGGATTTGCAAGTCAGACCGCTGGGATCAGTAGTCCATCACCATTACACCTACTACCTGTTGTCGCCATGAGGGGTACTGCAGGCCCCAGGCCTTCAACTGTTTCATCTTCTACATAACCACTTGCTTACTGGGCACATATACCCCCCTCCTGCCCAGGCAAAATTTCAGCTTCCGGCACTGCGTCGCTTTAACTAACAATTGCGCGGTCGTGCAACGTGGCTCCCAGACAAAGTTGACGTTCTTTTTTCCCCACAAATAGAGCTTTCTTTTGGTGGTATTTGATCACCTCTGCGGTTTTTATTTTTTGCGCTATAAACAAAAAAAGAGCGACAATTTTGAAAAAAAAAATCAATATTTTTTACTTGTTGCTATAATAAATATCCCAATTTTTAAAAAAAAAACTTAGTTTTTTTCTCAGTTTAGGCCGATACGTATTCTTCTACATATTTTTGGTAAAAAATAAAATCGCAATAAGCGACTGGTTTGCGCAAAAGTTATAGCGCCTACAAAATAGAGGACAGAATTATTATTTTTTTTATTATTATTTATTTTACTAGTAATGGCGGCAATCTGCGATTTTTATTGGGACTGCGACATTATGGCGGACACATAAATATGCACTAATTACTGTATAAATTTGACTGGCAAAGAAGGGGTTAAAACTAGGGGGCGAGGAAGGGGTTCTCCGGCATTCACGTGTAGCGATACCCCCTCAGGAGCCGCTGGTTGATTTGGGATCTACTCTCTTTGTTTGGCTCACCCCTATTTAACTGGCTCGAACCCTCCCTTGACACATCAGAAGCGGTGGATGTACCTCTGCTTGGCTGGGGTCACAATAGCAGGGATACAACATGCAATGACAATGTATCAATAGTATTACCTGCATCAATGGATGGTCCCTCAAGATGAGGAAAGTACACTCCACACAGTCAATAGAGTTAAACAAAAAAGGATAAGTTTACTTCATGTAATTTAGAAGAAAACAAATATACGTGTAGCGCTCACCCCTGAAGGAGCCGCTGTTTAGTTTGGGATCGGCCTATTTAAGTTACCTTCTTGACTTGGTCTAGGGATGATAGCTGTGAGTGTGAATAAAGAGCAAGTGTCCAGATGTCAATTGAGTTTTCAATGCTTTATTCCAAGGCCTAACATGGCCAACATCAACATGACACACAATAGAGAAAAGTTGATGAGCGTAGAGAAACTTTGGTATCAGGCCTTGGATATGAAAGAGAGCAAGCCTGCTCTCAGCAATAATGTAACCCAATTCGTCGCCACCACAATCAGGGTTGGTAAAGTGCCCCCGGACAGGCGTCTATCAGAGGCCTGGCAGCCGGAGCGCCACTTAAGGATCACTGGGAGGAACAGGCCTCTGCCACAGGCTTGACAATTTGAGATTTGTGAAATTAGATTGAGCGAATCCTCCCAGTCAGTTCAGATAGTGTCACCCACTGACAGCTTGAGCATACCTGTCATGCAGTGTAGTGACTGGATCCCCGATGGTTCGTCTAGGCCTCCTGGACAACCTCTGATTCTAGGTTCTCCCGAGCCAATCCCCCATCGCACAGCTCCAGGCTTAGGATCCTCTCAGCAGAAGGTTGGGACCCAGCCAGTCGCTGGGGCCTCTCTCTAGGTTGGGATGAGGCTCCGCATGGTGCGTGACCTCAGTAAAGCAGGTCACGGTGGCGGGGCCCATGGATGCGCGCACCCTGAAGGTGGATGCCGCACCTGGAACTCGGGCCCCGCACAGAACAGAACGGCCCAACGGCGGTTGCCCAGATATAATCCCTCTCAGCATGCCCAACAAGGGAAGAACTCCTCTGGGAAAAGGTGGGTCTGTCAGAACCCCTCTAGCGCCAGCTGCCACCCGGGGGTGATAACGCACCCCCGGAGCGCAGACTGACCCAGAGGACAAATTCTGAAATTGGCAACAGCCTAAATTTCCATAAACTGTGAATGGGAGTAAACTAATCCTCCCATCCCCCACTAACTTCAGCGTAGCGCCCGTACTGAAAAGTAAGGGGGCGCTACATAGGTTTGAAACACAGAGAAACAATTGCTATGCAATGGCACAATATGATTCTGCAAGGGCCCTTGCGGGAATCAGTAAATAACAATGATGACAATATCTGAGCTAAGAATGGTACCATTCAGTTAAACTAAACTAGTGTAAGCAATCTATGCCTGAGAGCTCCCTCTAGCGGACAGTCCTGCGAAACAGCTAAGAAACGTCTCGAGACTAAAGTCCACGTTGCGGCTGGTTGGTGCACGTTAAATATATAATCCGCAAGTGGTGAACGATGTGCTCTCTCACCCGACAGGTCCGATCCGCCGGAGCTCTCCTCAAGAGGGGCGCGTTAGTAGATCACTGCTCCACAGCACAAGGATACCGGCATCAGGCTCTCCACTGTTTCAGTTGTCAGCTGGGCAGCCTCTCCGATCTCCTGGAACACGAGCTGGGTAAGGGGTCTTCCTTCCTTCTGGATGCACCACACGGAAACGAAGAGAGAACAATCTCTATTGTGAATTGGAGAAGTGCGAATTCCATCGTGAACAGGTCAAATTCCTGGGTTATTTAATTTCCACTGCTGTTTTTTTGATGGACCCAGATAAACTTTCAGCAGTTCTACAGTGGCCTCGACCCGTGGGTTTATGTCCTCTGCAGCGTTTTCTTGGCTTTGCCAACTGTTATCGGAAGTTTATTCGTAACTTCTCGTCTCTGGTCAAGCCCCTGACTGATATGACCAGAAAGGACCATTAAGTCCATTAAGGCTTTGAGAGTCTCAAGGCTGCCTTTGTTTCTGCTGCTGTGTTGGCACATCCTGATCCTACCTTGCCTTTTATCCTTGAAGTTGATGCTTTTGAGACTGGGGTTGGCGCACTTCTGTCTCAACGTCCTAGCTCTGAGAGCGATATGCATCCGTGTGGCTACTTTTCCAAGAAACTGTCACCTGCGGAGTGCAATTACGAGATTGGTGACAGAGAGCTGTTGGCGATCATTTTAGTCCTGAAAGAATGGAGACATCTTCTTGAGGGTACCACTGTGCCGGTTCTCATTCTTACTGACCATAAGAATCTCACATTCTTGTCTGAGGCTAAACGTCTCTCTCTCTCTCTTTGTCACAACAATTTTCATCCTCTTCCAAGATGGAGTTGGTTCCGGTTCCTGTGATTTCTATTGATCGTATTCTGGCTACGGTTCGCACCAGTCTCACTTCTCCTTTGGGTGACAAAATTCTTTCTGCTCAAGTCAATGCTCCTCTTGGGAAACCGTGTGACCGCTGCTTTGTCCCAGAGAGTCTCCATACTGCCGTGCTCCAGACTTACCATTCTCCCAAGGCTGATGGCCACCCTGGGAAGAATCAACTCTTTTGGGCCATTTCCCAACAATTCTGGTGGCCTAGTCTACATGCTGATGTAACCGCCTTCGAAGCTGCCTGTTCCATGTGTGCTCAGAGTAAGACTCCTAGACACCTTCCAGTGGGCCTCCTACAACCCATACCCAATGGAGAGAGGCCCTGGACCCACCTGTCTATGGATTTCATTGTGGAGTTACCCAACTCCCAGGGCAACACAGTTATTCTTATGGTGGTTGACCAGTTCTCAAAAATGTCTCATTGTATTCCACTTAAGAAGTTGCCCACTTCTAAGGAATTGGCTTCCATTTTTGCTCGGGAGATCTTTTGCTTACATGGGCTACCCAAGGTGATTGTCTCAGACAGGGGTTGTCAGTTTGTGTCCCGGTTCTGGCAAGCTTTTTGTGAAAAGTTGGGAATTCAGCTTTCTTTCTCCTCTGCGTATCACCTGCAGTCTAATGGGGCTGCAGAACGAGCCAATCAGTCCTTGGAGCAATTCCTACGTTGCTATATTTCTGACCATCAACAACTGGTCAGACCTCTTACCGTGGGCGGAGTTTGCTCACAATAGTGCCTTGAATTCTACTTCCCGATTGTTCCTGTTTTATGGCTAACTATGGTTTCCAACCTTCCATGTTGCCTGAATTGTTTGTTCCGCAGAGTATTCCTGCGTTAGAGGAGCATCTCTGTGGTCTTCATTCCACTTGGGCACAAGTCCAGGAAGCTTTGCGACATGCTAACGGTGGGTATAGACTCCATGCTGACCGCAGACGCCTGCCTGCGCCTTCCTACCAGGTTGGGGACAGGGTCGGGCTGTCATTTCGCAACCTCCGACTTCATGTTCCTTCGCTGAAGTTCGCACCTCAGTTTATTGGGCCTTTCTATATCCATCGCAGGATTAACCCAGTGGCTTACGCGCTGGACCTTCCTTCTAGTATGCGTATCTCAAATGTGTTTCATGTCTCCTTATTGAAACCTTTTGGTCTGCAACCGCTTTTCCACCTCAGTGCCACATCCTCATCCTATACAGGTTGAGAACCAAGGGGAGTATGAAGTACAGTCCATTGTTGACTCCCACAGGTTTCCGTGGGCGCATACAGTACCCACTGCATTGGAAAGGGTACGGTCCGGAGGGTCTCATCCTCGGACGTACATGCTCCTGTCCTCCTCCGTGATTTCCATAGACATTTTCCCCTCAAGCCCGGTGGTCCTCCAAGGAGGAGGGGTCATTGAGGAGGGGGTACTGTCAGGGCTGGGCTCAGCCCTTCCTTCCCTGAGCTGGCTGCTCTCTCCACAGCGACTCACCTGTTGATGATCTGGCTGGTCAGTCCTGCCTACTTAAGCCTTTCAGTTCACTTGCTCTCTGCCTTCGCCCTGGTCAACTTCACAGAGACTTTCTCCTGCATTCCTGTTTAAGACTTTGCTTGGCTGACATCCCTCCTGGCTCCTGATCCTGCTTGCTGTTCTACTACGTTCATCTCTGGCTCCCTGACCTTTGGCTTGTCTGAGTATCCAATCTGGTTCCTGAACTCTGGCTATGTTTTGACTATGCTTACTGTTTATGTTTTTATTATTATTATTATTAAACAGGTGTAATTTAACTGCACTTCTGTCTCGGTCTGATTCATGTTTTCTGACATGATTCCACCACTTTGTGATAACACCACCACCTTATAGATTGGCCACTCACCAGAAATACATATATATACACCTTTGGTTCATCAATGGGATAACCACTCCACTCAGAGGATCAGACTGCACTTGTCAGGGAAGGTTCCATCTACTGATGACTGCCTGATATGTGGCATGCAGTACTGTGGTCCACCAGCAGGTGTCTCCTGGCAGTCTGGAACTGCCAGGGGAGCTTTCCCCTGGTGGTGGGATTATGTGATCTTTGGGCTGCAGTACTGGTGTCCACCAGCGGGTGGTTCCTGGCAGTGTGGGGCCATCATCATCTCCTGCAATCAGGTTTCACCTGAGTCTGATTGCAGGAGATGTGTAAAAATACCTGGCAGACACACTCATACTTTGCCTTGGTATCTTTCCTTGCGCCCTGACCCTGAACCTAAGAAGCTCTGTATCTGTACCTGATCCTGTTCCTGTCTGTTACCTGAACCCAGGGCCGGACTGGGAATAAAAACCAGCCCTGGAAAAAATTTCATACCAGCCCCACAGCATTATTATACCAGCGTAACAGCATAGCGTCATTATTTTCTTGTTCCTGAAAGGGAAAACCATACATTTTAAAGCACATTTGAAGAATGTATTATATATAGATAAGACCAGGACTTTTTTTCTCAGAGAATAGGTGCAGGAACTCTCCCTTTTGGAGTTACCTCGTCTTCACTACTACCTACCTCCGAGCACCGTTCCTTGGTCCCTCCCCCTACCCACCTCCCAGTACTGCCCCTTTAATTTGTTAATGATAACAAGAAAAAACGTAAAATACATACCCTGCAGCCAACAATAGACCTCCAGCAACAACAGACCACCCTCAACAAAATATGATATCCCCGCGGACAGTATTAATAGACCCTCCAGCAGCCAGCTACAATAGAATGCTCCCGCAACAGTAGATCCCTCCAGGCAACAACTGACTCTCCCAGCAACATAAGACCCACCCCAGCAAAAATGTACCTCCAGCAACAGTAGACCCCCCTGCAAAAATAGATCCCTTCCAGCAACAATAGATCCCCCAGCAGAAATTGACACTGTAGCACAATCCAGCACCACTTGACATCACATACATTCAGTGCTAGAGGTGCCGGAACTGCATTCCCCTGCGTTCCCACTGAAAAAAAGTCCTGGATAAGACAGATATGAAATCACATAGGGCTTTATATATATCAAAAGTGGTAAAAGTGATCAATCATCAAGGGGGACCCCAGGAACTCAGAACGTGGGGGGGGGGGAGGAACCACCTGCCACAGAAAGAATACACTAAGGTAAGGGGGGTGGGTTACTGATATAGGGGGGAAACCTTTATATCAGTGCCCCCTAACATTATCGTATTTACTTCCCCCCTACATCAGTGACCCCTCTCAGACTGGCCTAGCGGTGCTGTCACTGACCTCCTCTCAGGTGCACCATGCAGGGCTCAGTCAATCGGCTCCAGCTCGGTGGCTCTGGTTTTATCCTATAGTCTGTGCCCATTAAATGCAGCCTCACTGTGCCCATCAAATGAAGCCTCACTGTGCCCATCAAATGCAGCCTCACTATGCCCACCATTGCAGCCTCACTGTGCCCACCATTGCAGCCTCACTGTGCTCATCAAATGCAGCCTCACTGTGCTCATTAAATGCAGCCTTACTGTGCCCATCACTGGCGGGGTTGGAGAGCACATGGGTGGGGGCAAAATGCAGGGGGGAGTGGAGAGTACAGGGGTGGGGAGCTGAGAGTGCTGGGGGGGAGCCAAAAAGAACAGGGGTGGAGAGCACTAAAGGGCTGGAGAGGGATGGGTGGAGCTTGAGAGCACTGGGGGGGGCAGAAAGAACAGGGATGGGGAGCACTGGGGGGGGGACAGGGGTGGAGAGCACGGGGGCAGGGGTGGAGAGCACTGGGGGGGCAGGGGTGTAGAGCACTGGGGGGGCAGGGGTGGAGAACATGGGGGGGGGCAGGGAACAGGGTTGGAGAGCACTGGGGGGGGAAGAGGGGTGGAAAGCACTGGGGGGAGGAACAGGGGTGGAGAGCACTGGGGGGGGCAGGGGTGGAGAGCATGGGGGGCAGGGAACAGGGTTGGAGAGCACGGGGGGTACGGGGGTGGAGAGCACTGGGGGGGAACGGGGTGGAGAGCAGTTGGGGGGCAGGGGTGGAGAGCACTGGGGGGGGGACAGGGGTGGAGAGCACGGGGGGGGAACAGGGGTGGAGAGCACTGGGGGGGGAGAACAGGGGTGGAGAGCACTTGGGGGGAAAACAGGGGTGGAGAGAACTGGGGGGGAGAACAGGGGTGGAGAGTACTGGGGGGGAACAACGTTGGAGAGCACTGGGGGGGTACGGGGGTGGAGAGCACTGGGGGGGAACGGGGTGGAGAGAAGTTGGGGGGGGCAGGGGTGGAGAGCACTGGGGGGCAGAACAGGGGTGGAGAGCACTGAGGGGGGAGAACAGGAGTTGAGAGCACTGAGGGGGGAGAGAACAGGGGTGGAGAGCACTGGGGGAAGAACAGGGGTGGAGAGCACTGGGGGGGGGGAGAACAGGGGTGGAGAGCACTGGGGGGGGAGAACAGGGATGGAGAGCACTTGGGGGGGGAGAGAACAGGGGTGGAGAGCACTGGGGGGAGAACAGGGGTGGAGAGCACTGGGGGGGGGGACCGGGGTGGAGAGCACTGGGGGGGAGAACAGGGGTAGAGAGTACTGGGGGGGGCAGCGTTGGAGAGCACTGGGATGGTGGCGGGGGGGCAGAAAGAACAGGGGTGGTGAGAACTGTGGGGGGGCTGGAGAGTGTTGTGGGGGAGGAGAACACTGGGGGGGGGGGAGTTCAAGCATAACTGGATAGGAGGATAAGCAGGGTGGCTGCATATAGAGGAAATTAGCTTTCTATATTCCTCCATACAGCCGCGGAATGCTTGATTCTCCTCTCCCTCCTGCAAGCATTCAGCGGCTATATGGAGGAATATAGAAAGCTAATTTCCTCTGTATGCAGCCCCCTGCCAAATCCGATCCTCTTATTGGGCACATAGGGCGGACTGTGCGGTGGGCATGAGCTCCTGTGTATCATCAATGAGCTGGCTGGCTGCCTGGGTCTATGTTTGTCGGTGACGCTGTGGCACGGTCCCGCCCCCCTAGACCGGCTCGTGTGATAGGCTGAACGCTGATTCTATCTACTATCACATGAGCCGGTCTAGGGGGGGCAGGAAATCCCGTTGTATCTACAGTAATCATACGCCGCGTAAGTCCACGGATGCGCCGTCGTATCTATGCGCTTGATTCTGCAAAGAAGATACGCCTGAATTTTGGCTCCATCCGACTGACGTAAGTCTCCTACGCCGTCGTATCTTGGGCGCATGTTTACGCTGGCCGCTAGGGGCCATTGATTTACGCGTCGAATATGTAAATGACCTAGATATGTCGATTCACAAACATACTTGCACCCGTCGCAGTAAGCTACGCTGTTTATGTAAGGCGTACGTCCGGCATAAAGATAAACCACCAGATAGCAGGTGTAAGTCATGTTAGGGTATGGACTGAGGAACAGCTGTCGGATTTTACGTCGTTTGTGTAAGTCGTACGTGAATGGGGCTGGGCGTAGGTTCAGTTCACGTCAAAGGCATTGAGCCGTTGTATCTTAGGGAGTATATGCAACGTGATTCTGAGCATGCGCGCGCATGCGCCGTTTGTTCGACCCTTCATTTACATGGGGTCACGCTTCATTGTAATACATCACGCCCACTACCTGCCTCCTTTGAATTAGGCGGGCTTACGCCGGCCCATTTACGCTATGCCGCCGTAACTTAGGGAGCAAGTGCTTTGTGAATACTGGTCTTGCCTCTCTATGTTATGTCAGCGTATTGCATATGAGCTGCGCTACGCCCGCTCAAATATACGCCGCTCTACCTGAATCCGGCTAAATATTTTTAACTTTTTGTTATAATATTATCCCGATTTTTATTTTATTTTTTATATTTTTTTCCTCAGTTTAGGCCGATGCGATTTTTTTAAACAAAAATATGTAAAATAATACGTAATAAGCGTATATTGATTAGTTTGCGCAAAAGTTATAGCGCCTACAAAATAGGGGATAGATTTGTGATTTATTTTTTATTTTTTACTAGTAATGGCGGCGATTTTTTTTTCTCAGGCCTGCGATATTGCGGCGGAAATATCGGACACTTTTGACACTATTTTGGGACCATTCACATTTATACAGCGATCAGTGCTATAAAAATGCACACAGAGCTCCACGTCACTGCTGTCACTGCCGATCGCGGGTACCTGGTGGACATCGCGGCCGCCAGGCACGCGCATCGGCATCTCAGCGATGCGCCAGGCACAGTTTTTTCCCGCTGCGCGCCCCCAGCGGCGCGCGCGGGGAATGCAAATAAAAGGACGTCCAGGGACATCCACCCGGCAGTTGAGAGCAGCGTTGTGGACGTCTTTCATCTACAGCGCGGGTCTCAAGTGGTAATGGCTGTGTGTTGAGTTATTTTGAGGGGACAGCAAATTTACACTGTTAGGCCTCATTCACACTTGGCCGTTCGGGTCCGTCTGTCGGAGACATGTCCGCTGACATCCGACCCGATCCGACCCGCTAAAAACAGACGTATGGGGGCCACGTCCCCATCCGTCCATGCGGATCAGATCGGGTAAGATCTGATGAAAACGGACATACTGTCCGTTTTCATCAGATCGCTCCATAGGGACACATCGGTGCCCGACACGCCCCTCCCCGCTCAGTAAGCAGAGAGGAGCTTGTCATCGTCGGCTCAGCGGAGATCTGCGGACTGATCTCCCGTTGAGCCGACGGGAGCAGGCGGACTCTGTAGCGACGGAGTCCGCCAAGTGTGAATGAAGCCTTATACAAGTTGTACATTCACTACACAACATTGTAGCAAAGTGTCATTTCTTTAGTGATGTCACATGAAAAGATATAATAAAATATTTACAAAAATGTGAGGGGTGTATTCACTTTTGTGAGATACTGTGTATATACCGTATTTATCGGGGTATTACGCCCACCGGCGTATAGCGTGCACCCCGAAAGAGGACCCGCATTCCTGTAAAAAAAATTTTTTAGTACTTACAGTTTTGGTGTCTTGCGCGGCGTCCATTGGCGGCCTCGTTGGGTCCGGCGTCCATTGGCGGCCTCGTCGGGTCCGGCGTCCGTCTGCGGCTTCGGTGGTGTCCTCCTCGTCGGGTCCGGCGTCCTTCTGCGGTGTCCTCCCCGCTCGATCCCCGCTTCCCGCGCTGAGTTTGAACCACTGCGTCGGCATATACCGAGGGCAGTACACTCGGGTATAGTTGGGCAGGTTCGGCTCCTCTCGCGGTCACGTCCTGTGCGTCCAGGACGTGACCGCGAGAGAAGCCGAGCCTGCCCGACTATACCCGAGTGTACTGCGCTTGGTATATGCCGGCGCAGTGGTTCAAACTCGGTGCGGGAAGCGGGGATCGGCGTATATCGCGCACCGACGATTTTGCCCTGATATTCAGGGCAACAAAAGTGTGCAGTATACACCGATAAATACGGTATATATACAGTAGATGTGCACACTGTGTATATCTATATATACCAAAATATGTACAGTAAAACCTTGGATTGAGAGTAACTTGGTTTGAGAGTGTTTTGCAAGACAAGCTAAATTTTTTAATAAATTTTGACTTGATAAACGAGCAATGTCTTGATATACAAGTAGCATCATGTAACTGAGTATAAAACAGATGAGAGGTGCCTCTAAATGTAGCAATATGACATTTAATGAAGGTACAACATTTAGCTTCCGGGGGAAAGGTGTCCATAGACCATCCTCCACACCGCCATCGATGTCCTACCTTCCACGCTAAGCTTCAAGCCTCGCTTTTTAGATCGCTCTACTGCAGGGTAGTCTTCCCGATCACCATTGCAGACTGAATGCAGTGGAAGCCGGCGGTGTGGAGGACGGTCTATGCGGACAGCTTTACCCTGCTGGATTTTTCATTAATCCCCTTGGGGAGGCTGCCATTTGTGGATGGACATTTTATGGGTACACGACCTTTCACATTGCTATAATCTTTTTATATGAACTATAAACTGAAGGACTTATGAATAAATGTTTGTGGAACAAATCATCTGAGTTTCCATTATTTCTTATGGGGAAACTCGCTTTGATATACAAGTACAGAAAATGTCATATTTATACAATTCATCAAAAAAAAATCTGGGTACTGGGTAGACATGTGCGGTTCGTTTCATTCCACATTAATATTCAGACATTCGGACTGAAATTTTAATCGAATTTTACAACGGACACCAGTCGAATTCTAACCATACACATTGCTGAAATCAAAGACTTGGGGGGTTATTTACGAAAGGCAAATCCACTTTGCAGTACAAGTGCACTTTCAAGTGCAGTCGCTGTAGATCTGAGGGGGGACATGCAAGGAAAATAAAAAAACATCATTTTAGCTTGAACATGATTGGATGATAAAATCAGCAGAGCTTCCCCTCAAAGAAAGATATAAATGGGATTGGCTTTATGCATTGAACACCTGTGCATCCTAGGATGACCATGTGTCCCGGATTGCCAGGGACAGTCCCGCATTTTGCATGTCTGTCCCGGACACATTCATTCCAGGACAATACAGTGTCCCGGAATGAAACTGACACAGCCACCCCCCCCCCCCCCCCCCGGCCATTCTTATGCCCCTGAAAAAGGCCGCCACATCACTGCTTTACTCACTGAGAGTACTTGTCCTGGCCGGTGCATTGCCATGAAATAAGATTTGCCATGGAATGAGATGGTCCGCCTCCATCTCATCCTATTGGCTCACTCATGTCACGTGACAAAACATCAGTCATAGCTAGGCTATCATAGGGAGAGGATCTCCTCTCCCTGTGATAGCCCGATAGCACTGTCAGCAGCGTGCCTCCCGCCAGCGCTAAGTACACCCCGTGCCCGCAGCTCTACTCCCCGATTAAGTACACCCCGCGCCCGCAGCTCTACTCCTCGTCCCCCGCACCTCTACTCCCCGTCCCCCGTTAAGGCTCAGGGAACGGGGCGAGTCTAAATATTGCGCATGTGCAGGTTTACGCTACTAACGTAGCCAACGCTAGGTCTACGCTAATAGCGTAGACTCGCCCCGTTCCCTGAGCCTTAACGGGGGACGGGAGTAGAGGTGCGGGGGACGGGGAGTAGAGGTGCGGGGGACGGGGAGTAGAGCTGCGAGCGCGGGGTGTACTTAATCGGGGAGTAGAGCTGCGGGCGCGGGGTGTACTTAGCGCTGGCAGGAGGCACGCTGCTGACAGTGCTATCACAGGGAGAGGAGATCCTCTCCCTATGATAGCCTAGCTGTGACTGATGTTTTGTCATGTGACATGAGTGAGCCAATAGGATGAGATGGAGGCGGACCATCTCATTCCATGGCAAATCTCATTTCATGGCAATGCACCGGGAATGCCTGAAGGAGCACAATCCCCGCCCCCTGCTTGTGATTGGAGAAATCATAAATCCCGCCTCTTGTGTCCAATCACTGTTCTGTGATTCATTACAGCACAAGCTGATTTTGGGGAAGGGAGGGTGTCTCTGAATGGTAGTTTGGAAATGTGGTCACCCTAGTGAATCCGTGATGGTGAAGATGGCCCTTCACACTAGGGGTTGCCACCCTTTGTGGCAGCTGAGCTTCAAATTTCCAGCCCTCACTTTCCTGAGGCACAGTGATTGGAGTGTGGGCAGACACAGAGGGGTAGGAGGAAGAGGAGCAGATTGAGGTAGATTCACAAAGAGTTGGGCCGGCCTAACTCAGAATCTACGCCGACGGATGTACAGAGATACGCTTAGACATATCTAAGATACGACGGCTTGCGCCGTCCTATCTTAGATTGCAATTTTTCTGATGGCCGCTAGGTGGCGCTTCCATTGCGGCCAGCGTAGATTATGTAAATGAGGGGATACGCCGATTCACGAACGTACGCCAGGCCGATGCAGTACTTTTACGCCGTTTACGTAAGAGATAGGCCGTGTAAAGTTAGAGCTAGGCTCTGATGGAATAGTAATGTTAAGTATGGCCGCCGTTCCCGCCGCGAAATTCGAAATTTTTACATCGTTTGCGTAAGTCGTCCGCGAATCGGGATTTACGTCGTTTACGTCTCACGTCTAAATCAATAGGCCCGTACGGCGTACTTAGCCGCAATGCACACTGGGAAATGTAGTCGCCCGGCGCATGCGCAGTGACAAAAAACTTCAAAAACGTGAGGTCAAGCCTCATTACCATGAAACACGCCCCCCCCAACCCATTTGAATTAGGCGCCCTTACGCCCACTCGTTTTAGGCTACGCCGCCGTAAATTAGCAGGTAAGTATATTGAGAATCATTACTAGCCTAGCTAATTTACGGTAGCCTAAACAGGCTACGCTACGCCGCCCTAACTTTATGCCAGTGTACCTGAATCTACCTCTTTGGGACTAAAACTGCAACACAGTTTCAAAATCCCCTCTGCTCCTGAGCTGTACATAGCCTTTATTGGATTGCTTGCAACTGTATTGAGATGTAGTGTATTTATGCGCTGCGTCGCAGTACAGAGAATGTACCCTGTCAAAAGTATTTGATTTTTGTATATTTGCTTTGCAAAATAAACTTAAATATTGCCTTTATTGGATAGAATGGGCTTGTATTGCTTGCTGAGGGTTTTTTTGTATTGCTTGCTGAGGGTTTTTTTGTATTGCTTGCTGAGGGCGGTCACAGTCACACACACACATAGGTTTATGGGAGATCTAGCAGAGACTTTTCTCCCGCCATCACTGTGAGGGGAAAGGAACACGCTCCACCATAGCTATCAATGAGGAGTGCATGTGGTGCCCCCTAGCGGAAAGAGGCGGCAGGGCTGTGTCTCTGACAAGATGGACGCCCAGGCTCCGCTGTGAGGACAGACTCTGATAATGGAGGACACCCCCGGGTCGGCTCTGGTTACACTCCGCTTCCTTAGTGACGCAGGCGCCTGGAGATGGCGTTCGTGCAGCCTGGAGCACGGCTAAAATGGCGGAGCTGGAGGTAGCGGAGAGGTCAGAGGGTATACCTAATGACATGGTGTGTGTGTGTGACTCGGCCATTGGGTCCGGCGGTATGTCTGTGCCCGGGTGGAGCAGGGTCTCCTCTATAGGTGTCAGTGCGGACATGTGTCAGGCTTAGGAGGGGGAGGTCCGGGCTGTCCTCTGCTGACATTTCCCGGCTCCCCCGTGCCCCCGGGCTTCCCTTGCCTCGTCCTTGGGATGCCGTGCAGAGGATGGATGTAGTGTAATCTGTGCACAGCCCTCTATCGCTTTTCTTATGATCTTCCTCTCATTACCATCTCTCTCGGTACCGGCTCAGCAGACTTCTGCCCAGTTGTATGGTAAGGCTTTCACCATCATCCTCAATGCTGTTCTTCCATTATTCACAGTACGTTGTGGCGGGTCGCACTGTACCCTCATCGGTGGGTCGTGACGAGTCACACGTGGGTTGCGATGGGTGGCACTGTAGCCCCCCCATTGGTGGGTTGCGACGGGTGGCACTGTAGCCCCCCCATTGGTGGGTTGCACTGTAGCCCCCCCATTGGTGGGTTGCGATGGGTGGCACTGTAGCCCCCCCATTGGTGGGTTGCGATGGGTGGCACTGTAGCCCCCCCATTGGTGGGTTGCGACGGGTGGCACTGTAGCCCCCCCATTTGTGGGTCGCGGCGGGTGGCGCTGTACCCCTCCCCCCATCGGTGGGTCGCGGCGGGTGGCGCTGTACCCCTCCCCCCATCGGTGGGTCGCGGCGGGTGGCGCTGTACCCCTCCCCCCATCGGTGGGTCGCGGCGGGTGGCGCTGTACCCCTCCCCCCATCGGTGGGTCGCGACAGGTGGCGCTGTACCCCCCCATCGGTGGGTGGCCCTGTACCCCCCCATTGGTGGGTCGTGATGGCTGGCCCTGTACCCCCCCCCCCCCCCATCGGTGGGTCGCGACGGCTGGCGCTGTACCCCCCCCCCATCGGTGGGTCGCGACGGCTGGCGCTGTACCCCCCCCCCCATCGGTGGGTCGCGACGGCTGGCGCTGTACCCCCCATCGGTGCGTCACGACGGGTGGCACTGTACCCCCTCATTGGTGGGTTGTGGCTCATCACCCAAAGGAGACCTTTATCACACAAATTCTAGTCGCCTCTATGTCTGGGTGTATTCCTGTACAGACAGATGTGTGATGTATGAAGGTGAGACTGATTTTCTCTCGCTTACATTCTGTAGGGTGTTGGTTCGACTTTTCATTTTTTTTTTTTGTGAGGAGGTGAACTTACACTTTAAGTAAAGTTTGGGGAAAAGAGGCAGCAATGTGGTGCGTTATTTATGATGTGTGAGCTCTGCTCCCTTCACAGCACACACCAGCGGGCCGCAGTATAACAAGCCCTGGGTGGTCAGGGTCAGGATTCATTGAGTCGCAGTCGCAGCCAAGGAGGAACTTCTGACTCGCACTGTAATCATGTAGTAAATGTGTCTCGCTGCTCTTATTTAACATTGCCATGCTGTGTGACAGAACTACACAGTATTCACACCTGAGCTGTACACTGCAACATGCTTTTGGAGCGGTGGATCTTTATTGCTGTATGTATACCAGGGTTTGACAAATTTGCTTGGAATCTAGGAGCCAGCTAAAAAAGTTAGGAGCCAGAAAATGCGCCCCGTCCTGACGAGCTTGCGCGCAGAAGCGAACACATACGTGAGCAGCGCCCGCATATGTAAACGGTGTTTAAACCACACACGTGAGGTATCGCCACGATTGGTAGAGCGAGAGCAATAATTCTAGCCCTAGACCTCCTCTGTAACTCAAAACATGCAACCTGTAGATTTTTTTTAAACGTCGCCTATGAAGATTTTAAAGGGTAAAAGTTTGTCGGCATTCCACGAGCGGACGCAATTTTGAAGCGTGACATGTTGGGTATGAATTTTCTCGACCTAACATTATCTTTCATAATATTAAAAAAAATGGGGATAACTTTACTGTTGTCTTATTTTTTAATTAAAAAAAGTGTAATTTTTTCCCAAAAAAATGCGCTTGTAAGACCGCTGCGCAAATACGGCGTGTCAGAAAGTATTGCAATGATCGCCATTTTATTCTCTAGGGTGTTAGGATAAAATATATATATATAATGTTTGAGGGTTCTAATTAGAGGGAAGAAGATGGCAGTGAAAATAGTAAAAAAAATTACATTAGAATTGCTGTTTAACTTGTAATGCTTAACTTGTAATACCAACGGCCACCACCAGATGGCGCCAGCTCACATTTGGTGGTAATAACTTGTAATACCAACGGCTCACCACCAGATGGCGCCAGCTCGCGAAAAGAAAACTTTTTTTTTTTTGCCTACCTTCCAAGCCAAGTCGCCAGGACACTATTTCTAGTCGCCCTGGCGGGATTTGTCGAGCCCTGATGTATACATTGGGGTGCCAATGAATAACAATGCACATATACCCATGTGTCACTTTACCACAATGCACATGTATGAATGCAGCCTATGTACATAAACCAAGGCAGTTCTACTTTAATCAAAATTCACAACTTTGTTCTTACATTGGAACTAATTTCACAGTTTCAAAGCAGTGGCGGATCCAGAGTCTAGTCTCGGGAGGGGCACTACCAGAATTTTCTTTGGGAGGGCAATTTATCAGGGAAATTACTGGTGTTAGCGCTTCAATGATCACGGCACCATGATTGTTATGGTGTCAGGATGATTGAAGCGCATTATTTCTATTATTATATTGTAATATACAATGAAATGGTTCAACTCGCCATAATGCAGAATCGGTGGGAGCCCCGAGTGTGTCACTTGCCACCGTTGCCTGCCACACGTTGCGGATTGTCACCTGCCACACGTTGCAAAATGTCACTTGCCTGCCACTAGATGCGGATTGTCACCTGCCACGTCACAGATTGTCACTTGCCACGTCACCTGCCACGTCACAGATTGTCACTTGCCACGTCACCTGCCACCAGATGCAGATTGTCACTTGCCACCAGATGCAGATCGTTACCTGCCACACGTTGCGGATTGTCACTTGCCACCTCACATGACACACCTTGCGGATTGTCACTTGCTAAGGTGGTGTTTTGATTGTCAGAGTCAGGCAGCAGAGAGATGATGTAATCGCTCTGCTGCCTGCACAGTGAGGGTGGAAGTTACTGCAGGGATGCAAGGCGGGCATGGGGCGGTGAGACATGATGTAATCTCCCTGCTCCCACTCCCCCCAGCTTGTTGATTGGCCAGCCGCCTGCACACCCACAGAGCTGACCGTCCACTCTCCGGCGCCCGCAAATTCCGCAACTAAAACTAATTTCTCGGGGGTGGAAATTGCCCTGTTGCACCCCCCGGATCTGTCCCTGTTTCAAAGACTGTGATCAGTCTGGCTCTTTATTGCAGAAGAGACATGCAATATCCCCTCTGCAAAAAAATAAACCTACCTACTAAACCCAAGATAATATTTATGCGCTTGAAAAAAATAAACGGTATATCTTGGTGACAAGAAAATGATAATAAGGCTGCATTCACATCTAGACGGACGAAATCGCGGCGTTTTGTCGCCGCAAATCGCGGTAAAAATAGCGGCGTTTTGTACCGCGATTTGCGGCGACAAAACGCGGGTATTGTCCGCCTAGATGTGCCCCAAGATGACCCCCTCTATGGAGATGATTGCCATCTCCTAGCCGAACGCTCGAAGACGCCTGAAAAAAAGGTCCGGGACCTTTTTTCACGCCGCAGGCGACAGGCGTCCGGCGTTCGGCGTGGAGATGTGAACCATCTCCATAGAGGGACATGTATTTCCAGCCCTCTGGCGGCAGAGGCGTAGCGCTACAGGCGTAAAAACGCCTAGGTGTGAATGGGGTCTAACTCAAATCAAACAGCAGCATCTAAATCGCTAATCCGAGTAGGATGTGTAACAAGCTCCAAGCAATAATTAAAAGTACGCTATCCTTGTATTCCGTATAAGTTAATAAATAACATGAGACACAATAAAAGTGCAAAAAGCATATGATGAACTCTTCCTAAATTGACATATCTGTGCAAATAAAGTCCATATAAAATGTGCCAAAAAAATGTAATAAAAATGTGTGTGTGTGTGTGTGTGTGTGTGTCCTCTTCCTTTGCTGTGTAGGAATTAGAGCTGCACGATTAATCGTGAAGAATCGAAATCGCAATCTTTTTCCCTTCCCGATCTTTAAACGTGTGTCACGATCTGTCTAACTAGTGCAGAGAGTTCTCACAGCTGGAAAAACAAAATCCATGCAGCCTGCCAAGTTTTAATACAACACAGGAATAAGTGTAAACAAATTATCTTTTTGTTCTTTTATCAAAGGAAAGAACTGTGGTGTGTAGATGAAGGAAGTTTAACCATTTAACCAGTTCCCGACCTCCTCATGTACATTTACGTCAGCAGAATGGCACGGACAGGCACATCCACGTACCTGTACGTCCTCTGCTAGACGTGGGTGGGGGGTCCGATCGGGACCCCCCCCCGGTACATGCGGAGGTCGGGTCCGCTCGGGGAGCGATCCGGGACGACGGCGCGGCTATTTGTTTTTAGTCGCGATCGCTCCCCGGAGCTGAAGAACGGGGAGAGCCATGTGTAAACACGGCTTCCCCGTGCTTCACTGTGGCGGCGCATCGATCGAGTGATCCCTTTTATAGGGAAGACTCGATCGATGGTGTCAGTCCTACAGCCACACCCCCCTACACTAGTAAACACACACTAGGTGATCCCTAAATGTTACAGCGCCCCCTGTGTTTAACTCCCAAACTGCAACTGTCATTTTCACAATAAACAATGCAATTTAAATGCATTTTTTGCTGTGAAAATGACAATGGTCCCAAAAATGTGTCAAAATTGTCCGAAGTGTCTGCCATAATGTCGCAGTCACGAAAAAAATCGCTGATCGCCGCCATTACTAGTAAAAAAAATAAAAATGCAAAAAAACTATCCCCTATTTTGTAAACGCTATAAATTTTGCGCAAACCAACCGATAAACGATTATTGCGATTTTTTTTTTTTTTTTACCAAAAATAGGTAGAAGAATACGTATCGGCCTAAACTGAGGAAAAAAATAAATTTTATATATGTTTTTGGGGGATATTTATTATAGCAAAAAGTAAAAAATATTGCATTTTTTTAAAAATTGTCGCTCTATTTTTGTTTATAGCGCAAAAAATAAAAAACGCAGAGGTGATCAAATACCACCAAAAGAAAGCTCTATTTGTGGGGAAAAAAGGACGCCAATTTTGTTTGGGAGCCACGTCGCACGACCGCGCAATTGTCTGTTAAAGCGACGCAGTCCCGAACTGTAAAAACCCCTTGGGTCTTTAGCCAGCATATTGGTCCGGGGCTTAAGTGGTTAAAGACCAAACCCTTTCTGACATTTGTTGCTTACAAGTAAAAAATCGTTATCTGCTAGAAAATTACTTGGAACACCCAAACATGATATATATATTTTTAGCAGAGACCCTAGTGAATAAAATGGTGGTTGTTGCAATATTTTATGTCACATTGTATTTGCACATTGTTTTTTCAAACGCATTTAAAAAAAAATACACTTTAATGAATAATAAAAAAAAAAAAAAACGAAACAGCAAAGTTGGCCCAATTTTTTTGTATAATGTGAAAGAAGATGTTACACCGCGAGAATTGTGATCTTGAGTCTAAGCAAAACATTGTGATTCTCATTATAGTCAGAATCGTGCAGCTCTAGTAGGAATGATAACTTGCACCCTAAAGGAATCGCCACAAGCAGAATAACGTCACGTGTGAGGCCCCTCCCAACACGTTTCTCAGTAACTAGCATCGTCTGGGGATATGAGCCTTGCATCCCCAGACGACGCTGGTTACAGAGAAACACGTTGGGAGGGGCCTCACGTCCCTCAAGTTGGCCTGACCATTTTGACCTGCTGGTTGTTTGTAACACATGCTGTGTAATTCCTTCAAAATCGTAAGTGTGATGTTCTTATATTAAAATCTTGGAATACTACACCATATGGTCCTCTGTACTTTAACTTCCTCCATTGAGTCTTATATTGGCTTAGGAGATCTTGGAACCTTTGCATGTAAGATCGTGGTATGTATGACTATTATGCAGCAAGGCGTCTGATGGTCTCCTTGTGGTATCAGAGCAGCTGGTAAGGAGCTCATTAATCACTTGTGGCGATTCCTTTCGGGAGCCCTCTTTCTTCGGTGGTGCACAAACTATTGATGTTTTTTGATATATAAACATTTTTATATAATATGCTTTTTTTTAACACATTTTATATGGACTTTATTTGCACAAATAAACCTACATGCCTGCTTGCAGTCTTTTTTTTAGAATATACAATGAGCTGCACAGCTCAGTTTACATTCTGGCACAGATCCTGTGTGTCGGGGAGGACTGAACTCCTGCTCAGATGCAGGAGTGGCATCCATCCTGTACCAGCCAATGAGGACAGCTGCAGCCCAGCACCCAGTAGAGGATACCAGCAAGGGACATTGAACTGGTAAGTATTTCGGACTTTAATTCCTCTTGAACCACTTATGGACTGACCCATACACATATATGGAAACAGGGCAGCCACTCTGGGCTGAATTGCATACATGCATGTGACCCAGCATATCCAGGTAGGGGTACCTGGCCTTCAGAAAAAAACGAAAGACCCATCTATTCTGAGGGTTAAACTGAAGGAAAATGGATGCCAAGCGCCTTGAGGCGATTCAGTTCACATTTGTAGCGCAATATAAGTAATTCACTCACTCACCCAGCATATCCAGGTAGGGGTCACGTGCGCCCGTTCTGTTCTGTGATTTGATGATTCCAATGGTTTATGGCCATGAATCTCAGTATAGAGTCCTGTGTTTACTAACAACACAGGGCTCAGTCAACGCTGTATCCTGGCCTAGGCCAACAAGGCCCAGGCCTAGGGCAGCACTTTGCAGGGGGGCAGCACGGAAAGAGTCCCTACCGTCTTGCGCTACACTGTTAGTGTAACAAAAGCTGCTTCTAATTTTGACTTTCCTATCATCCTGGACCACAAACCTTCCTCACTGTGCTATATGTTTTTTGCTGTACCATTGGCATGGTTATATCTTCTTAGTCCTCTCCATAAAATTATCAGAAATTTGTAGGTAGCACTTTTTTTTTTTTAATTTTGGATAGAGTAAGGGAGGGTTATAGCCCCTGTCAGTTTATTTTTTACCATCTCCGTCCCATTGCAGAGATTTTCCTTAATTTCCTGCCCCATAGCCAAACAGGAAGTGAGAGGAAATCTATGCAAATTAAGGAAATCCATCCCCCCAGGCCTTAAGAACTAGTGTCCCCACTCAAACATTTCAGGACGGGTCTTAAACAGAAATGGGTGGCTCATATTTAAATTAGGGGGTGCACGAGTTTAGTCAGGCCTAGGGCAGCACAAAACCTAAATACACCCCTGGGCTCAGTACACGGAGCAGCGATGTGGCTGTTTTAAAAAGGGGGGGAAAAAAATCGCCCACATAGATTAGTAAAAGCAGCACATAATGCACACATTATACATTGTTTGGCACACAGTTAACCCTCTAATTGTCCCTAGATGTTAACCCCTTCCCAGCCAGTGTCATTAGTACAGTGTCAGTGCAAAGTATTAGCACTGATTGCTGTATTAGTGTCCCTGGTGATGTCAGATTGTCCGCCGCACTATCACAGTCCCGCTTTTTCATAGCAGAAAGCAAGCAAAACAAATATATATTTCAAAATCTTTGGTATTCGTTTATATAATAATAAAAAAACCCAGAGGTGTTAAAATACCACCAAAAGATAGCTAAATGTTTATGAAAAAAAATGATATAAATGTCATATGTGTACAATGTTGTATGACCTCACAATTACCAGTTAAAGTAGCACAGTGCTGAATAGCAAAATATGCTACGGTCATGAAGGGGGGTAACATTTTTCCAGAGGTCAAGTGGTTAAAGAAACCCCATGGGCAACAAGGAGGTAAAGCCCTGCAACCAGTCTAGTGGTGGGTGGGTTGAGTGAGTTCTATGTCTTGTATACGGTTGAATGATTGCACTATGTATATGTTGTGTTGTTTTATGACATAACAATAAACTCTTTTTTTTTTTTTTAAATACTAACAAACTTGTATTTGCTTTCTTTGTTTTGCAGGATTGAGCTGCCACATATGGATTACTATGTAATTCATGAAGTTTATGATGGTGACTTCTCCCAAGAACAGTTTGAAGCAGAATTAGATGCTGCACTGGAACACCAGTATCAATATATTGTGATTGAACCAGCACGCCTGGGAGAAGAGACAGCCCGCTGGATTTCAGTGGGCAATTGTCTACACAGAACTTCAGTTGTAACAGGAATTGTTTGTCTTTTGACACCTCTTGGCCTTCCTAGCTCCTCCGTTCATTATTTAGGATTACCAGCCGGAGCCTTAAGTGTGGCATGTGCTGCCCTTTATAGTGTATCCTGGCAGTCTGATCCATGTTGCCATTACCAGGTCGATCTGAGTGGGGAAAAGCTAGCACTGCTCCCCCCAGGGACTCTAAGGACTTCTTCTCCTGTAGTATTGGTCCGGAAAGAGGACACGCAACGCAAAAGACTACACAATTTTATTGCACTGACTGCCATAGTATACTGTACCCAAAAGGTTTTTGAGTTGTGTATAGACTGGTAGCATAAATGTTCTTACAGTAAAGATACTGACTAATTATTTGTCCTTCTCCTTTATATCATGGGTCTACATTTGTAAGAGTATCACGTTTTGGGTGTGGGGAGGCTCTACAACCCCTAGTGCTTCTGTTCTTCTCATATTACAGGGCATTCTCTGGCAACTGTCTTTTTTTTTTTCCAACTCCGAGAACACTAACCGGAGACATAATCAATTTTGCGTTCATACGCTGTCTCCATCCTGGTTCGCATCATGGTAGGAAATTACTTTTTTGCTTTGTTTGTTATGTCAGTATATATTTATAGACATATTAAGCCGATATGGCCACAGAATGGCAACTGTGTCTTAAAGTATAAGTTCACCTTTTTGAAGGACGTTGCATGTTCTGCTAGTTTTGTAGGGTGTAACATGTTCCAGCATCTCCAAACCCCCCACTGTGACAGCGGGCAGGGGATCTCCACCCACAGAGCCACATCATTCATTCACAGTTTCCTGTGAATAAATAAACCACAAGTACTGTCAGCCATTGAAGCTGATAGTTTTTAGTTCCCAATGAACTATGGAGCTGGTGAGTGCTGTAGTAGTTCATTGATCTTCCTGCTCTCAAGTAACTGATAAAAATGTAATTTGGGTACATTGTTGTATGACCCTGCAATTGTCATTTAGAGTGCAACCGTACTGAAATTGAAAATTTGCCTGGGCAGGAAGAGGGCGAAAGTGCCCAGTGTTGAAGTGGTTAAAGCACAGTTTCTATGTACAACAACTATTCACTTGTGGTGGGATCACTAAAGAGTAACTACATGTGTGTGTCCAAGGCGTCACTCCCTCACTGGCGTAGACAGATGGACGTAACTTCCTAGTTGGCAGAAGCCATGCAGTATCTATTTCGGAGTGATACTTCGCTGATACATTTGATAAAAGAGCCACAATGTGAAAACAGGTAAGTATTTTCTCTGCCTTTTAGAAAACCTTTATTCAGAGCCAGGATTGCAAACGTGCCATTGTCATTAGATAAATTTAACAGTAGAAGTGCAACGATCCCTAGATGGGAGGGAATGCTCCACACTCCCAGATGGACAGGACCTGGAACTATGATGGAGCCATCATGCTGCTAGAGTCCTCAAGAAATGTAGGGAGCTATAGGAGGACTCAGCCCATCAGACAGAACCTATAATGGAAATATCGCTTTGGATGGTATGACCAATTCAAATAAAACAATGGTGAGAACTGTTTAAAGTGGTTGTAAAGGCTCAAGGTTTTTTACCTTTTGTGAATTCTATACATGTAGGTAAAAACAGACACCGAGCTGGCAGAAGGTGAGGGGGAACAGAGGAGAGCTGCGGATGACGTAGGTACATAAACTGACCATGCACTGACTCAGCAGCCATGATTATCATGGTTGGTACACAGAGGGGGGGGGGTCACAGGAACTGGCAGGATCAGGCAGTTTTTTTACAGCTTGGAGAGGGGCAGGTCAGACTGCACAAGCACTGTGCTGTTTAACCTGCAGTAACGACACAGAAGCATGGGGCACATGCCAAAAAAAAAAAATGCTGTGGGTGCCCTACCCAAATCCATACCAGACCCTTATCTGAGCATGCAGACCTTTAAGAAATGCCATGGGGTCCCCCGAAATCCGTACCAGACCCGTGCACCCCCCTACCCCAAACCATACCAGGCCACATGCCCTTAATATGGGGGAGGGGTGTCTTTCCCACAACCCTGGCCAGTGATTGTGGGGGTCTATGGTCAGGGGGCCTTCAGATCCCAGCACTTCCCCCACCCCCCATGTGAATGAGTACAGGGTGCATTGTACCCCTACTCATTCACTAAAAAAATAGAAACAATGTCCCCTGGTGTAGATCCGATTGTCAATCACGCCGCCACTCACACCGAAGGCCTCCGTTATCTGACATTTCTTAAATAGCTAAGAGGTGGGGCCACCTGGTGGCACCGCCCCCCTTGTGATGTCGTCGACCAAGCATTCGCTTTTCTTTTTTTGGGGGGGACGTAATTCACAATATATCTAGACCGGGGGACAGCGTTTCATTTTTTTTAATAAAGGAATTGTCAAAAACTGTCTCTGTGTTTTTATTTATTTTTAACGCTTTTTTTTAAGTGAATGAGTAGGGGTACAACGTACCCTGTACTCATTCACATGGGGGGGGGGTGGAGGAGTGCTGGGATATGAAGGTCCCCTTCCATATTCCGATAAACCTCCTGATCATAGACACCCACAATGTACCCCTACTCATGCACATGGTGTGCCAGGATCTCAGAGCCACCCATGTTAAAGAGGGCTTCCAGATTCCAACAAGCCCACTGCCCGCAGATCCCCACAACCACTGGGCAGGGTTGTGGGGAAGAGGCTCTTTTCTATGTCAACATGGGGACAAGGTGCTTTGGTGTGTTTGCTCTCCTCCCCTTTCCTGTGGGCTTTTTTCACAATTGTTTATTTTTTTATTGCAGGCAATGGTTTTATTTTTTATATTCAGCTGTCAGTGGGGAACCCCGCTCCTTAACAACCAGCTAATGTAAGGCTGGATTCACACTTATGCAGTTTTAGTGCTTTTTGCAGATTTGCACTACAGTCCATTTAACATGGTTTCCTATGGAACACGTTCTGTAGTGCAAATCTGCAAAATGCAAAAAGTACTAAAACTGCATAGATGTGAATCCAGCCTTAGAGAAAATATGGTTGCGGCTCATTACCATAGACCTGAAACGCCTCTAGACTCAACACGAGGTTCCTTTTAAGCTAGTGCATTCTTGGTTCACTTACCTTTTTCTTCGATTTCCCTTCTAATTTTTATTTTCTTTGTCTGAATTTCTCACTTCCTGTTTCTCCTCAGTAAGCTTGCCCCCATCATCCGAGCAGTGGTTAGTCAGCCAGATCAGCTTACTGAGGAGGAACAGGAAGTGAGAAATTCAGACAAAGAAAAAAAAACATTTAGAAGGGAAATCGAAGGAAAAGGTAAGTGAACTAACAATGCACTAGCTTAATTTAGAAAATAAAAAACAAACGTTTACAATCCCCTTAATGGCCATTTTTTGTGATACGGCACTGCATCGCTTTAACAATTGCGCGGTCGTGCTACGCTGTACCCTAACAAAATTGATGTCCTTTTTTATTTATTTTTCACATATAGAGCTTTATTTTGGTGGAATTTGGTCACTTCCTGCTTTTTTTTTTTTTTTTTTTGCGCTATAAACAAAGAGTTACAATTTTGAATTACAAAAATGTCTTCACCACTTTAGGCCAATATGTATTTTTTGTCAAAAAAATCACAATAAGCGTATATTGATTGGTTTGTGCAAAAGTTATAGCGTCTGCAAAATAGATTTATCGCATTTTCATTATTATAATTTTTTTTACTAGTAATGGAAGTGATCTGTGATTTTTAGAGGGACTGCAACATTGCGGAGGACAGATCGGGCACTTTTGACACTTTTTTGGGACCACTGACATTTATTCAGCGATCAGAGCTAAAAATAGCCACTGATTAATGTATACATGTCACTGGTAGGAAAGGGGTTAACACTAGGGGGCGATCAAGGGCTTAAGTGTGTTTCCTGGGGGCTGGGCTGGAGGAGAGAGAGCATTGTTTCAAATCACTGGGAACAGACGAGCTCTCTGCCCTTCGCTGACAGAATGGGTATCCGTTTGTTTACACTGACACAGCCCCGTTCTGCCTGTCTCTGGAGCGATCACGGGTGGACCACCGACGTTGAGTCCGCTGGTCCCACTGGTTGACTCCCCCCTGCTCGTGAATGTACGCATGCGCCCACAAATCGCTGTGTGCGCCCAACGTATTATGACGCCGATTTGCGCAGAGGAGCCAACTTGCCACAGTGCAACTGCGACAGGCGGTCCGTAGCTAATTAATATAATGTTTGTTGCTTTGTTTTTGTTAGCAGGTAGTCCTAGTTCTGATCTTCACATGGTTTTAACCACTTGCCGACTGCCGCATGTATATGTACCTCCACAGAATGGCACGTACAGGCGGGTCCGATCGGGACCGTCCCCCCACCCCCCGCTACATGCGGCGGTCGGATACCTGCGGGGAGCGATCCGGGACGACGGCGCGGCTATTCGTTTTTTAGCCACTCCGTCGCGATCGCTCCCCGGAGCTGAAGAACGGGGAGAGCAGTATGTAAACACGGCTTCCCCGTGCTTCACTGTGGTGGCTGCTTCGATCGAGTGATCCCTTTTATAGGGAGACTCGATTGATGACGTCAGTCCTACAGCCACACCCCCCTACAGTTGTAAACAGACACTAGGTGAACCCTAACTCCTACAGCGCCCCCTGTGGTTAACTCCCAAACTGCAACTGTCATTTTCACAATAAACAATGCAATTTAAATGCATTTTTTGCTGTGAATATGACAATGGTCCCAAAAAATGTGTCAAAAGGGTCCGCCATAATGTCGCAGTCACGGAAAAAATCGCTGATCGCCGCCATTAGTAGTAAAAAAAAAAAAAAATTAATAAAAATGCAATAAAACTATCCCCTATTTTGTAAACGCTATAAATTTTGCGCAAACCAATCGATAAACGCTTATTGCGATTTTTTTTTTTTTTTACCAAAAATAGGTAGAAGAATACGTATCGGCCTAAACTGAGGAAAAAAAAAAAATTATATATGTTTTTGGGGGATATTTATTATAGCAAAAAAGTAAAAAATATTGCATTTTTTTCAAAATTGTAGCTCTATTTTTGTTTATAGGGCAAAAAATAAAAACCGCAGAGGTGATCAAATACCACCAAAAGAAAGCTCTATTTGTGGGAAAAAAAGGTCGCCAATTTTGTTTGGGAGCCACGTCGTACGACCGCGCAATTGTCTGTTAAAGCGACGCAGTGCCGAATCGCAAAACCTGGCCTGGGCATTTCGCAACAAAATGGTCCGGGGCTTAAGTGGTTAAAGATACTTTGAAGTCCTGGGGTAAAAACTGACCAAGAATATTTTATTTGACACTTTATTAAGATATGTGCCTGAAACAGCAAATGTCTGTCTCCCTGCCACAGGGATCTTCCAGTCCCAAGTGGTGTTAATTTGCACATTTGGAGGTAATTTATTGAGGAACCAATCAACCGTTACTATATTATCCAGTCAGATGCATTTAAGGGAAATGTTATGTTTTACATCTGCTCCTCCATGAAAAGTGCATCAGTGGGCAAAGAACAGATGTGTAAACAAGCAGTACTTTTGAAAGCTTTAACCACTTGCTTACTGGGCACATAAACCCCCTTCGTTCCCAGGCGAAATCTCAGCGTCCGGCACTGCGTCGCTTTAACTGACAATTGCGCGGTCGTGCGACGTGGCTCCCAAACAAAATTGGCGTCCTTTTTTCCCCACAAATAGAGCTTTCTTTTGGTGGTATTTGATCACCTCTGCGGTTTTTATTTTTTGTGCTATAAACAAAAAAAGAGCAACAATTTAAAAAAAATATATTTTTTTTTTACTTGTTGCTATAATAAATATCCCAATTTTTTTTTAAAAAACTATTTTTTTTCTCAGTTAAGGCCGATACGTATTTTTCGACGTATTTTTGTAAAAAAAAAAAAAAAAATCGCAATAAGCGACTGGTTTGCGCAAAAGTTATAGCGCCTACAAAATGGGGAACAGAATTATGATTTTTTTTATTATTTTTTTTTTTTTTACTAGTAATGGCGGCGATCTGCGATTTTTATTGGGACTGGGATATTGCGGCGGACGTATCGGACACTTTTGACACAAATTTGGCGCCATTCACATTTATACAGCGATCAGTGCTATAAAAATGCACGAATTACTGTATAAATGTGACTGGCAGTGAAGGGGTTAACACTAGGGGGTGAGGAAGGGGTTAACTGTGTAGCCTGGGTGTGTTATAACTGTGTGGGGGGAGGGGGGTGACTGGGGGAGGGGACCGATGCTGTGTCCCTATGTACAAGAGACACAGATCGGTCTCCTCTCCTCTGACAGCACGTGGAGCTCTGTGTTTACACACAGAGCTCCACGTCCCTGCTGTTACCGGCTGTGTCACCGACGATCGCGTGTACCCGGCGGACATCGCGGCCGCCAGGTACACGCATCGGGTCTTCGGCGATGCGTCGGGACAGTTTTTACCCGCCGCGCGCCACCCAGTGGCGCGCGCGGGTAATGCACATAAAAGGCCGTTTTTAAACGGCCACTTGGCACTTGAGAGCCGCGCTGCGGACGTATTTCGTCTATAGCGCGGATCTCAAGTGGTTAAAATTGAACCCAACGCAAACAGGTAAACACACAATGGAAAACATAAACATGAACTGCTTTATCTAACAAAAGGTTTGTAATTCTGATCAGCCAGTCTTGTGATCCAGGCCTCTCTGCCAGCCCACACAGCCACCTTTTGCACCTCCTTGCAGTCTAGGCTACAGTCTGGTCAGGGACTCATTTCAGCCTCTGACTGAACAATGCAGAAGCGGCACAGTGAAGAGGACATTACCCTGTAAGCATGTTTATTGTTTGAGTGACCGTGTAATGCTCTAGGGCACAGGTGGTAAACACAAGGCCCGCGGGCTGAATCCGGCCCTCCAGGCCATTTCATGTGGCCCTCGCACCTCTCCTGCAGCTGCAGAAGAGCTCCAGCCTTCCTCTGGTCCTCTTTAAGACCCTTACTTTCTTCTTTTAAGCAATGCATCCAGCTTCTTCCCAGCAGCAGCATAAGGAAAGGGGGGTGCACTGTGATGTAAGGGAGAGTGGGGGACTCAACTTTATGATGGTGGAGTGGCTTTTAACATCAAATGTTAGGGGAGGGGATGCGCTGGACATCTAATCTAACAGATACAACTGGCCCTTTTAACGGTTATCATAATGCTCATGCGGCCGCGATGAAATTGGGTTTGACACCCCTGTTCTAGGGTATTTGGCCCAAGCAGGTTATCTCTTATGCAAAAATAAATAAAAAAGTCTTGCAATGTCATATTTAAGAAGGATGTGGATGCACACAGTTCATGTGTAAGGACTGTTGAGAAGAATTACTGCAGCTGATGCTTCTGGCCAAGTCCATGTCTCCTAACAAAACACAATTTGGAAGTTATTCCAATTTGAAAACTTGACATTACACAGTATAAATTGTCTAAAGGATAGATTCACCTCTGAAAAAAAAAAATGCATATTTTGTTGCAGATATAAAAATATGAATTTAACATTTTTTTTTTTAAATTGGAGCCTGTAAAGCATCGCACCTGTGGTCAGCAGATGACAAATGCAATACGAGGTTCCTGCAGACTCTCAATACAGCTGTCTGGCCATACCTCTGGGCAGGTAGAAGTTACTGAATAGCAGAAAGATCAACAAACTATGATGCTCAACAGTGCCCAGGTAGGTCATTGTGATCTACAAGCTATTAGCCACAATGGCTAATGCCAGTTTAGTTCATTCAAATAACAATGTCAATTAATGATGTGGCCATGTGGGCGGGAGCCCTGCGCGGCCGCATTGTTTTTGAATTGTGAAAGTGGGTGTGGGGAGAGGATCCCCTGCCTAGTGTCACAATGGGGGATTGGGTCAGGGTGGCGGCAGGCAATTTAGTAACATGTTACACACTAAACCATTGTAACATGGTGCTAAAGTTGGACCTATACTTTTTTTTTCTTTTTTACTATTTAGAAATTTGCTCTTATGGTACACTCTGTGCTTTTAATCATATACATTAAAAAACATTGTTATATTTCCATAAAACATTATTTTTATCATCAACCGTGTAGCCTTTTGTGTATTATTTCTATTTTTCTTTTTTCCTTCTTGCCTTCCCTTCGTCCACCCCCCCCCCCCCCCTCCACCATCACCTTATTTGTACCCTATTGTGTCAAAATAAAAATTTTCTTCTACCCCCAGACTTCTCTAGGGTCTAGTGTGTGTGCTTTTTCTCCTTTGGATTATGCTTTTTTTACTCCTTTCCACCTCCCCCCCCCTGTCCCCCGCTAAGCTCCCTATCTCCAGAGTCTATCCATTACCAGTTGTGGTGGCGCGAGACTGGCATCCTCCAGCCATGGTTGCCATATAAGATCAAATTTGCTTGTTTCCCCCCTACGACTATATGACAATCTTTCTCTTAGGAGTAGGGAGTTTACGTATTGGATCCACTGCCTCCCTGTGGGTACCCTTGGTGCCATCCAATATCGTGCAATAAGTTTTCTCGCCAGATATAGAAGATATAAGAATCTGGTTATCATTAGATACATTCCTTTTGAAAACAGCTGGATATCTGAAGCACCTATACTCTAACAGTCTGGCATACAGCAACTATTTTTCATGCTGTCTCTCTGATTAAATGCTGAAAATATTGAAGCGTGCTTTACTGCCTCAGAGCAGATCATAGCTTTACATCTTGAGGTTTATTGTTAATCACATTCCTTAAACGTACCTATCCTTAGCTCTCGGTGGTGTCTCAGTGGTACCTACAGTATGCACTGATACATATGGTGAACCTGCCCATACTGGCTATGTTTTAACTCAAGTCACTCCAGAGTATGCAAAGCAGATCATTTGTTTTCATAGGTAGATAGACATCTGCTGCTTGCTATAGTCTAACACAAAGATCAGATGCGGAGGAAATTATACTTTC
Source organism: Rana temporaria (assembly GCF_905171775.1). Taxonomy (NCBI): domain Eukaryota; kingdom Metazoa; phylum Chordata; class Amphibia; order Anura; family Ranidae; genus Rana; species Rana temporaria. The sequence continues at coordinate 82,536,632 of NC_053498.1, forward strand.
TGTGACCTGCAGAAGGTGAGATTGAATAAAACTGTGACACTGGCTTTGGGTTTTGCAGGATCTTTGGAGCACTTTCAGGAAACACACCAAAACTGCAGGACATAATAGAAGTCTATGGCTAGGGTTTCACCGATGCCAATTTTTTTAAGACCAAGTGCAAGTAACGATACTTTTTTTTCCCATGTACTTGCCGATACAGATTACCAATATTTTTTTTAATGTCATGTGACAGTGGCACTAATATTCAGCACTGATGACACGTGGACTGTGTCGGTAGTTTTTTATTTATTTTTTACAAATTAATTTATTACAATTTATTATTATTATTATTTTAAAGAATCACTAGAGAGATTTTTTTTAAATAACAAACATGTTATACTTACCTCCACTGTGCAGCTCGTTTTGCACAGAGTGGCCCCGAACCTGGTCTTCTCCCCGCAAGAACTCAACACCTTCATGCAAGCGAGCTTGCATGTTGTGGAGTTCCTGCGGGCATGCTCCCGTGATACAGCCGGCGGCTATTGTCGCTCACTGTATCACTCGGTCCCGCCCCAAGCGTGTTGCATCATTGGATGTGATTGACAGCAGCGCAAGCCTATGGCTGCGCTGCTTTCAATCCATTCACTCAAGCCAATCAACGGCCAGGCTCAGCGGCGAAGAGGATGTCGTGGGCGAGTATGGGACTTTTTAGGGCTCAGGTAAGTAAAAGGGGGGGGGCATAGGATGCATTAAGGTGAAAAAACATGAACCTTTAGTGTCCCTTTAAATGTGTTCTTTTATTTGTGGGGGGGGGGGGGGGGCGGTGGTGTCCGTGTGTGTTTTATTTTTTATTATTTTAACAATATAACCTTTAATTCTTTATTTCTATTTTTTTTTATCAGCCCTGTGTTGGGGGGGGGGGGGGGCTTTGGTGAGATATCTGGGATCTTAACAGACCCCTGGCATCTCTCTTTTAAAAAAGGGACTGAGGACATAGATTACTTAGTCCCTTTCTCTGCAGCCTCAGCTGCACTGAAGATAATTGGACAGGAGACAAAGGCTCCTCTCCATTCATAAACTGAAGCAAAGTAAACACAGTTTACAATGCTCAGTTATGAATAGACAGAGTCAGTGATTACTGACTCTTCATTCAGAAAAGGAAGGAGCCATTTAATTACAGATTTAGAACACCGAGGGGGACTGGAGGAGGATACCGCAAAGTTAGGGGTGATCGGTGCAGGGAGTCACAAGCACTGATCCCCCTGTATATATCTCAATAAAGCAGCGGGAGGGAGAGGTGAAGAAGTGGCTGTCAGCTGCTTTATTGAAATCTAGACAGGGAGTTCGGTGCTTGTAACTCCCCCACCAATCACCCCTGACTGCCCAGGTATCGGATCAAGCATCGGAGCATACAAGTACTCTGGCAAATGCTTTGTATCGGTGAAACCCTATTTATGGCAAAGCACTGCAGTGGGGCAGTGTGAAGCTGCCCTAACACATTAAGGACATCCTCACATGTTAGCTCACCACTCATTGAAACATTCCTAGTACCGTATATACTCGAGTATAAGCCGAGTTTTTCAGCCCTTTTTTAGGGCTGAAAATACCCCCCTCGGCTTATACTCGAGTCAGTGTACCTGAAATTATTGAGAGGCTGCGGGCGTACATATTTTAAAACTTGTGGTCTCCTCCTGGTCCCTTCCGTGATAGAAGGAAATGTGTCTGCTGAGAAACGCCTATCACGAACGTTCTCTCATCTTCGGGTTTCCCAGCAGACACTGTATTCAGTGTTTCCTCCAATCACGGATGCCTTTTCATCCTCGGACAAGAGGACGTACGTGATTGGCGGAACACTGAACACAGTGTCTGCTGGGAAACTGAGTCTGAGGTTAAGGCCCCGTACACACGACCGAACATGTCTGCTGAAACTGGTCCGCAGACCAGTTTCAGCTGACATGTTCGGTCGTCTGTACGTCCAACCGGACAATTTTCCGGCGGATCGGACAGGTTTCCGGCGGACAAATGTTTCTTAGCATGCTAAGAAACATGTCCGCTGGAAGCCTGTCCGTCGGACATGTTCGGTCGTCTGTACAGACTCACCGGACATGTCTGCTCGGCTGAAAGCCCTCGCATGCGTCAAAGTGATTAGACACATGCGTGGAAGCATTGACCTTCCAGGGCCGCGCACGTCGTTGCGGCGGCGGCGCGGCCACGTCACCGCATATCGTGTCCGCAAGGATTTCTGTTTGATGGTGTGTACAACCATCAGACAGAAATCTCCGAGCGGACATGTCCGATGAAAACAGTCCACGGACCGTTTTCATTGGACATGTCCCCTCGTGTGTACGGGGCCTTAGAGAACGTCCGTGAAAGGCATTTCTCAGCAGACACAGTTCTGCCTATCATGGAAGGGACCAGGAGACCACGAGTTTTAAACAATGAATGGACACTCCCAGCCTGTCAATTTCAGGTACACTGACAATGGGCACAGTGAGGATGGGCACAGTGAGGTTGTAATGGGCACTGTGAGGTTGCAATGGGCATTGTTGACCCTCTTTTCCGCTTACAGTACCTGCTGCATTCTCACCCTAGGCTTATACTCGCGTCAATACGTTTTCCCATTTTTTTGTGGTAAAATTAGGTACCTCGGGTCGGCTTATACTCGAGTATATACAGTAATCTATTGTGGCATGTTAGTTTTTTTTCTAGCAGGCATCTGACTGAGTTTAGCAAATGCAGCAATAATCTATAAGTGACAGACTGAATTGAAAACTGTATTACACTATGCAGTTGATTACATTAATAATGTAAATTAACCCATCGTCAGGATATGGACATTCACAATTTACTTATTCCTAACTAGTGATAAATGGGCTTTAAAACAAACACCCTGTGTAGCTAGCTGCAGATACTGTGGAGCAAATCATCCTCAGTTCACAGAAGTTCATTCATTGGCTCTTCACATTATTTTTTCTTTACGAGAACTCCTTCTGTGTTTACAATAGAAATTAAAGTGGGGTTTGGCTTTAAAAAAGATAAACATGTCATACTTGACTGCTCTGTGCAGTGGTTTTGTATCCTGGAAACTTGAATTGCCGTTGTAAGCATCTTATTTTATTTTTCACATCACCATATTAGGGTCAGTTAATTATTTTGTTTTTAAATTGTGGTCACATATATTCCATTAGCATTGTAAACAATTTGTTTATCTCATATATTAGTTTCACCTTTTAAGTTGCATTAGTGAATTAAATGAACTTTTGCACAATATTCAAATTTTTCGCCTGTATTACAACAAGGGGTCAAGAATAATATTGTCAGGATCACTGGAGCGAGCTTGGGAGGACGGGGGCACTTTACATTTAATTTTTTCCCATCAAAGAGAACTGGAGGGCCCATAGAGGAGAGCGTGTGCAGAGTGGACACAGACCTGTTATCTGCCCGCTCTGCTCATTGTGGCCCGTGACTGGTTACAAAGTTGCTAAAGTGGTCCTCGCTCCTGAAAAGGTTGGGCACCCCTGATTTAGGTTTTGCAGTTATTATAGAGGTACAAAATGAGGGACAGAGGAATTTGTTTACAAAGACTGCTTTCACACTGATCTGTACTGCTAACGCCCGCACCTCCCCAGTGTAAAAAGGGGTCTTAAAAAAAAACAGAAGAACCTGTTCCAGTGTGAGCCCTGTTGGGGTAACGAGTATTTACATTACATTATTGCTCTTTATTGAAACTATCATGACACTTCTGACTATTATCATGGAATGTTTATTACCTTCTTGTTTGTTTATGAAAACGTTCAATAAAAATATATTGTTAAAAAACAAAAGAAAACTGCATCCCTTTTAATCCTTTGTAGCTCCTAAAACTGGTCCGTTGCGCTTCAGTTGCAGTTAAAAAAAAAAAAAATTCTGCTTGCTGCATTTTTTTTGGTCTGCTAAAAAAAAAAAATGCACAAAAAAAACGCATCCCTCCATTAAAATAAATGGAAGCTGCATTAAAAACGCCATATACCTGTGGGAAGTTCTCAAACCCAGAATAGCATGACAAGGGAAAACGCATTATAGTCAATGATGATCGTCTAATCAACTCAGCACAGTACGATTTTGGAAAAGGTTCCTGGTGGACCTCAGTGTGATTTCAGCCACATAGACTTCTATGTTATCCTACAGAAGTTGCATCAGCACAGAGAAGAAGCATTCCTATATGGCAGGGATATGCAATTAGCGGACCTCCAGCTGTTGCAGAACTACAAGTCCCATGAGGCATAGCAAGACTGACAGCCACAAGCATGACACTCAGAGGCAGAGGCATGATGGAACTTGTAGTTTTGCAACAGCTGGAGGTCCGCTAATTGCATATCCCTGCTATACGGCAATGGATTCAGGTTTTTTTAACCCTCACCTCTCCTCCCTGGTTATCCTTCATTCATCAGTTTTGATACAGCTGTGATTTTGGAGCCTTCACTTGATCGCTCCATTGACCTTACCTTTGATCATTCGTTTGATCAATCCTTCCTTTGATCAAGGGATCCTCCTATCTATCAATGGACCCTTACGTTGATCGATCCTTCTTTCGATTAATCAATCCTTCATTTGATCGATTAATCAATCCTTCAATCGATCATTCCTTTGATGGATCAATCCTTATTTCGATCAGTTGTTCTTTGCTTCCTACAATTGAATGGTCAATCCATTGAAGGAAGAATCAAAACTGCATCAGTGTGAACCTAGCCTTTAGGTAGCAAGGATGAGCGGTGAGGGTTAAAAAAAAAAAACACTGATCCATGAAAGTCCCATAAGAATGCTTCTTATGTATGCTGCTGCGACTTCTGCGAGATAACATAGGACAGTGTTTCTCAACTCCAGTGCTCAAGGCGCCCAAACAGGTCATATTTTCAGGCTTTCCATTTCTTTGCACAGGTGATTTGATCAGTTTCACGGCCGTTTCATCTAAGGGACATCCTGAAAACATGACCTGTTGGGGCGCCTTGAGGGACTTATCCCCTCTGTTGGCTACTTTCACACTGCTCTGTATAAAAAAGGCATATGCGTTTTTGCAGTGTTTCACTTCCCACTTTTTTAATGTGAGTTTTATGCAATTTCCAGTGCGACTATTGATGCAACTTCATTACGACTTTAGAAGTTCACAGAATTGCATGACAAGGGAATGATCATATTCATATTATATTCTGACTTCAGTGCAATATCAGCCCCATGGACTCCTATTCCAGTGTTTCTCAATGCCAGTCCTCAAGGCGCCCCAACAGGTCATGTTTTCAGGCTTTCCATTTCTTTGCACAGGTGATTTGATCAGTTTCACGGCCGTTTCATCTGAGGGACATCCTGAAAACATGACCCGTTGGGGCGCCTTGAGGACTGGCATTGAGAAACACTGGCATAGGAGTCCATGGGGCTGATATTGCACTGAAGTCAGAATATAATATGAATATGATCATTCCCTTGTCATGCAATTCTCTGAACCACGTATTGAGAACTTCTAAAGTCGTAATGAAGTTGCATCAATAGTCGCACTGGAAATTGCATGAAACTCACATTAAAAAAGTGGGAAGTGAAACACTGCAAAAACGCATATGCGTTTTTTATACAGAGCAGTGTGAAAGTAGCCAACAGAGGATAAGTCCCTCCAAACAAGGGACAGTTGGAAGGTATGACACTACAACACTTCATTGACCTGCTTTGTGTTAAAGAGCATACATGTTGCAGGTCAACACAGTGTTGTAGTGTAAACCGGACACATAAAAAACAATTGTTTTTATATATGTATGCATTTACCTGCATTTTACAAGTGTGCTAAAACGCAGATCAACGCAAGGTAACGTGCGTAAAAGTGCACATAAAATGGATGGAAATGTACATACATTTTCCTTGCATGTCAGTGATAAGAGCCAGGGATCCCTTAGCAACATCCTAGCAACAAGGCAGGACAGGATGATGTGATCTCAGGGAGGTTTTCAGTCAAGTGAACTATGCCTGTTGAGATCTTTGTGATGCGGGTACAGTGCATCCGGAAAGTATTCCCAGCACTTTTCCCACATTTTGTTATGTTACAGCCTTATTCCAAAATTGATTATTTTCCTAAACATTCTACAAGCAATACCCCATAATGACAATGTGAAAGATGTTTGTTTGAAATCTTTGCAAATGTATTAAAAAAAAAAAAAAATCAAATGTACATAAATATTCACAGCCTTTGCTGAAGCACCTTTGGCACCAATTACAGCCTCAAGTGTTTTTGAGTATGATGCTGCAAACTTGGCACACCTATTTTTGGGCAGTTTCTCCCATTCATCTTTCCAGCTCCATCGGGTTGGATGGAGAGCATCGGTGCACAGCCATTTTCAGATCTCTCCTGAGATGTTCAATCGGGGTCAAGTCTGGGCTCTGGCTGGGCCACTCAAGGACATTCAGAGTTGTCCTGTAGCCACTTATTTGTTATCTTGACTATGTGCTTAGGATTGTTGTCCTGCTGAAAGATGAACTGTCGCCCCAGTTTGAGGTCCAGAGCGCTCTGGAGCAGGTTTTCATCAAGGATGTCTTTGTACATTACTGCATTCATATTTTCCTCAATCCTGACTAGTCTCCCAATTCCTGACACTGAAAAAATCCCCACAACATGATGCTGCCACCACCATGCTCTTCTGTAGGGATGAAATTGGCCAGGTGATGAGCGGTGCCTGGCTTCCTCCAGACATGAGGCTTGCCATTCAGAGTTCAATCATTATTTCATCAGACCAGAGAGTTTTGTTTCTCATGGTCCTTCAGGTGCCTTTTGGCAAACTCCAGGTGAGCCGTCATGTGCCTTTTACCGAGGAGTGGCTTCCGTCTGGCCATACCATACAGGCCTGATTAGTGGAACGCTGCAGAGATGGTTCTTCTGGAAGGCTCAACTCTCTCCACAGAGAAACACCAGGTTCTTGGTCACCTCCCTAAGGCCCTTCTCCCCTGATCGCTCAGCTTGGCCGGGCGGCTCGTTCGATGAGTTCTAATGGTTCCAAACGTCTTCCAGTTACAGATGATGAAGGCCACTGTGCTCATTTGGGACGTTCAATGCTGCAGAAATTGTTCTGTACCCTTACCCAGGTCTGTGCCTCTATACAATCCTGTCTCGGAGGTCTACAGACAATTGCATGGACTTAAAGTGGAGGTTCACCCAAAATCTTAATTTTTAACATTAGATTGATGCTCATTTTGTGAAGGGGAATCAGGTGTTTTTTTTTTAAATCGAAGCAGTACTTACCGTTTTAGAGAGAGATCTTCTCCGCCGCTTCCGGGTATGGGCTGCGGGACTGGGCGTTCCTATTTGATTGACAGGCTTCCGACGGTCGCATACATCGCGTCACGATTTTCTGAAAGTAGGCGAACGTCGGTGCGCAGGCGCCGTATAGAGCCGCACCGACGTTCGGCTTCTTTCGGCTACTCGTGACGCGATGTATGCGACCGTCGGAAGCCCGTCAATCAAATAGGAACGCCCAGTCCAGAAGACCATACCCGGAAGCGGCGGAGAAGATCTATCTCTAAAACGGTAAGTACTGCTTCGATTTTAAAAAAAAAACCCGATTCCCCTGGACTAAATGAGCCTCGATCTAATGTTAAAAATTGTTTTTCGGGTGAACTCCCGCTTTAATGGCTTTTCATGGTTTGTGCTCTGACATGCACTATGGGACCTTTACAAGTGTGTGCCTTTCCAAATCATGTCCAATCAACTGAATTTACCACAGGTGGACTCCAATCAAGTTGTAGAAACATCTAAGGCTGGGTTCACACTACTACACTACTTTCATCCTACTTTGCTCTGCTACATTGGTCCTACATCCATCCTACTTTCATGAACAGGATACTACTTTGGTCCGACTTCAATGATATTCAATGGGCCTGAAGTAGGATCAATGTAGGACCAAAAGTAGTACAGGGAGCATTTTCAAAGTCGGACCGACTTGTGTAGGACGCTACAAGACGCTCTCATAGGGAAACATGGAACACAGAGCAAAGTAGGATGAAAGTAGTGTAGTAGTGTGAACCCAGCCTCAAGGGTGACCAGTGGAAACAGGATGCAACTGAGCTCAATTTTGAGTGTCATGGCAAAGGCTGTGAATACTTATGTACATGGGATTTTTTTCATGTTTTATTAAATTTGCAAAGATTTCAAGCAAACTTCTTTCATGTTGTCATTATGGGGTATTTGTAAAATTTTAAGGAAACTAATAAATGTAATCCATTTGGAAATGAGGCTGTAACATAAAATATGGAAAAGGTGAAGCACTGTGAATACTTTCTGGGTGCATTTCTTCGTTGTGCAACATTGCAATGCCATTATTTCTTTACCACACCCAACACCCCCAACCATTGCATGGTAAAAGGCTTATGCGATTCTGTGTTGTGATTTCGATGCGGTAGGCGGCTCATTCAGATGCTAAACACATGTAAACATGTTACCTGTTCAGCAAGGCACAGAGGTGAAGCCAGACTCATTGTTTTCATACTATTGATAAAACTTATCACACTCAGGATTCACACATTTCTCAATGGAATCCAATTAGGAAAACATGGAAGTTGTTATAAATAGAACTCTGTGTATGAATGGATATTTCATCATTGGACACATATTTTGATGTTTTCAGTGATATCAGGAGGGGGGGGGGGGGGAATTATTGTTTGCAGTGATATCAGGGGGGGGGGGATTATTGTTTGCAGTGATATCAGGAGGGGGGAATTATTGTTTGTAGTGATATCAGAAAGGGGGGGGGATTATTGTTTGCAGTGATATCAGGAGGGGGGAATTATTGTTTGTAGTGATATCAGAAAGGGGGGGGGGAATTATTGTTTGCAGTGATATCAGGAGGGGGAATTATTGTTTGTAGTGATATCAGAAAGGGGGGGGGGGATTATTGTTTGCAGTGATATCAGGAGGGGGGGGGGGGGGGTTTAGTGTTTGCAGTGATATCATGAGGGGGGGGATTATTGTTTGTAGTGATATCAGGAGGGGGGGGGGGGTTATTGTTTGCAGTGATATCAGGAGGGGGGAATTTGTGTTTGTAGTGATATCAGGAGGGGGGAATTATTGTTTGCAGTGATATCATGAGGGGGGAATTATTGTTTGCAGTGATATCAGGAGGGGGGGGGGAATTATTGTTTGTAGTGATATCAGGAGGGGGGAATTATTGTTTGCAGTGATATCAGGAGGGGGGGGGAATTATTGTTTGTAGTGATATCAGGAGGGGGGAATTATTGTTTGCAGTGATATCAGGAGGGGGGGGGGAATTATTGTTTGTAGTGATATCAGGAGGGGGGGGGGATTATTGTTTGTAGTGATATCAGGAGGGGGGAATTATTGTTTGCAGTGATATCAGGAGGGGTGGGGGGAATTATTGTTTGTAGTGATATCAGGAGGGGGGGGGGAATTATTGTTTGCAGTGATATCAGGAGGGGGGAATTATTGTTTGTAGTTATATCAGGAGGGGGGGGGAATTATTGTTTGTAGTGATATCAGGAGGGGGGAATTATTGTTTGCAGTGATATCAGGAGGGGGGGAATTATTGTTTGTAGTGATATCAGGAGGGGGGGGGGGGATTATTGTTTGCAGTGATATCAGGAGGGGGGAATTATTGTTTGCAGTGATATCAGGAGGGGGGGGGGGGGTTATTGTTTGTAGTGATATCAGGAGGGGGGAATTATTGTTTGCAGTGATATCAGAAAGGGGGGGGGGGGAATTATTGTTTGCAGTGATATCAGGAGGGGGCAATTAGCGTTGCAGTGATATCAGGAGGGGGGGGGAATTATTGTTTGTAGTGATATCAGGGGGTGGGGAATTATTGTTTGCTGTGATATCAGGAGGGGGCAATTAGCGTTGCAGTGATATCAGGAGGGGGGGGGGGGATTATTGTTTGTAGTGATATCAGGGGGTGGGGAATTATTGTTTGCAGTGATATCAGGAGGGGGGAATTATTGTTTGCTGTGATATCAGATGGGGGGAATTATTTCTATGGACTAATGGAGGAATTACACTGCAACAAGTCACATCTCCCAGTGCACAGCTCAGCCATGTCTCCAGCTCCGCCCACTCAGCACGAGCAGGATCCCTCCCCCTACCCGGCGCCCTTTGTTCTCCCGCATCGGACGTGCACTAGTTTGAATGAGAGATTCATCTCTCGCGATTTTCCTGACATTCCCCCATTGGTGGAAAGAAAGCACCTCCGCAGCGTAGTTCAGCGACCCATGCTGATTGGCTAAGAGGTAGAACTGTAACAGGAAACGGAACTTTCGTACCAAAAAAGCCGAACGTTCCACCAGAGCGCCGCACGCCACTGGCTACCTATCGCCACGCCCACAGCTTCCGGTGTAGCCGATTCTCCTATTACACCCGCCCACTTTATCCGAGAACAGCCGAACCATAAAGGCGAGCGGGATTCTCTTTGACGGAGATAGCCGAAGTGTACGATAAGTCCAACCCCTTTTTCCGGAAACAGCCGATGTTCTTTAGCTAAGTGTGGAGCTGTTGCCTCGTCTTCCTCTTGAAGAGAACGAGGAGAGAAGGGGCCGCACTTGGGACGTCGGCCACGGTGACCGCTTCAGCCTTCAACATGTCTGACTTCGACGAGTTCGAGCGGCAACTGAACGAGAATAAACAAGGTGAGAGAATCGTCCACCCAGGGATCCCGCTCCTCAGGCCTCACACTGGGCGGCGGCGAGGAGAAAAAAAATGTGCGCGGCTGTGGCCTGGCGGGGCGGAGCTCGTGCTGTGCGGCGGTCTGTGATAGAGGCCCAGGCGGCCGGGCTCCCGGCCTAGACACACGAGGGAGGCGCCGCTGTGTAAGCGGGAGAGGAGCCCGACCGCCGATAGGCTTCATGGGCCTGTGTAGGCCGCAGCTCGTGGGCCTCCCCTCGCCCCATTGTTTATACCGGGTGTGTAAAGGGTGATTTCCAATCATTATAATTAAGTAGAATGAATGGAGCCGGGCTTAGTGTGTGATGACCGAGGAGACCAATTCTAAGACAAAGTCAATGATTTTTCTTGTTGTTTCTCTGACAAAGCCGAGTCCACCCTGGTGATCATGCACCATGTTCAGTCTGTGTTTGATTATAGATCTGTGTGTATCCACTATGGGCGGCAAGCAGCAGCTTTTCACATAGGACAACTTTGCTACAATTTTTTCTTTCTTTCACTAAGTCATTTACTTTGTCCAGAATCCCAGACAATGTATGTACAAGACTTAACTTTTTTATTTTTGAGTAAAATGGGGGAAGACTGTGGGCTGCAGACCCCCCCCCCCCCCTGTTGTGGGATCCCCAAGTCAATGATATCATAGCCCTGGCTGCCTCCATGTCCCCTGGGGGACCATAATATCACCTCTGCCTTCCCAGGAGATGGTAGATCCCAGGATACGTATTCCTCGGAGATCTCACATCAGCAAGGCAGCTGTTGCGTAGAAGTTGATAAACTCCCGCATGGTTTAGTTCATTTCTACATGTTTATGCCTGTTACCATGGTGATTTCCCCCAAAATTACTGCATGCGTGAGATTTTGTGCATACACCATCAATGGGCTTTCTAAGAAAATTTTTTTTTTTTAACAGTTTCCAGGGTCTCTCCTCTCTCATGGAGACATCTGGGGTCTGTAAGACCTCTACCCTGGAAAGCACAAGATTTAAAAACAATTCTCGGTTTTCCTGGGGAAAAATTGCAGTATTTATATCTCCCAGAGTGGGAAGGTCATGACCATCCAGTCCATGTCCAGCTCTGTGGTAACCCACGGGCTCTTCATCACACTGGAGAGACGGGGGCAGGGCATCTTTTCCTGCTGCCTGTAAAAGTAATGCAGTGGTTAAATAGTATCCTGTGTCCACATGCACACTACTTTAGGCTATTGGGATTTTTTGAGCTTCGGCATCTAGGAGCACAAAGGTTTTTGAGCGTTTCTCCCCCCCCAGCTGCTTTTCTCACCTGGGTGAACAGAACGGAAGCTCTGGCCCACAACGTTCTGGGGCACATGAAACATCCCAGAAGCCTGTGGGGCCATTCTAAAAGCGCAGCATGCCTTGTGCAGTGGGGAACCAGCTGGCAAACATTAGAAAGTCGCAGCTGGCTTTCCACATCCAAGGTGGCTGTACCATGGACCCAAAGACTGCCAAAGAGCTATTCCAAGTGTCTGTGTACCACTGGGGAAATTTCCTGTCTAGAGACTCAACACAAAGTTACAATTCCATTCCTGGGCTAAGCTTAAAGTGGAGGTCCACCCGTGTTTTTATTTTTTATATATATATATATATATATATATATATATATATATATATATATATATATATATATATATATATTCATTCATTCAGCAGCTACAATTACTGCAGCTGCTGACTTTTAAAAAAAATGGACACTTACCTGTCCAGCGTGCCTGCGATGTCCGCATCCTCGGTGAGGGAATCGGGAAGTGAAGCCATGCGCGAGGATCGTGGCGTGCCTTCACTGTTCCCCGCTCTCTCCTGGGAACAGTGTTTCCCGGGGGGGGGGGGGGGGTGACGAGGTTGGACTCCCGCGGGAGTCAGAACCCGGAAGTGGTGCAAATACCTGTCTCAGGTATCTGCACCCCCTCTCCCCTGAAAGGTGCCAAATCCGACACCGGAGGGGGGAGTGATCCACAAAGCAGAGGTTCACTTTTTATGTGAACCTCCGCTTTAAACTTCCATGCCTCTGAAATGCAATCTGCATCTTCACCACCGTTTTTAACACTGCAAATGGTGCACCAAAGCATCACATTGCAGATCATCTCTTTTTTGCTGGAATGTACACGTCGACTAAAATACGACTAAATCTAAAGTGGCGTTTCAGTCAAGACTGGCTAAATAGAAATTTGACGTCAAAATTAACACTGGGGGTAACTTCCCTAGTTTTCATGGGGGGGGGGGGGAGGGATATAGAATGTTTTATGTATATTCTCTCATATGCTACACAAGCCATGTTGGGGTCAGTTCACTAAAGGTTGCCGCATGCGATAAGGTCTTGTGGCCTATTCTGAAATGGCATGGAATAATCGATTCGTCAACATCAAAGTAAAATATCAGATGTGTGGTAAATACCGTATATTTGTTAAAGTGAGATAAATACCACAAAAAGGAATCATTAAAGTGATCTATAGATATATATAATATATCTCTATTTCTTTTTTGTATATGTGTCATACTTACCTGCTCTGGGTAATGGTTTTGCACAGGGAAGCCTGGATCCTCTTCTTGGGTTGCTCTGGCGCCTCCCTCCTGCCAGGTACCCCCACAGCAAGCAGCCTGCCCTGGGGGTACCTAAGCAGATGCGCTGCGACTCACGGCTGTGTGTATATTCGCACATGGAGCCGTGGCTTGACTCTGTCTCCTGATTGGCTCACTGATTGTAAATGACAGCAGTGGGAGCAAATGGCAGCTGGCCTTATGCAGCTGCCCAAAGCCAATCGGGAATGCGCATCTCCAGAGAGGCAAGGCTTTCGCTCTCATGGACATCGCTGGATCAAGAGGGGGCTCAGGTAAGTATTAGGGTGGGGGGTGCCTGCTGCACACAGGTTTTTTACCTTCATGCATAGAATGCATGAGGGTAAAACATTTTTTGCTTTTACAACAACTTTAAAGTGAATTCACTAATAAACACAAATTGGTTATTTATCACCTGCTAGGAGGCAGCTGGTATTTTAGCAATGTACAAAGTAACGAAGGGAACTCTGCACTGCACAGTAAATGAAAAGTATTCAATGTATCCGTGTGGAAATGTTTTCCATCGGCTCAGGAATGAAAGGGAGATCATTCTGTGAATAAAAGCACATTGGAAGGTTTTCAGTTTCATAGTAGGAAAAAAAATGCTGAAATAAGTGTTAAAGCGGAGTTCCGGCCACAATTTCACTTTTTAAATATAAAATACCCCTGTAATACACAAGCTTAATGTATTCTAGTAAAGTTAGTCTGTAAACTAAGGTCCGTTTTGTTAGGTTGTTACAGCATTTAGACACTTTATAAAATAGAAATTGACTGGGGCCATCTTAAGTGTGGGCATCATGAAGCCAGACTGTATGACTTCCTGGATTTCAGCCTTGCAGATCTTGCACATGCTCAGTGCTGCACAAGCAGTGTAATAGGTTTCAGATCAGGTTTCAGCACCTGTACTGTCCAAGTCACATGATTCTTCGAGACTGGGGAGTGCACAGACTCCTGGAAAGTTACACCCACTACATTCCCAGGAGTCTGTGTGGTGTAGGTTAGGAAGCTTAAGCACCTAGGTGCAGGAAGTGGGAAGATTAACTATTCTGCCTAGCAACAACACTTTTGAAGGCATCTAAAAAAAAAAAAAAAATTTTCTTAAAGGACTAATGACATTTTTTTTAAAAATACTGATGTAATGTTATATTTATGGGTGGAACTCCACTTTAAGTATTGCAAAACATAAATATTTAACGCATTTGGTAAAAAATGCAAGTTTTTTTGTGAATTTACTACTTTTGAGATAAATTCCGCAAGAGTTATAACTCCTAAATTCATACAATATTTATCTTGGTGAATTTAACCCAATGTTACAATTCAATATCACAATCTAGTTAGATTTTAGGCAACCTCTGCAAAAAAAATTTGATTTGTGGTGAGATACTTACAAAGGGTTAAAGGGTTTGTAAAGGATTTTTTTTTTTAATAACAAACATGTCATACCTGCGGCCCCGATCCTCGACTTCTGGGGTCCCTCGGCGGCTGTCTTGGTCCTCCCTGCAATTGGTCACCACAGTCATGCGAGAGCTCGCATGGTGGTCACTAGTTGCAGGTGCGCTCCCGTGATACAGCAAGCGGCCATATCCGCTCGCTGTATCACTCGGCCCCGTCCCTTGGCACGCCGCGTCACTGGATGTGATTGACAGCAGCGCCAGCCAATGGCTACGCTGCTCTCAATACATCTGTGCTAGCCAATCAGCGGCAAAGAGAATATTGGGACCGCGCGGGACTTTCGAGGGGTCAGGTAAGTATAGCCGGCAGCAGCAGATGTATTTTCACCCTAATGCATAGATTGCATTAAGGTGAAAAAAAAACATTTTTCTTTACAACTCTTTTTTAACCACATTTAAAAAGGGCTGAAGACTGCAAGTTTCTTCTTTAGAACACTGCAAGTGCATCAGCCGATCAATGATGAGACACCCCTGTTCAGATTCACTCCATTTCTTCAGAGCAGGAACTTGTAGGAATATGCAGCAAAGTTTAAAATCTCTGCAATATACAGCTGTATTTCAAAAAGTTAATTTAATTTCAGTTATTCAATTCAAAAAGTGACGTTTGTATTATAAAGTGATATATTTCAAGCATTTCTTTCTTTTAATTTTGATGATTATGGCTTACAACTAGTGACAACACAAAAAAATAAGTCAATGGATTACTGCAATGCAGTTGTGGCATGGAGACAATCAGCCTGTGGCACTGCTGAGGTGTTATGGAAGCCCAGGTTGCTTTAATAGTGGCCTTCAGCTCTTCTCCATTGTTGGGTCCTCATCTTCCTCTTAACAATACAGCACAGATTCTCTATGGGGTTTAGGTCAGGAGAGTTTGCTGGCCAATCAAGCACAGTGATACCACGATCAATAAACCAGGTATTGGTACTTTTGGCAGTGTGGGCAGATGCCAACTCCTGCTTGGAAAATGATTTCGGCCTCTCCATAAAGCTGGTCAGCTGAGGGAAGCATGAAGTGCTCTAGAATGTCCTGGTAGAGGGCTGTGCTGACTTTAGACTTGATGAAACCAACACAGCAGATGACATGGCTCCCCAAATCTCTGACTGTAAAAACTTCTCACTGGACCTCATGCAACTTGGATTCTGTGCCTTTCCACTCTTCCTCCTAGAATCTGGGACCTTGAGTACCAAAGGAAATTCAAAATGTACTTTCATGCTTTAAAAGAGGATGTTGGACCACTGAGCAACCATCCAGCCCTTTTCCTCCTTGGCCCTGGTAAGAAGCTTCTGATGTCTCTGGGTCAGGAGTGGCTTGACACAAGGAATGTGACATTTGTAGCCCATGTCCTGGATACGTCTGGTGGCTCCTTGAAGCACTGACACCAGCCGTAGTCCTCTCCTTGTGAATCTTCCCCCAAATTCTTGAATGGCCTTTGCTTCTCAAGGCCGAGAGGATAAAAGATCCTTTTTCCTTTCACGCAACTTTCCATTAATATGCTTGGATATAACACTCTGTGAACAGCCAGCTTGTTTAGCAATGACTTTTTGTGACTTGCACTCCTTGTGGATGGTGTCAATGACTGTCTTCTGGACAGCCCTGCGACTTGAAGCCGACATGTGTCCGCCTTTCAATGAACATGGATCTGGCTTGGATCCCTGCCAATACCAGGTACTGTGTTTGTGACCCCACCCCTTATGACGTGTAGGGAGGCTTCCCCTTAAAATCCATACTACACCCAAGGGCCCGGTATGCTCTTGGAGGGGAAACTCATGACGGTTTTTTATTTAAAATTTGGCTTGGCGTTTGCTCTCAAGATCGTCGGAGCACAAGTCGCATGCCAAAGTCCAAGCATGCAAGACGACGTTCCGACTTCAATGATTTTCAATGGGCTGAAGTAGGATCCAAGTCAGACCAAAGTAGTACAGGAAGCATTTTCAAAGTCGGACTGACTTGTGTCGGACCAGTTAAGATGGCGACTATAGGCAAACATTGATTTTCACACGTCATGCTACATGAGTGTTTGTCGCACCAGTGTGAACCCGGCCTCAAAGGCTCAGGAAATCTTTACAGGTATTCTGAGTTAATTAACTGATTAGTGTGACACATGAGTCTACAATATTTAACTTTTTCACAATACAGAATTTTGTTTTCACTAGTTGTAAGCCATAATCGTCAAAAGCAAGAAATGCGCGATGTGCAATGAATATATAATGAATTTCACTTTTGAATTACCAAATCATGAACTTTTTGATTATTCTAATTTTTTTTTTTTTTTGCACCTGTACATAGATCACAAGGGAAATGTTTTGTTTTTCTTTTAAAGTAAGGGGCATTACTCTTTAAATAAATCCTCATTCACTTTACTTTGGAGTAACTTGTAATGCGATTTTTGACAGGTCATACTTTGCGGTGCCTTATCGATTTGAAAAAGTGGTTCCAACACTTTTGGTGATTTTGGGTGCAACTTGCATACATGAAGTCGCACAGATGTCTTCAAGGTCGCACTGACATGCAGCTTTAAATTTGTGCGATTTCAGATGAAGTTGCACAATTTCAAAGCCGCATTCAATGGGAACAAAGCGTAAAGGACAAGTTCACCTTCTGTAACATGTTGCATCCATATTCAGGGTGTACCATGTTGCATATCGTAACACCCACCGATTTATTCTCGAGGTCCTCTGCTTTTTAACCACTTGCCGCCGACATTGTTGCATTGTTTTGCTTTATAGCCACTAAGGGCGAGTTCCCGGTGGGCGCGATTACCACTGGGCACCCGCGAGACACAGCGAGAACTGGGATCTGTGTGTAAATTCATAGATCCTGATTCATGGAGAAATGACTGATCGTCTGTTCTTACAAAGTTGTGGATGGTGTGCAGTTTATCAGTGCAGCCTCATCAGTGCCGCCTTTTATTATTGCCCATAAGTGCGGTCTAATTGGTGCAGGGATAGTTACCAGAGATCATCTGCATGACAGCGGAGCTCTTGGGCTGACAGGTGAAAACACTGCTCTCCTCCTGGACTGGCATTGTGATAGTTTCCGGTATGGGAGTCGGGACGTTGCGGCGATCGGCATCTCACATACAAGACCTGTAAGTCTAAGATCTCTGCTCTGTCATGTGGATAATCTTTTAACCCTGCAGAGAGATGGTGAGTGGCACTGGCAGGGAGGAGGGAGCAGAGGATGACAAACATACCCCTATGGGTGGCACAGACCGGTGGCTGTGAGACCCCTTCTGCCCACTACAGTTAGCAGGGCAGAAATGGAGATCCCTGCTAGGAATAGCAGCCAGTGGTCTTGCAAACAGGAAATCATTGAGCAATAATAGTTTTTTAGCAAGATCAGCAGGCTTATTGCAGAGGAACTACAGAGCTTAGAAGAACATGGATGGCATAGTTGAAGGTAACAGATCGGCAACAATGACACAAGTTTTTGATTGCTCAGGTATGAGATGTACACAACTTGCATTGGTTTAAGTTGGACTAAAACCACTACCCATTAAAAAATATTCGGCTTTTATTTGGCTATGATTTTTTTTTTTGACCTGCTTTGCTGTACTTGTTTGGTGTTTTAAAGATGTAAGAATAATGCATAAAGGCCAGTGTGTATATATGTGTGTTTTAGGGCATCGCCACTATCTAAATTCAGTTTAGCCCATAATGCAGCTTGTATGTCTTTGTGTATGTCCATTGCATCTGAAAGCAATCGTCTTGGTGTGATCCTGGATAAACCCATATAGTTTCTCATGTCTGTGCATGGCTCAAAGTGGTCATGTTTGTTTAGGAACTAGTCACCGAAGATTTTCAGCCCAGTATTTAATGACTTTTTGCATGAATCCTTGTTTGGTTGCATTTGATATCTTTGATCAGTGTGCACTCATTTTAGCACTATTAATGCAGTGATTGTGGGACGACTTGTTTTTTTTTACAATGTAGAAGGCCAATTTCAAACCAGAGCTGCGGTAGTTACTGAAACCGTTGCTTATGCAAAGTATTGCTTTCCTATTCAAGGAAATTGGTAGGGAGGCACCGAATGGGTTGTGTTTTTTTTTTTTTTTTTTTTTTTTTTTTTTTTTGTGCCGAAACAGATACTGAAAAAAAATATGCACTAGGCTTAAAACCGATGCCGAAACAGAACCGATGCCAAAAGTGAATGTGACTTAAATTTGAATATCATGCAAAAGTTCATTTATTTCACTAATGCAACTTAAAAGGTTAAGCCAATATGAGATGGACTCATTACATGCAAAGCAAGATAGTTTAAGCTGTGATTTGTCATAATTGTGGCGATTTATAGCTTGCAGCTCATGAAAACCCCAAATCCACAACCTCAGAAAACTAGAATATTGTGAAAAGGTGCAATATTCTAGGCTCAAAGTGTTCCATTCTAATCAGCTAATTAAGCCATAACACCTGCAAAGGGTTCCTGAGACTTTAAATGGTCTGTCGGGTTCAGTAGGGATCACAATCTTGGGAAAGAGTGCTCACCTGGCAGTTGTGCAGAAAACCATCATTGATACCCTCCGTAAGGAGGGAAAGCCTCAAAAGGTAATTGCAAAAGAAGTTGGATGTTCCCAAAGTGCTGTATCAAAGCACATTAATAGAAAGTTATGTGGAATGGAAAAGCGTGGAAGAAAAAGGTGCACAAGCAGCAGGGATGACCGCAGCCTGGAGAGGATTGTCAGGAAAAGGCCATTCAAAAGTGTTGGACTTTCACAAGGAGTGGACTGAGGCTGGAGTCAGTGCATCAAGAGCCACCACACACAGACGTATCCTGGACATGGGCTTCAAATGTTGTATTCTACTGTCAAGCCACTCCTCAACAACGTCAGAAGCGTCTTACCCGGGCTAAAGAAAAACAGACCTGGTCTGGTGCTCAGTGGTCCAAAGTCCTCTTCTGATGAGAGCAAATTTTGCATCTAATTTGGAAACTAAGGACCCAGAATATGGAGGAAGAATGGAGAGGCACACACTGCAAGATGCTTGAAGTCCAGTGTGACGTTTTCATAGTCTGTGATGATTTGGGGAGCCATGTCATCTGCTGGTGTTGGTCCACTGTGCTTCATTAAGTCCAGGGTCATCGCAGTCGTCTACCAGGAGATTTTGGAGCACTTCATGCTTCCTTCCACAGATGAGCTCTATGGGGATGATGACTTAATTTTCCAGCAGGACTTGGCACCTGCCCACACTGCCAAAAGCACCAAAACCTGGTTCAATGACCGTGGGATTACTGTGCTTGATTGGCCAGCAAACTCGCCTGACCTGAACCCCATAGAAAATCTATGGGGCATTGCCAAGAGAAAGATGAGAACATGAGACTGAACAATACAGAAGACCTGAAGGCCGCTATTGAAGCATCCTGGTCTTCCATAACACCTCAGCCGTGATGGCTTCCATGCCACGCCGCATTGAAGCAGTAATTTCTGCAAAAGAGGCCCAAACCAAGTACATATGTAGCTTCTACTTTTCAGAGGCCTACAAATTCTATGTACAATCCTTGTTTTATTGATTGCATGTAAATATTGTAATTTTCTGAGATTGTGGATTTGGGGTTTTCATGAGCTGTAAGCCATAATCGTCACAATTATGACCAATCACGGCTTGAACTATCTCTTATATTTCACCTTTTTTAAGTTGCATTCGTGAAATTAACTTTTGCACGATATTCTAATTTTTTGAGTAGTGTGTGTGTGTGTGTGTGTGTGTGTGTGTGTGTGTGTGTGTCCTCCTTCCCTCTATTTTTTTATTTTTTTTTTGTATCTGCAGTGCTGTACCTTCAATCTCCATGCCGGGTACTGCACTGTAGGGGGAGGCAGAGCACAGCACACACTGCTAGGCACCTCTCCTTGCTTTCACTTTCAGAGTAAACGCAGCATGGCCGAGCTCCTGCACTGACGATTTACACATCGGCTGAGGCTCAGGGAGGTACGGTTCCATATGCAGCCACCGCTCGGGGGGGGGGCGCACATGGAGGCCCCACAGGCCGCCTGCAGCATGGGCGAGAGCGGAGGAGTAGAGAGTAAGGACGGGCGCTCCAGCATGACACCTCTCCCCTTTATCGGCGTGAATTCTCTTTAGGCAAATTGCTGAAAAGGCCGAAATTTCAGTGCATCCCTAAAAATTGGTTCTTATGTGAAAATTCCTAAACCCCCTCCTTTTTGTAGTATGTTGAGTTTTTTTTTTTTCCTGTTAACTAAATTTTGTATAAATGGACTCTCCTTTCTTAAGAGCGAGACAAAGAGAACCGTCATCGAAAACGTAGTCACAGTCGCTCTAGAAGCAGAGACCGGAAACGGCGAAGTCGCAGTAGAGAAAGACGAGTAAGAGAGCAACGCAGTGGATCTCGGGATCGGAGGAGGCGTAGGTATGGAACATTTATGCTGCTTTTTTTACTCTTGGGGGGGGGAGATTCTGTGGAATATGCAAGGGCTTATATATGATAGAACAATCACCTCTCCCACTGAAAATCCCATGTTTACCATTCATACACTTATACCAACATTTTTTTTAAACCCTATTTGAGTATTTGTGTTTTTAAATCTTTATGATTTGACGTAGATTACACAATAGTCTGATCTTTAAAGCAGTATTAAACTTAAAAGGCAAAACATTAACATGTTTGCTGTGGTGGTTGCCTTAGCTTTTCTTTATAGTATTTCCACCCATGTTTTCATCTGGTGATCTGGGTAGTAACAAACCTCCTGTATTGGAGTGCCCCCCATTCTAAATGAAGGAGCAACAGACACCTTTTGGACAACAGCATTGTTAATCTGGTGGGAGGGAAGTGTTAAGATATGCTAGCAGATTTAGATATGTGTATATTGAAGCCAATCCCCAGCTCACTTTAGGCAGTTACAGCCACAGTTTGTTTCTTTTAGGATAAAGGTTTTACATGAAAGCTGTTTATTGTAAGCACCCCTCTCAGTAAATTGTTTCTTTCTACCCTCTAACTGCTATATCTACAGGACATGTTCTGTTGAAAAAGAAGAATTGCCAGATCACCAGAAGAAAATAAAGTAAAGAAAACTAATGCCACTACTTCTAAGAATTGGTAAGCTTCAATGTGTTGGCATTTGGGTTTAATACCACATTATTTCTTTACTTTCTTAGTCGGTCCCCCAGGCATGAAAAGAAAAAGAAGATTCGCAAATATTGGGATGTCCCGCCACCAGGTTTTGAACATATCACTCCTATCCAGTATAAAGCCATGCAAGGTGAGTGCTGATTTTTGTGGTTAATCATGCTGTTCTTGTGAAAACGTGATAATTTATTGACGCTGCTTGTTGGTCCCAGAATTCCTGCTCCTGTCACTACTTCCTCCTGTGGGAGTACATGTTTGCAGATGGACAGTCCCCAAGTGGCAGGGGCAGCAGGATCTGGAGGGTCTCTAAGTGGGATGATGTTGAACTGTGTTGGCTTTCTGCCCATGATTAGGTAGCCAGGTTAATGGAATACATTTTTAACTTTGGTTAGTACAATTATCGGGGGGGGGGGGGGGGGGGGTAATGTAGAGAAGTTTACTTGTGCAGAGGCTGATGTTGGAGAGTTGAAGTTTACAGCATGCAATGGCATTTAGTATTAGAAATATGTAATCATTTTGCTAGCTGTAGGTTCTGTTGATGCATTGCACAGACTGTAAAAATGTATTGATGTGATATAGTTGTAAGATTGCATCTAAAGACAAAAATTGTTGCTGGGCACATAAGTTTTAAAATCAATTTTTATTGGTGGAAATATGGTAGCACCTCATTTGACAATGCATGTGCCATACCTCTGAAGTTTACCACATGTGCTGTGCTTGCTCTGATGCCATTTTATTGTGGTTTGTACTGTTCACCTCTGGCATCTTGACCTTTAGGCAGAAAGTCACAAAATGTTTTGTTGGTGCATGAATAGGGTGACATAGGAGAATATGCCCATCAGCCATAACCTGACCACCCATCATAATACATCAATGCATGTACTTCACTGAGCCTCTGAAGGTATTCTGTGACATCTGACAGGTCGGGACTCCATGTATTGGACTTGGTTTTTCCAGCACCTGTCACATATGCTCTATTCAATTGAAATATGCATAATTTGGAGGCCAAGTCCATGCCTGAAAATTGGACTACACAGGCCAGTCTTCCTTCCCCCACATGCATCAGTGAGCATTGGCCACCACTTATGACCCTGTGAGCACTGAAGGGCCAGAGCAGGTAGCCACTGACCTACAGTCACCCGTGTTCTGCTCACTGAAGTGAAGTGGTGGGGGGACAGCTGCAGATGGGTTTGGTGCTGCAGCTATCTAGGAAAGTAGGATTGTTTTCGATTCCCACGTTTCTTCTTTAATGCATGTGTGCTAATACCACTTCCTAAAGTGTAGAGGACCCAACTAACTGATGCCACAATGGTAGTTTTTGTTGAAGTGTGTGACTGGTGGGGTTTAGCTCAGGGCTCGACAAATCCCAGCTCTTCCTTGTGTGAGCTGGCGCCATCTGGTGGTGGCCGTTGGTATTACAAGTTAAGCATTACAAGTTAAACAGCAATTCTAATGTAATTTTTCACTATTTTCACTGCCATCTTCCCTCTAATTAGAACCCCCAAACATTATATATATTTTTTTTATCCTAACACCCTAGAGAATAAAATGGCGATCGTTGCAATACTTTGTCACGCTGTATTTGCGCAGCGGTCTTACAAGCGCACTTTTTTGGGAAAAAATTACACTTTTAAATTAAAAAATAAAAAACAGTAAAGTATCCCCATTTTTTTTTTTATTTTTTTTTTATTATGAAAGATATTGTTACGCCGAGTAAATTCATACCCAACATGTCACGCTTCAAAATTGCATCGGCTCGTGGAATGCCGACAGTTTTACCCTTTAAAATATTCATAGGCGACGTTTAAAAAAAATCTACAGGTTGCATGTTTTGAGTTAGAGGAGGTCTATGGCTAGAATTATTGCTCTCGCTCTACCAATCGTGGCGATACCTCACATGTGGTTTGAACAACGTTTACATATGCGGGCGCTGCTCACGTATGTGTTCGCTTCTGCGCGCAAGCTCGTTGGGACGGGGTGCGTTTTCTGGCTCCCAACTTTTTTAGCTGGCTCCTAGATTCCAAGCAAATTTGTCAAACCCTGGTTTAGCTGATATCGGAAGCTGCTTGTACAAGTCTGGTCAGGTACTTGATTCCTGAGTCTCCTTGTAAACATTGACTGCCAAATAGTTTCTAATTTTATTTTTTCCCCCCCGAACAGCTGCTGGTCAGATTCCTGCTACAGCTCTCCTTCCAACAATGACACCCGATGGACTTGCTGTTACACCCACACCTGTGCCTGTTGTGGGCAGCCAGATGACCAGACAGGCCCGTCGACTTTATGTTGGAAATATTCCATTTGGAATAACAGAGGTACTAAGCTTACTTTGATAACAGCTGTATTTCCACAAACTGTTCCATTGATTTGAACTTGTGTTGACCTTTTCACTTTAGTTGGCCGTACGTAAAGGTTGTCCACTGTAATTTGACCCACTTTAACACTGTCTGACTTCTACTAGTAGTACATACATTTTTACCCAAACACCTTGCTGCTCTTTATTGGAGTGGAATGATATGCAAATTGGTAAGCCATTTTCATGGAAGACCTTTTAATGAGGGTTGTCCACACCTACACTTTTTTGTTTGCAATAGTTTAATAGCTAAAATCTCGCACAACAAGTTATGTAGCTCTACATCCCCTAGTAGGCCATTGCTTCACTGTTGCTACAATAGTTTCTTGCTCAGGCCAATGTCCTTGGTAAACCAGGTTGGAAAAATCCCAGGATGCAGGTAACCAGCATGCCCTAAACAAAGTCTGTTCAAGCATTTACAAATGAAGGCATCACTAATTGCCTTCTAGCTCCTGGATTGGGCAGACTTGCTCATTGCTTGGTTTAAGTTGGTGTCTGCGACCCAGACCAATTGATGTAAGTATTTTGTAGGGTGGAAAAAAGTGTGAAGTGGTGAAGGCCTGGAGGGGATAGAGCTACATTTTATGTTTGTGCTATAAAAGCATTATTTTGTAATGCGACAGTGATATTTTTGGTTGCACCATTTTTTTAATGCCATTTATGTTTTCAGCAATGCAATTAGCATTTGGGAAAACATCTTTGAGAAGGGACTGCTTGCAAATGAGCACTTATTTTAGATTTCCATAATATGGGTCTCAGTGTTTACTCTTTTTACTTCTGGAAATGGTAACATTACAGACATCAAAGGGATAATGTACCAAATGGCCCTGCAATCTCCTTGTAATGCCTTTTGTTTCAAAGTTTGACCGAATAAGGCTGCGGTTAGTTTGGTGTTTGCAGAAATTGGTTGTTAGTTTATAAAACCTTTTTTTCCTTACGCAAACTTTGAATAAAAACCCTTTCTATTTTGAAAAAACAAGATCAAAAAGTTGTTTCCATTTCTTTTCAAAGTGAAAATTGTGGGGCTGAAATCCCTTCGTAGCAAAATAAGTTTGCTACCATCATGCAAGGCAAGTAGGACATTCTAGATCTTACAAATGCTATCTCCTTTTACTGTAAGCAGATAAATCAGACCACCCATCTTTCACTTTTTTTTTGTTTTTTTCCTCCATACAGGAAGCAATGATGGACTTCTTTAATGCTCAAATGCGCCTTGGTGGATTAACACAAGCTCCTGGAAACCCTGTCCTTGCAGTGCAGATCAACCAAGACAAAAACTTTGCTTTCTTAGAGGTGCGTTTTTGTTTATATATAAAAAAATAAAAAAAAAGTTGCGTTCAAACTTGCAGGTTTTAAATGACTAAAATGTCGTCTGTTGATTTTTCTGTGCAGTTCCGATCTGTTGATGAGACCACACAGGCAATGGCATTTGATGGCATAATTTTCCAAGGCCAGTCGTTAAAGATTCGCCGTCCGCACGATTATCAACCTTTGCCTGGCATGTCTGAAAATCCATCTGTGTATGTGCCAGGTAAGATTTCATCATTGTTGCTTGTCTAATAAATGTACTAGTGTACAACGTTTTTATTTCCATTCCCCCACAAGTATTCTGTTTAAACTTCAGTTTGCTTTAGCACAGTGCTTTTTCTGTAGCAGTCAACGATCATTTGGTTAATTTAGGCATTCAGCAATAACATTGTTTATTTTCTGGCAGAGCACAGTGCGTATTTTATTACAGAGTTTGCAGTTCCTTCCAGGACTTCTGAACTGACAAAAGCCATAGATGGAAAATGTCCTTTGTGTAAAAGAATGGATCTTGCGCCATATTAAGTGGGTTTTTTCTCTCCAAATATCAATTCTTTCTTAACAGGGGTGGTATCCACCGTTGTTCCAGACTCTGCACACAAGCTATTCATTGGAGGTTTACCCAACTATCTGAATGATGACCAGGTAACCATGGCGTCATTAAGCCTATGGGTTGGTAATTTCAGGCTTACTTATTTTTTGTTTTTCATACGTGGGAATGTTTGAATTTGGCGGCCTTTTCCCCCATTCTATGTGGTCCAGATCTGAAGGCGACCACTTTAATTATAGTGTTCCATTTTGTCTGACTTCTCTATTGGCTTGCCCTTACAGAAGGCATAAAGCAGAATGGACACAGTTCTACAGGAGTTTTCCTGCATAACTGGTAAACAGTAGCAATATGCCAACATAGTTTGTACTGTTTCTACTGTTGCAGCAGTTAAACGTTAAGGGTTTGGGGTTCCAGTGCAAAACGGCACTTCATTTCCAAATTGTTTTGGGTGGGTGTGTAAACTAACACTTTATTTTTGCAGCTAATCATTTAACCTTTGTTTTTTCATAAGAACAAAGTTGCAGATGGTTACAAAAATGTTTATGTAAACTTGATCTATTTTTCAGTGTGCTTGGAGTCATGGATCAGTGTATACAGTTTTCCTGCGCAAACTATTTGAGTCTGTTGCACACTACCTGACAGCACTAAGCCATTGCGATGTCCACCTGCTGTGCAGGCACCTTTTTTTTTTAATTTGCCTTTGGGTGCTCTATCAGATAAACCGCTTGAAGGACAATCTGCTTGTACTGCAGGCTGACATCTCAAGGTTAAAAAAAAAACTAAACTACAGTGGGACATGACATTGACTAAACATATTGTAAAATAGATTTTAGTGTTTACATGCATTGTAATTGAAGTGGTGGTTTTCCAGTCCATACCATTGCAGTAGCTGTATTGCCCAGGTACAAGTGCTGCTTCTTGTAGGGCCAGTTCACACCACATGCAGTCCAGTGCCTTTTTGTTCTGCATCATAAATGCATGGAAAGTAGTAGGTTATATGGTTTCCAATGGCATAGTTCACACCAGTGTGGTTAGTTCTGGGGCTTTTTAGTTCCAGGAAAAAAGTAGAACATGCTGCATTTTTTCCTGCACTGTACTGGAATGCAGTAAAACATCAAAAATGTACGGGACCTTAGTATAGAGGAAGAAAACGGGGGGGGGGGGGGGGGGGAATACCTGGAATCGCACCAGAACGCATTAAAAACACACATGCAGAAACGCATCTGGAATGGAAACGGGGGGTTTTTTTTTTTTTTTTGGTGTGAACTGGATCCAGCAATGGAATGTCAGGGTCTCTTGTAGGAGATGTTTATAAAGGCTTTTTTTTTTATGATGCCTACCATTTAATGCTTTTGCAGCTGCCAGCATGCAGTAACTGGATATAAAAAAAAAAACAGCACTAGCAATTGGGGGCAGTTTCAAGCTCTCAAATGGAAGTGATTTAATGTACAATCACTTCTGGTTCAGAGCTTTCAGATTGTCTGTGGCCTGGAAAACAGAAGATGGGGGCAGTGATTGTTCTTAATCTGCTTAAACAGGGAAGAGGAAGCGTTGGAGGGCAAATAGACCCTTGCTTTCTCTATAAAGATTACATGCCATCACACTGGGTTTTATCGCTCCCTTTGTGATGGCAATAGTTAGGTGGAAATTATATAAACTATTTTTATTTTTAAAACGATAATGAAAATAAGCCTCCATGCAGGCACATGCGTGTGGCGCATATGGGTTGCGCAAAACAATTTAAAGGGGTTGTAAAGGTACAATTTTTTTATTTTTTTTCCTAAATAGCTTCCTTTACCTTAGTGCAGTCCTCCTTCCTTCACTTAACCTCATCCTTAGATTTTTGCTTTTAAATGTCCTTATTTCTTCTGAGAAATCCTCACTTCCTGTTCTTCTGGCTTTAACTCAACACAGTATTGCGAGGCTTTCTCCCTGGTGTGGAGTGTCGTGCTCGGCCCCTCCCTTGGATTACAGCAGAGTCAGGGGCGAGCACGACAATTTACCTTTACAACCCCTTTAAGTATTGCTACTAATTTCAAAATGAGGAATAATTTTAGGGCTGTTATTCTTATAATTGAATCAAAATTGGTGAGACGTAGAAGTTTTGTCTGTAGACAGTTCTGCGGCTTCATTTCTCTATCGTAAATCACTTCTGACAAGTTTTCCTGACACCAAGAGAAAAATGGTGACAGTGGAGGGAGCACCAGCTGATTGACCGCTTTAGCTCTGTTCTTGTGTGCTGTGTGAAGAGGGGTATGTCCCTTCCCTCCAGTCAGCTATGAGAGCTCTTGTCACAGAGCTCTACAGAGTAACTCCAGGTCCACCCATTCCCCCTAAAAAAATAAAAAAGCTTGGCCTTAAACAGGTATAACTTATGTTAAGAGTATTTGTTTAATCGTGGTATCACCTGAAGCCAGTCACTTCACTGATCACATGTAAAGGTTTACAATCACTTAAAATACTGCCCTTATATTTGTTAATTGGTAAAAAGCATGACACCTTAAGGTGAACCTGTCCTGATCATGCACACTAAAGTATTTCCATTTTTCGCATCCATTGGTGCAAGAAATCCTTCACCATGGGGCTATACTGCTGCCTACAGGAGAAATTGTCACTTAATTTTTTTTTTTTTTGTTCCTTTTTCTTAAGTTCTGCCTTTAATCCATACTCTTCGCTTTTAGCTGGCCTTTTTGATTGCAGCTCTCTAGCGCAGATTTTTTTTTTTTTTTTTTTTTTGAGCTCTGTTCTCTTTTGGACTGGACATTGCAGGAATAGCCTGGGTTCCCAGTAATGCGCTTTCCAGCCATGGACCATTTTCCAGGTCCATAACTTTTGTCATAGCCTTTGCACTTCTCTGGTTTCTGAAGACTCGGGCTGTGAGCAGGCTTTTACTTTAAATCACTTTTCACAGTGGAAGTTCAGCCTAAAACTACCTCGCTCTACTAGCAGCCAAATTAGAAGACTAACCTATCTAGCCCTGTGAAGCAAAAAAAAATCTCTATACTTGGCTTTTCTGAAGCCAGTCCAGTCTCCATCGACTGATGCTGTGTGCAGGAGACTGCAGTCAACATCTGAGAAGTGACATCACCCATAGAGTTACTATGTGGCTGACAGCTTAGTGCAGGAACGGGCGAGAGGTTCATTTTAGAATGTGGCTGCAAGGTTGATTTTAGGATGAGTTTAACGCTGAACTTCGACTTTAATGCTGAGCGGTTTGAGCACTGATATCTGCTGGGTGAAGTGTGATGCATTTTCAATGTTCTAGCCTTCCCTTCAATGTCCTGGCAGTATCCTTCGCTGCTGACTCAGCATTGCAGAGTCAAGTGGCATTTCAGTCTTTGGTCTGTTACTGCCTACAGTGCCATTTGACCCTTATTTTCTAACAGCTATCTGGGTTAAATGAGTACCTGAGGCCTTGTATTGTACCCTGAGCCTTGTGTTGCCAAACTGCCATTCAGTTGCAACATGTCACATTCTAAATATGAGGATGGGAGATGGTGCTTCCAGGTCAATGCCCTACTAACAACTTTGGCACGGTTTGCATGTTTTCTAAAGCGGCTGATGTCTGCAGCTTGAAATGATGTTGCTCCTCAGCCTTCTGTAACTGTTGTGGCTGGTTTCTTTTCCCAGATCATGAAACTCTGCATGACTGTAGTAAAGATCTAAATGGCCCAATTTGCCACCTCTGATCAGAGGACACAAACTTGTTCCTGGGCTCTCCCCTGCAGATTTGGCATCTGATCGAGGCTTTTGTAGCTTCTGAGTCAGTTCTCTGCCATTACTCCCAAAGTTTATAGAGGGCTTTATTAGCTGATTTATTGTGCTCCACTTTTGAAAACTAGAAGATTAGCCTGATGCATCTAACAGTGCTATTCCCAGTCTTGATTCTTTCAGAGCCTTTAAGATTGTGAAGTACGTACTTGTGGTAATATACACGGTTTTGGTACGTTGCATATTCCTTAGTCCCCAGGAGCATGCAAGATGGTGTACATGCATTGGGACCATGGAATATGAAGGTAGCCTCAGTTTAACAGGAACAGCAAGATGAGAAATTGAGGTGGCGGGAATGATAAATGTGACACTTTGAATTAAAGCATACTGAAATGGAATCCCGCGCCCACTCCCCTGCAGAGTTTAGTTACGCTTTAACAAAGTGACACTATCATACTGGTGGAAGGATGCTCCTGTCTTTTTAGCAAACCAACTGGCACACGATTTTAAAGCCCTCGCTCTTTGTTTTCACTAGCAGGCCCTGCTCTGCATCCTTCTTGGCTGAGACTTGCTTTGCCAAATCTGGCAGGTATCTGCCATTGCCACAGTTGATCCCTTGGTTACAAAATGTTTGACGCAAATGTAATTTTTGTATTGTGATGGGCTGCTGGAGGTTTTCATGTGTTGCTGTGTCTGTCTTCATTATCCTCATGATTCTGGATTCATTAAACAGGGGGCAGCATTGTCAGTCTGGGGAGAAGAGTTAGATGGACTAGCAGATGAGTACACTAACACATTTAAGCCAAATTTCAGCTAATACTTTAGAAGCAGTTACATCAAACTTGTTTTTTCCTTTGGCATAAAGCTTTTACATAATTAAAATCTGATTGTCTTAACCACCCCTGTCAGTGTTAAATGGTTTGTCTCCTCTCTGTAACTGATGCATCTTGCAAAAGAGCTTTTTATTTTAAAAAAAATCAAGACTTATTGGCTGCATCACCAGATGAAAATAGCCTAAAAAAACAAAGCAGCCACGTCTAAGTATTGGTAAGCTGCAATATGTTTGCTTTTGAAATTGATACTACTATAAGGCTGGGTTCACACTTAAATTGGATGCAGCTCACAGCAGGGGTCTAGGTGCGTCCCTTTCAGGCCCACATTTTTGCCTAAATTCAGACCTAAAATTGAGCCAAAGATGTGCACAGGGCCCATGTGCAATCCACTCTACAGCTGCCGTGGAGATGTACAAACCAACTCCATTGAGAGTCGGAAACCCGCATACAATTGGCACTGTGAACCCAGCCTAAAGTGTTGGACTGCAGAACATGCATCTAAAATAAGAGCTTCTGATCTACTATGAATACCATTTTAAAGAGCCCCCTCTACTCAGCAGAAGAAGCCAAAAACAGACTGGCATGCTCATCCCTTGCCGTTGAGTTGGCGATATTTGTTAACCTTTGTGTACACTTGAATAGCTTGCATCTCAGGTAAATGGGTGTAAGGGGCTTCTAAGGGCTGCAAGCATTCCCTGCCTTGTGTCACGGCACAGATGAGCAGAACTCCTTTGCACCCCCTTGGGTCTTCTAGACCGACGTGTCATTGCCCCATTTCTGGGGCTTTTTTTGGGGGGGGATTTTGCCCAACCTATTCCCAAACTCAAAGGGGGGTCACCTTGCCCCATCTTTGGTCTCTAAGCACTAAATATCATCTTTCATGTTTAGAGATCCTACATGGAATAGATCACGTCTGTCTCAATTTACCAAAGACTTTTTTTTTTTTTTAGGGCTGTGCAAATTAACTTTTAATTAATCGATCTTTAATTTTTTTTGATCGATCAAAATCTTTTTGATCGATTTAAAATTCTTTTGATTGGTACTCGCCTCTCCCCTGGCTTCTGGGCCTTCAGGGAGTTCTGTCAGAGATCCGGTGACATCATTGACATCGGCAGGGCTTGCCATGTCCATCTGAAGGGCTCCTTTGCTGTGCCTTTCTATCTGCATGCCGGCGGGACCTTACTATCTGCCACACGCAAGGGCTGTTACACTTCCCTCTATCACTTCCCTCTATCAACCTGGGATTCTACAACCATCCACTGGGAGTTGTGATAGTTCCCTTCATGGGACATCTACATGCCGATGGACTGATGTTAACCCCCTCCTGATCTGGATTCAGCAGTGGTATCGTTGTACACATTTTTATACCAGTATTCTACTTGGCTACATGTTTTTATGACTGCTTTTGGTACCGTTTGGTATTACTCGCACCATTTTTACAGTTTATGTAGCTACATCAATTTTATCTCCAGTGCAATATTTATTTGGTTACCTACTTGAAGTCTATGAAAGTTTTAATGCTATTCCCATCGAGCGCTGCCTTTGTGTGTTTTTTGTATCCTGCTATCCATTTTTCCAGTGCTTGGAAGCTGCACTGGGAATCAGCCTGCAAGGAGATCAGCTAAAAGTAGTTGGATCTGTATGTGCGTTATAATTAATCAAAATTAGTACGTGGTACATGGTAAGGACATGTATCTGGCTTTTTTTTTTTTTTTTTTTTTGTTTCTCTCGTGGCATCTTTATTGTGAGATACTTAAATTATTTCCTTTTGGGGGATCAGTTGGTGCAGTCTGTCAGACAATGTAGCCTTGGTTTTTTCACAGGGGTTTTTCTGGATCCTCATCCTTAAGAAGTCCTCACTGGACCAGTTTCATGGTTTTGTAGTGTCTAATCCTGGACACAGCAGGCCAGAGAATTGATCACATTGAAGAAACTTAACAATGTTCTCAGACTTGAATTCTCCAGTCCTCTGGTAGCCTCGCTTGAGGCAGACTCAACATTGTGTTGTCATGCGACAAGTCAAACTAGTCCTTGGAAAGATTGTTTAAAATGGCTTGGAGACTCAGGAATCTGGTTTTGGATTTTTAAGGTGCTTTCACTTGGAAGCTCCTCACTATTAATGCTAGCCTGAGGAAGAGTCCAAGACACTCTGTGCTGGGGATTTGCCATGGGAGGAGTCTCGTGTCCCAATTGAACATCCTGGAACTTTGGGCAATTTTGCTGTGCATGCAACACTGGACCCTCGTGCTGGAGTCATCTGAATTCTGATAGTCAGTGTGCAGCAACCATCAGGGAGGAACCAGAAGTCGCAAGGTTGATCAGATCCTGTCTTGGACAGAACTTTATTTTTTCAACCTTGTTTTGCCCTTTATATCCTAGGTATAAATAAATGGCAGTCATGTTTACTTGCTGGCAATGTCTTGATGTGGTTTCTCTACTCAGATGTTTCAGGATCTGTGTAACATATTGGGGATGCTATATGTGTATTTTCTGGCCTCCCCAGGTTAAACGGCAAACTGGAGTGCTGGGTGCTTTACCGATTGCCTACAGAGCCCTTTGATGTTTGCCGCGACCTCAAACCAGGTAAGTGCATGCACATGCTCTGGGATGGCAGATCTGCATAAGCTGATGCTTGTTCTATAGCACTGGCTCCTGTCTCGGGCGAAGTGATACCAAGTGCACTTTGCCCTGGAATCTTTCTAGCAGCCTGGAGAGCAATGTATTAAACATCACATACACTGCACTTTTGAAATTGGCATGTTGGCACATATTAAAGGGTTATTGGGCTGCTTTCACACTGATCAGCAGGTGCCACATAGTGTGCCTGCAGGTTAGCTGCACTGAGCTATAGACTTATATTTATATCCTGTGGGGTTTGGTGCTTTTTTCCCCCCCCTAAATTCAGGAAATGCACCACACCCGCAAGATATAATGGTCTCTCTGGCTCTGTGTCGCTAACCTGCAGGAGAGCCACGTGTGCGGTACAGGTAAACCGCAATACAGCAGCCTTAGGACAGTAAGGGCCTGTTTTTATATTTGCTGTTCTGGGGACAGTAAAACCCCATAGTAAATTGCTGCCTGCCACCGGTTACCAAATCAATTAAGCGATATTCACTCTTCAAAAGGTTGAGCACCCCTGTTAGGATGCCCTAGTGACCCTGAAAAATCATCTTTGCGTGATTCACAGGATCAAGATGGAGGGCACTCTGGTGAACCTTATTGCTCCTGGTTGACCCAGGCCGATGTGAAACTCTCACCTGTAAGGGCCACTTCACAAAACTGTCATCCAGATCTGTTGCGGATAGGTTTTCTGCATGCTTGTTTTTAGCGCTTTTTTTTTTTTGCATTCCAGATCTTTGGTTTTTATTTAAGAAAAAAATGCTATATAATATACACACAGGAACGCACTGTGCTGGCATGAGCTTTGCCATTGGAACCCATATAACGTACTGTTTTTTTTTTTTGATGCAGAAAAAAGCACTGTATGTGGTGTAAACTGGTCTTTAGAAGCCTGGGTTCTGATGGGTTTAAAAACGATTGTTAAAAGCATACTTAATTTAGTGTGAGTTTTGACTTTCCACCAAAGTTTTTTCTCTGTGATGTGACTCCACTCCTTCCTACAGCCAAGTATGGACCAATGTTTTGCTTTTAACACTGTTGGGCCTCGTGTACACTAGCCTACATTTACCGTGGCTATGGGAAAACGTGTCAATTGCATTACAGCTTTGCCGTTTCCCGCGCCTGCTGGTCAAAGCGTTCCTATCTTATGTGATTCTTCTGCGTTAGGTGAAGGAGGTTGAAGCTCGCCTAACCGTGGCAGCTTTTCAAGTCGGCTAAACTTGAGTTCCATAAAAACCTATGTATTCATGTACATATAGGCTTTAAGCAGTCAGTGTACATAAGTCTGACAGGGACAGATTTCTTTCTATCTTGTTTAAGAGACCGTTGGCATCTCCATCTTTACCTTTTTGTACTGGGAGTCTCCTGTATCGCTCTCTACCTGTTCGATATCTCTTTTGACTGTAAGCTTTTTTTCTGTTAGGCCCCTTTCACGTTGAGTTTTTCAGGCGGTACAGCGCTAAAAATAGCGCTGCTATCCCGCCTGAAAAACTCCTTTACTGCAGACTCCATGTGAAAGCCAGAGGGCTTTCACACTGAGGCGATGCGCTGGCGGGAGATAAAAAAATCTCCTGTCTGCAGCATCTTTTGAGCGGTGCGGCATGTATACCGCTCCTTCCCATTGAAAACAATGGGAAACCGCGGCAATACCGCCCGCAATGCGCCTCTATAGAGGCGCATTGCGGGCGGTATTAACCCTTTATCGGCCGCTAGCGGGGGTTAATACCGCACCACTAGCGGCCGAATCCC
Source organism: Rana temporaria (assembly GCF_905171775.1). Lineage (NCBI taxonomy): Eukaryota > Metazoa > Chordata > Amphibia > Anura > Ranidae > Rana > Rana temporaria. The sequence goes on from NC_053498.1 coordinate 82,571,503, forward strand.
GCTGCAATCCCGGCGGTATAGCGCCACTATTTTTAGCGGCGTTATACCGCCACCGCAGCTCCTGCCTCAGTCTGAAAGGGGCCTTAAAGGGAACTTACCCTTTACCGCTTGCCGACCAGCTGCCACAGTTATTCTGTAGCAGGTTGGCTCAGCTGCACGAATTGCCGTAGCTGTATGTCGGGTTTGTATACGGCATACTGTGGGGGGCGTGCCTTTGGCCATCAGGGAAGTTAATCAGCAGGTTCGGTAGGTGGCTGCCAACGATCATTTCCCGCAGTGACAGAACGGGGATCTTCCTGTGTAAACAAGGCAGATCTCTGTTCTGACAGGGATCAAATAGAGATCATGTCCCTCTGCTATGCAGGAAGACTCATCTGTGTGTCCCAAACAGCCCGTCCTCCATACACACTGAGGGAACACAGTTAACCCTTTGCTCACCCCTGTTATGCACCGAGACTGTACTGGCAGGGAAGGTGTTATTTTTAGCACTGATCACTGTAATGTCACATATGTAGCAGAATACATGCTGGCCTAAATTGATGAGAAAATTCGATATCCAATATTAAAAAAAAAATATATAGCAGTCTTTTTTTTCGCTATATTTTTTTTTTTTTTTTTTTTTTATCGCAGAGGTGACCAAATGCCACCAAAAAACTCTATTTGTGTGGAAAAGGACATTACCTTTATTTGGCTACAGCGTTGCACAACCGTGCACTTGTTCGTTTTTAAAGTAACGCAGTGCCGTATCGCAAAAAAGGCCTGGTCAGGAAGTGGGTAAATTCTACTTCTGGGGCTGAAGTGGTTAAAGTGGCAATCAACACTCCCATTAGGATGTGTTCAATGTTTACAAACAAAAACTGAATGTTACTTTAAATGCTTTTAATAAAACTTGCTGAAAGCTCTGCAGATGCTTTAGCCCACAGGTGGCAAGGCATGCGGGCCGAATCTGGCCCTCGCACCTCTCCTGCAGCTGCAGGACATCTCCAGCCCTCCTGGTCCTCCAGAACCCTACTTTCTGCTTTTAAGCAATGAATCCAGCTTCTTCCCAGCAGCAGCATAAGAAAAGGGGGGTGCACTGTGATGTAAGGGAGAGTGGGGGACTAAACTTCTGATGGTGGGGTGGCTCTTGACCTCTAATGTAAGAGGAGGGGATGTGCTGGACATCTAATCTTACAAATACAACTGGCCCTTTTGAGAACAATCATAATGCTGATGCGGCCCACGATGAAATTGAGTTTGACTCCCCTGCTCTAGCCTGTGTGGGACAGGCCCAAATTGGAAGTCTGTAGATTGCCGTGGAGTAAATTTTCTCCAGGTGTGGGTGTACATGGATCTCTCGGTACATTTGTAGAACTTGAGTGTCTATTAGAATTTTTAAAGTTTTTGTTTAACTTTTTTTTCTTCATTTTGGATAGAGAAAATGAATGTTATAAAACATTTTTTTTTTGGCAACATAATATTAGGGGGGGGATTTCTAAACTATCCTTGAATTTTGAATATAAGAATATGCAAATTGTTTGTTTTTTGTTGTCCAGGTACATGTGTGCTTTGAGTTTATATATATATATATATACATAGGCAGTGATGGCAGAATTGCACCCAGACTTTTATTCTAGGCTGAATTTTCCCAGGATTTCCTACATTAAAAAAAGTTCTTTGTGTGCCCGGAACATTTGGCATGGCCTAGATTTTGTACCGTTTTGCAGAACAATCATTACCCTGAGAACAGCTTTTTATTTATTTTTTGTTCTGTTTGTGGGTGGCTCAATAAGGAATGCACTTTTACATATGAGGCATAGAATGCAAGATTTTCAAGATCTCATTTTGATACTTTGTAAAGGTTATGTACAGGAACTGCATCTGGATTTTCAGATGTGGATATATATAATATATATTTATATTAAGTTTTTTTTTTTTTATTTGAAGCAAACCATTCCTAAGAAAAGTGTTCACCACCCCCCCCCCCCCCCATATTTCTGACTTTCCTCTGAAAAAAATTGTTGCTTGGCTGTTTTTTGCTAATGCACTAGATTTAACGAGTCACCCGATTAGGTCAAGTATGCATATGAGTAAAATCTGTTATTTTTATCTGCATACTTGGATTTGTGAAATCATTGACTGCTTGGCAGTCGGACAACCAACATGCTAAATAGAAGTGATGGCACCCCCATGTTTCGAACAACGAAAAACATAATTTTAATGTATAAATGGACAGAACAGTCTTGCTGGAGAAATGTGTAACAGAAAGGGTCACCCTAATCGTGTGCATAAATTTTCTCTTGTCCTATGGAAATAGATACTTTTTTTTTTTCTATATTTTTTTTTCTTTTCCCTGAGTATTAAAATCTTGGGGTATAAAACTTCATCACTTTGAAAGGTTGAGTCTGAAATTTTTTTTTTTTTTTTTCTTATATCAAAAAAGAAAATGGCATGTGTGCATTGTGAATGTAAATAAATTTGAGCCAGTTGGCTTTTCTTTCTTACCTTTTTAAACTAAAAACGCCTTTAAATGCATGGGATCTCTCTACTGGACAAAGTCTATGTTCTGTAGATTGTCTATGAAGCATTTTGCTTCACTTCCTTTAAAGCTGTTTCGCAGTACGTGTGTTTTTTTTTTTTCCCCCCTCTTCCATTACGCCTTAGCAGGTGTCTATACATGTGTACTGTGTATATATCATGCATTGTGTTATACCTGAATGCAAACGATGGACCTTTGTCATTTTGTGTACAAATTTTGTTTCAGAATGCTCAGTTGTCCCTTTTTATTGCAGGTCTTTGTTCCAAATTGAAATGTACCTATATTTGGGGGGGGAGAGAGATGGTTAAGCCTAGTGCTGAATAGGCACTGGCATCGGAGAGCATGCTGCTGTAGCCTTCAGTTTTTTTTTTTTTTTTTTATATCCCTACTATCTAACATTCTGTACAGGATTTTGTTTTTAAAAAAATCTAATGGTTCATGTTGGGATTGGGGTGTTTTTTTTTAATTTTTTTTAATCCATACAGTTTTAACTAGTACTCCATTACTTGTGATACTTTTTTTTTTTTTCTCCTGTATACTTTACTATTTTTTCCCCCCCTTTTTTGTGTAATCTAACATATGCTATAAACTGATCTGTTGTGTATTTTTTTCTTTTTTTTTCTTTTTAAATATGTAGATGTGAACCATTAATAGTTTTCAGGTATGTTCTTTTTTAATCTTTTGATTCATTGTCTTAACAGGTTAAAGAGTTGCTTACATCTTTTGGACCTTTGAAAGCCTTTAATTTGGTAAAAGACAGTGCTACAGGTCTTTCTAAAGGATATGCTTTCTGTGAATATGTGGACATCAATGTCACAGATCAGGTAGGAATCCTTTGTCAAGTATGGAATAAAACAATTGCATGAGTTTTTGGCAATTTCTGTAGTGATATGAACCAATCGCAACTGATCTTTTGTAATCCCTGTAATTGAACTATGATAGTGCAGTCTTGCCTTCTTTTCTTGTAATGAACTTGCATTCTCTTCCTTGAAGTGTTGTAATTCATGTTGTTGGGCTATATGCCCCCAACAAAGCCTGTCCTATAATTCTGCCTGAGCACAATGCTGACAACCCTTGAAATTGTCATTGTTGAGAATGACATGAAAGAACCCAAAGATTAACAGTCCCCTCTTTAACAGCCAGATGTGTTTTTCAGAACTGAGCTACATTAGAAAATGGGATTGCCTCTCTGTAGACTAATTTGAGACCCGTGTGTATGCCACCCTGTCCGACAGAAGCTGTCCATTTCAGCTGACTTCTGTCGGATGAGTATGCTAAAAAAAAAAAACAGCAGCTGACAGACTTCTGATCAGTGCCCTTAGTTTTAAAAAAACAAAATGAAGGTTTAGTGCGCACACAGGCATTCATTTTGTTGACTTTCATTCAGTTTCAGTATCAGAAATATATGTTCTTGTGCAGTATTCAGCACATTATACTTGCCATTATACTGACCTGTTCCTTGAGTTAATCCTCGACTCCTGTCAGTGCAGAGTTTTTTTCTGTGACTGAAAGTTTTTTTATGATGGCAAATGTAAAATTAATGATTTTAAACCTTGTGCAAGTACAGTGGTTAGATTCGATCAGTACTTTAGTCTTTTAGGGTTAAACTGATTTGTGACATTACTGTAAATGTACTTTTTAATCAAGCTATGTTCACAGCTTTCAACTTAACTGCCTCTTTATTTTCAAGGCTATTGCTGGTCTTAATGGAATGCAACTGGGAGACAAAAAGCTTCTTGTACAAAGAGCAAGCGTTGGTGCAAAGAATGCAACATTGGTAAGACCTTAACTTTTTGTATTTATTTTACAGATATGGACTTAAAGGTATTGGAAACTTCTGCCGCTTATTTAAAACGCAGCTATGCTGGGTTTCTAAACGCTCATATGTGGCATGTTGGCTTAAAGCAGTGTTTAAAAATATTTTAATATGTATCGGCTTACATCCTTAAAGTGGAACTTTTTTCTGCTCTGCTTCCTCTCCAGTGCCACATTTGGCACCTTTCTGAAGGGGGGGTGGGGTGGGGTGGTACCTGTATTTGACAAATACCCTTCTGGTACGTGCCCCCCCCTCCCCTGCTGCAGGGCCAGTTAGAGCGCATCGTTCTTCAACCCTAAAAGGCTTCACTGCCGGCTTTCCTTACAATTTCCTTTACGAGGCATAGCAATGGTGACGGCTGATCTGAAAATCAACTGGGGTGCCAACGTTGTGGGCTCCCTGGACGGATAATTGTCTATATAAAAAGTCAGGAGCTACAGTATTTGTAGCTACTGACTTTAAAAAGTGTGTGTGTGTGTGTGTGTGTGTGTATATATTCTCTAATTTGTCATGTCTTTTATGAACATTGCTGGAGGAAAAAAAGTGAATCCATAAAGTGGTTTCTCCTGACAGAAAAAAAATACGCATTAAAAACCTCACCTGCGTGTGTGTGTTTTTTTTTCCCCTGCTGCTCTTGGACGCACTGGGGGTTTTCCTGCCAATAAACGCTGCGTAAAGCCTATGTGCGCATGGATAAACATGCTAACGTGCAGGGGAGTTTAGAAGGGGGGGGGGGGAACGTCGGGTACTCCTGGGTGCAGCTGTAAAAATATCCAGTGTGCATGAGGCCTTATGCATAGAATGCGTTGAGGTAAAAAAAAAAAACCGTGAGCCTTTAGGACCACTTTAAGCACATTGTTTGTCTAATGAGAATTGGAGTAAGATTGGGTCACATTTATGGCAAATTGGTACAGGAAACCAGTTAATCACTGTGTGTGTGTGTGTGTGTGTGTGTGTGTGTATGTATATCTATGTTCTGAAACGTAATATTGTGGACCTCGCATGACCACATCATTTCTTTTTTTTTTATTTTTTTTTATTCTAGAGCACGATAAACCAAACTCCAGTAACTCTTCAAGTACCTGGACTCATGAGTTCTCAGGTGCAGATGGGAGGACATCCTACAGAGGTGTTGTGTCTTATGAATATGGTTTTGCCTGAAGAACTACTGGATGATGAAGAATATGAGGAGATTGTGGAAGATGTAAGAGATGAGTGCAGCAAGTACGGCATTGTTAAATCTATCGAAATACCACGACCTGTTGATGGTGTGGAAGTACCAGGATGTGGCAAGGTATGCGTTCAAATTTTTTTACTAATATGAAGTGTATATTGATCGGAACCATTTCGGTGTAGCTCTGGCTGTATGTTTAGGGTCTTTCTGCTGGAAGGTGAACCTCTGACCCAGTCAAGTCTTTTGCAGACTCTAACAGGTTTTCCTCTACGATTGCCCAGTATTGGGCTCCATTTATCTTCTCATCAACTCTGACCAGCTTCCCTGTCCCTGCTGAAGAAAAGCATCCCCACAACATGATGCTGCCACCATCCATGTTTCATGGAGGGCATGGTGTGTTCAGGGTGATGTGCAGTGTTTGGTTTTCCGCCAGACATGTGAGGCACCTTCTTTCACACGTTTGCTGTGTCCCCCACATGGCTTCTCGCAAACTGCAAATGGGACTTCTTATGTCTTTCTTTCAACAATGGCTTTCTTCTTGCCACTTCCCTTAAAGGCCAGATTTGTGGCTGTGCACAACTAATAGTTGTCCTGTGGACAGATTCTCCCACCTGAGCTGTCGATCTCTGTAACTCCTCCAGAGTTTCCATGGGCCTATTGGCTGCTTCTCTAATGCTTACCTTGCCCAGCCTGTCAGTTTAGGTGGACGGCTGTGTCTTTGTAGGTTTGCAGTTGTGCCATACCCTCTCAAATTTCGGATTATGGATGAACAGAGCTCTGTGAGATGTTAAAAGCTTGGGAAATTTCTCTTTTAACCTAACCCACTTTTAACTTCAACTTTATTCCTGACCTGTCAGTTGTGTTCCTTGGTCTTCATGATGCTGTTTGGACTTCATAGAACAGCTGTTTTAAACAGATTAAATTACACACAGGTGGACTCTACTAATCACTTTTGAAGTGAGTTCCACTAGATTTAGTTGGGGTTATCAAAGTAAAGGGGGCTAAATACAAATGCACGCCACACTTTTCAGATATTTATTTGCAATAAATTTTGAAAATAATGTGTAATTTTCCTTCCACTTCACAATTATGTGCCACTTTGTGTCGGTCAATCGCATAAAATACACTTACATTTTTGGGTTGTACCATTACAAAATGTGGAAAATTTGAAGTCGTGTGACTACTTTCAAGGCACTGTTCTACTGTTGTAACCTGAATTTGCTAGAAATTAGCAACTTTGAAACTGAGATTAAACAGTGCATCCAAGCAGATGGTCCCATGTTATGTAAATATACTGTATTTTTGTATTCTATTTGGTAAAGTTAATATAAGGATAAAAATATGGAAGCTGCTAATTGCCTGGCTGTCTTGCTGAATCTTTGCCTTTTTGGTATTTGAAGCGGCTAAGCAAATCGGGAGTTAAAATAAGACACAAGCTTATTTTAAGTTGTACCCATGAAAAATACTGATTTAAAAATTTCCCCCCCCCCCCAGGTTTTTACAAGGTGAATTTTAACATCATTAACCTAGCTGATTACGTTTGTTTTGACTTTTTCAGATCTTTGTGGAATTCACCTCAGTCTACGATTGTCAGAAAGCCATGCAAGGACTCACAGGACGCAAATTTGCAAACAGAGTAGTGGTTACAAAATACTGTGATCCCGATGGTTACCATCGTCGTGATTTCTGGTAGATGTAGTTGTGTACAGGATAATGAGTGGAAAGAAAATGAGTTTGAGAGGGAACTGGATGCTCGTAAGGACTTCGCGACACCCAAAGTTGCCCCCCATCCCCCCCAAGCCCTACTCCCTTCCAACCCCTTTTTCTTCCAGGAGGCTTATTCTCATATGAAGTGTTTATATGGCCAAATTTATTTTTTATTTTTTTCCCCCCGAAGCAACATAACCACCCATTTTCTCTTTTAAAGTAAGACACATGTATCCTTGTTGACCCCCCCCGACCCCACCTCAATACAAAACAAGCCCTGGAAGTCTCCTCCATGGACAATGAGAAATGTCAGTGGTTATACTGTAGTAATATGTTGTCTATCTAATTTCTTTCTGTGGCAGTTTCATATTTGCGAAGACAAATTGCTAATTAAAAACATTTTGTTGTATTTTACTTTTCTGTTTTCTGTGTGTTTGTGATGGGTAGCTTTATTTATAGAGAGAGACTCTAGTTATTTTGATGCTAATTATCCGAAGAACTTTTTATTTATTTTTCTTTACAAAGTATTGTCTTTTGGTTATGTTGCCGACGTTGAAGAGTTAAGTCCTCTAAATTAAGTAGATGAGGCGTGCCTTTTTATATATAAAAAAAACTTAGTTTTTGTAGTAGAAAAAAACTCCACATAATGCTTGCTTTAACCACTTAAGACCCGGACCAATATGCAGGTTAAGGACCTTGCCACTTTTTGCGATTTGGCACTGCGTTGCTTTAATTGACAATTGCGCAGTCGTGCGACGTGGCTCCCAAACAAAATTGGCGTCCCTTTTTCCCCACAAATAGTTTTCTTTTGGTGGTATTTGATCACCTCTGCAGGTTTTTATTTTTTGCGCTATAAACAAAAATAGAGCGACAATTTTGAAAATGCAATATTCCTTTTTGCTATAATAAATATCCCCAAAAAAAGATAAGTTTTTTTTTTTTTTCTCAGTTTAGGCCGATATGTATTCTTCCACCTATTTTTGGTCCAAAAAATCACAAGCGCTTATCGATTTGGTCTGTGCAAAATTTATAGCGTTTGCAAAATAGGGGATAGTTTTATGGCTTTTTTCTTCTCGTGGCTGACATTATGGCGGACACATGTTTGGGACCATTGTCATTTGCACAGCGAAAAATGCACTGATTACTGTGAAAATGGCAGTGAAGAGGTTAACCACTAGGGGGCACTAAGGGGTTAAGTGTGCCCTAAGGGAGTGATTCTTACTGTAGGGGGGCGTGGCCGTAGGCGTGACATCACTGATCATCGTTCCCTATATCAGCCACACAGAACGGGGAAGGTGTGTTTACACACCCCTCTCCCCCGTTCTTCAGCTCCTCTGACCGATCATGGGGTCCCGCGGTCATGGATCTTCGCGCTCGCAACCCCGCGGCTGGGCTCTTAAAGGCAACAGATAGGTACGTGCCTGTGCCCAGCCGTGTCCTTCTGCCGATGTATATCAGTGTGAAGGGGTCCTTAAGTGGTTATGGGTACTTGCACATTGCTGCAAGATGGCCGTACAGCGCACTTGAAGCAGTACATGCATCCCTATAAGCAAGTTACCACTCAGATGTGTATATCTTATCTCGGCATACAGCTGCTTTGCATTTCAGCCTTTTATTGACAGGCTGCTGGCATGGGGCTGTATGCTGAGCTGTAACTCTTACGTATGTGTGTGTGTGTGTGTGTATATATATATATATATATATATATATATATATATATATATATATATATATATATATATATATATATATATATATATATATATATATATATAATTACATACACATCATACAACCCCTTTTTGGATGTGTGTATGAAGCCAAATGGGCAGAGCTTTGCATCTTAAAGGGTAATCCTTAATCCGATTTGAAAGATAAATTTGGGCGAGTAAAGGTGAGTAATCGTGTGGGGGTTTTTTTTTTTTGGTTTAGTTTTTAGGTTTACACAAAACTGGAATAAAGGCTTATTCGTTGAAATAACCTGCCAAGTTATTACAGGTATTTTATATAGGGGCATCAATTTACAAAGCACTTTACATATACTGTACATTCACATTAAATACCCTTGAGAAGCCTATCCAAGGTCTCCAGCTCTTATGTATTCCTGCTAGGGCCAACTTTGAACAAAAGTTAACCTGTTCACAGGTCTTTGGTGATTTACCAGTTCCTGCCCAGCTTATAGCAATTTAATGGTTGAGCAGGATTTTCGTCCAGGATGGACGTTGTATGATGTCTCAGCCGATGACTGATCATTGTACCGGCCCACTGCTGTGACCATGTGATTGCTGTGACCAATCGCAGCAGATCACATGACAATTGTAAACCATGAATGGCCTTGATTCAGGCCATTCATGGGTTTCACTTGTTTCTAGCTGTGATTGGTCAGTGATCACATGGTAAGACGGTCAATTACAGCCTATCTGTACCATGTGATTAGCTTTGGGCAATCACAGCTCATCACAACAAAACAATTGATTCATTCAGTAAAATGCTTGCTTGTAGCAATGAAATTCATTGCTATAAGCAATCATAATGTGAAAAAAATAAATACTGATCGCTTCCCTAGAGTAGTACAGTGCTACTATGGTAACAATATATTGTAGTTAAAAATTACATTATTTTTCTCTGATCGTTCATGGACAGACACGGCCTTCTCAAGTCTTGACAAGTGGGTTATGTTCCTGTTTATAAAAGAGGACTAGGCAGAACATGTTGGATATTTAAATACATGTTACTTTAACAGAGTTGAACAGCCCCACCCAGGGGGCGGCCCCTTTGGACATAACCCTCCTCCCTGCAGCCTCAGTATTTTTTTTTTTCTGCCTAGCAAAGGAGGACGTGACTCCCTTTTGGGCCCAGCGCACTGAAGACATTTTTCTCTAACGTTCATATACGGACTTTCTAGGAGATTGACTAGGCAGAAAAACAGCATGTTGAGTGTTAAACACTCCACACAGTACAGTACCTCCCAGGGGGCGGTTCCCCCGGGTACATCCCCCCACTCTGCTCTGCAGCCCCATTTTTTTTCTGCATAGCAAAGGAGATGACGTGGCTCCTCGGGGCCCATGTGCTCTGGGTATTCTTTTGCAATTTTCTTGCTTTTCTTTTTGCTTTCCTGCATTTTTGGATCCTGAGATCTACAATCAACTGCCGACTGGGTGACAGGCTGGATCCTTGTAGTTCTCCCCAAGTTCTGCCATCGAGCGTGTGCCGGCCTTTAGCTCCACGCTGGGCCGTCCACGACATGCCCCGTTGCTCCAGGGGTGGCCGGTGAGCTATACGCTCCAGGGCGCACATATGACCAGGCTCTATGTCTGTGTCATAGTGTGCCGGGCCATGCCGTAACTGCGCGGACGCTGGTTCTGTCCGGGATGCCTCCAGCCGGTGGTCGCAGGACGGTTAAGTAGCAGTCCCCTTGCTTTGGCAGGGTGGTGCGGCTGGTGCTTTCCTGAGGTATCGATTGGGGGTCCGCCCTGCTTTCCCCTCTCCCCACGTTCTGGGTGGTTGGGTCGGCCGTGAGGTAGGGGGCTCCATCCAGTGGCTGGGGGCTGTGTCTGCTTGGGGGTGCTGTTTTGCTGCCATGTGTGCAGGGGGCCTGCCTGGGGGGTCCCGGGTGTTTTCACTGCGTTCACTGTATATTTTTTTTTTTTACTGTACAATCGCGGCTGCCATTTTGACGGCGCCGGGCACCTTTATTAGAGTTTGGCGGCCATTTTCTTGTAGCCCACATGGGGGTTTTTTTTGCATGTCGGCGGCCATTTTGGAAGGGGTTTTTGCCTCTAGTGGCTAAAATAATGGCACCAGCACACTTCCTGAGGGACGGCACAGCACGGAGCAGCGCTCTGGGGCATACAGGCCTGGTCGGGTGGTGAGTCCTCTGGGGGGTTCGCTGCTGCGGCCGGGAGGGTGGCCTGTGGGTCTTGCCTTGCACTCCAAGGGTGGCAAAAGGGTGGGTCAGCATGGCGTCCAAACCGGATGCTTCTCCCCCAGACATGCCAGAGTTAACCCTTGGTGCCCCTGTACCTGCGGCCTCTGTGGATGATATGATGGCAGTCCTAGAGGCGTTTGTTGCCAGAATTGAAGTGGCGCGTGGCCAGAGAGTGGGTTAAAAAGCGCCCCTCCGCCCGCCTTCTTTTGGGGATGCCTCTGACACGGAATCGGGCCCAGCTACTGCTCCCGGCCCTGGTTCAGAGGTTTCAGAGGATGCATGCCTAGTCCACACGGACAGTGAGGATGACTGCTTCAGGGTCAGCGCATGATAGGGCGCTAGTGGGAGCTCTTATCACTGCGGTGCGGGATACTCAAAAATTGAGGATTCGGGAGAGACATCAGATGTCGGTCCTTTTTGGGTTCCGCAAGCTGGCCCGCACTGCGAAATTGTTTCCTTGTGTTCCTTATCTGGAAACAATTTTGAGGAATGGGATCGGCCGCAAAAGGTTTTTGCTGTTCCAAAATGCTTTGCGGTCCGTTATCCTTTTGAGAAGGACTTCCTGAAAAAGTGGACCTCCCCTCCGTCAGTGCACCCCCCTGTGTCCAGACTGAACAAGGCAACCACATTGCCTGTGGAAGGGGCTCCCGCTTTCAAGGACCCCGCAGATAGGAGAGCTGAGGCTGTGGCCTGCTCCATGTTCACGGTAGTGGGGTTGGCGGTGAGACCGGTCTTGGCCGGGGCTCTAGTGTCAGACACTTGCTGAACGGGCAAAGTTGTTGCTTCAAGGGGTTGGAGGAGCATCAAGCCCCTCCCGACTGTGTGGCGCTGACCAGTTGGTGCGGGGCCTAAAATTTGTCTGAGTCAGGCCTGGATATGCTTCCCTTGCTCTCCAGGGCCTCGGCGGTGGTGTTGCTCCGCCTTGTCTGCCTGAAGTGTTGGACTGCAGACCAGTCTTCTAAGAAGGCCTTGGTGGACTTGCCCTTTAAGGGTGAAAAGCTTTTTGGGGCTTCTCTAGATGACGACATAAAAGATGCCACGGGAGGTAAGAGCACTCTGCTCCCACAATCTGGTAAGGGTAAGGAGCCTCGCCGTAGGCAGGGGCCCTCCTTTACCGCCCGATGGCGCTCACTGAAGGGCAGAAGCGCCCCTGGTTCCGCAAGCCTGCGGACAAACCTGCTTCCGCATGAATGTCTGCCCCCGCCCGTCTCTCGGGTGGGGGGCTGGCTTCGCAAATTCGCAGCTCGGTGGATGTCATCTTTCCAACAGAAGTAGTTTCCTCTGGGTTCAAGATAAAGTTTCTCTTGTCTGCCAAACAGTTTTTTTTTTTTCTTCCAACCTCCAGCTTCCTCCGGGTTGTCGGGATGCCCTGTTTGGGGCTGTTCAGGATCTACTGGTCAGGGGGGTGATCGTGCCGGGTCCTTTACTGGAACGGTTTCAGAGGTTTTACTCCAATCTGTTTGTAGTCCCTAAGAAGGAAGGGGTCCGTCCCATCCTGGATCTCAAGGCCCTCAACTGTTTTGTCAGAGTGCAAAAGTTCAGGATGGAGTCGGTTCGCTCTGAAATAGCGACACTCCAAGGGGACTTTCTGGCGTCCTTGGATATTAAGGACGCGTACGCGCATATCCCCATATGTGCAAAGCACCAGAGATTTCTGCGCTTTGCGGTCGGGGAGGACTACTTTCAATTCCTTTCGGCCTGGCCTCTGCGCCAAGGGTTATCACCAAGGTGCTCGTTCCGATTCTGGCCCTGCTGAGGCAGCGCGGGATTGCTATTGTAGGATACCTGGACGACCTTCTCTTGAGAGCTTGAAGCTCAGAGTTAGAGGTGGATGTCTATCACCTGCCAGACCCCCTGGGAATTCGGTTGGCTGCTAAATGTTCAGAAGTCGGTGTTGGTACCGTCTCAGCGTCTGGAATACCTGGGGTTGGTCCTGGATTCCTCGGAGGCGAGAGTTTTTCTTCCCACGGAGAAACTACAGACACTGTGGTGAGGTGGTTGGCGACCCAGAGGTGGTCTTCGCTTTTGCATGTGAGTTCTGGGTCTGATGGTGGCCTCCTTCGAGGCGGTTCCGTATGCTCAATATCGCACTCGTGTGTTACAGAGAAATTCTGTCGCGTTGGGACAGGCTCCCTTCGTCTCTGGATTACCAAGTCTGGGTGAGTCGCCTGGTCAGGTCCTCCCTAGCGCGGTGGCTGACGTCTCCGGTGTTTCGGGCCGGGAAGTCATTCCTGCCGTGCCATTGGACGGTGGTCACGACGGATGCCAGTCTCTCCGTCTGGGGTGAGCAGTCAACCCAGGAGCGCTGGACTCGGGAAGAGTCTCGCCTGCCAATCAATGTCCTGGAACTCTGGGCGATCAGGCTGTGCCTCTCCAAGTGGTCTCTGAGACTGCAGGGCCGCCCGGTCAGGATTCAGTCGGACAACGCCACGGCTGTGGCGTATGTCAATCATCAAGGGGGCACATGGAGCTCGGCTGCAGCGGCGGAAGTCGCTCACATCCTCCGGTGGGCTGAAAAGAACATTCCCGCTCTTTCGGCTGTTTACATTCCGGGCGTACAGAACTGGCAGGCTGATTACCTGTCGCCAAACGCTAGACCAAGGAGAGTGGTCGCTATACCCTGATGTGTTTCAGAGTCTGTCTGAAATGGGGCACTCCAGATGTGGATCTTCTGGCGTCCCGACTCAATCGGAAGGTATCACGGTTCGTGGCCAGGTCAAGAGACCCGTGGGCAGACGCGTTGGTGGCACCGTGGGGTCACTATCGCCTAATCTACGCCTTTCCTCCTCTGAAGCGTCTCCCTCGTCTGCTACGCAGAGTGGAACCCGAGGAGATACCAACAATCTTAATTACTCCGGATTGGCCTCGCTGTCCCTGGTACGCACATCTGGTGCGTCTGGTGGCAGATTTTCCGAGGCGCCTGCCACTGCGAGAGTATCTTCTGTTGCAGGTCCTATCTTTCATCCTGCTTTACAGTCGTTGGCTTTAACGGCGTGGCTATTGAGAGCCAGGTGCTGAGGGACCGGTGTCTGTCGGATTTGGTAATCTCTACCATGCTGCGGGCACGGTAGTCTTACCATCGTACGTGCAAGGCTTACATCTCTGTGTGAGGAGATGAATTGGCATGCGTACACGATGTCCCGGATTCTGCTGTTCTTGCAGCGCGGAGTGGATCAGGCTCTCGCCTTAAGTACGATTTAAGGGTCAGATTTCGGCCTTGGCTGTTTTCTTTCAGTGACCCTTGGCAGCCCACTCTCTGGTGCGTACGTTTGTGAAGGGGGTTCGGCATGTGGCCCCTCCTGTGAGTCCTCCACTGCCTCCGTGGGACTTTGGTCCTCTCGGTGCTTCAAAAAGCCTCAGTTTGAGGGCATTAGGGAGATCCCTTTTATTGACTTTCCCAGGTTTTTCTGGTGGCAATTACATCGGTCAGACGGGTGTCTGAATTGGCGGCCTTGTCTTGCAAGGCTCCTTACTTGGTCATCCACAGGGACAAGATGGTGCTGCGGCCGCAGCCGTCGTTCCTTCCTAAGGTTGTTTTGGCCTTTCACATTAATGAGGACATTGTTCTCCCATCCTTGTGTCTCGGCTGGCGAACCCAAAACGGGCTGCGTTGAATTCTTTGGATGTGGTTCAAACTCTACGGGTGTACCTGTCTGCTACTGCTCCGTTTCGGAGGTCGGATTCGCTGTTTGTGTCGGTGACTGGTCCTAAGAAGGGCCTGGTGGTCTCTTCGGCCACCATTTCTAGGTGGATCAGGCAGGTTGTGCTTCAGGCCTATGCCCTAAAGGGGCGGGCGCCCCCCTTGCCGGTTATGGCGTATTCGACCAGGGCAATTGGTGCCTCTTGGGCTTTCCGCCATCAAGTGTCTGTTTTACAGGTGTGTAACGCAGCGACCTGGTCATCAGTCCACACCTTCTCAAAGTTTTAAAGGTTGGATGTGAGTGCATCTTCCGATGCCTCCTTCGGCCGCAAGGTTTTGCAGGCGGCTGTTAAGGTTGAAGTTCCTCCATTAAGGAGCTCTGTTTTGTTTGGGGTGCAGTTGGTTTGCTGTGTTTTCCCCACCCCTTGTTTTTTTTTTTTTTTTTTTTCACTGCTTGGGGACGTCCCTAAGGTCGGTTGCTGCTGTGTCCGTCCATGAACGGAAGAGAAAATAGGATTCTTTGTACTCACCGTAAAATCCATTTCTCTGAGTTCATGGACGGACACAGCACCCACCCCTCCTTTGTTTGCACTGCTTGTTACGAACTGGGGCTGCAGAGCAGAGAGTGGGGGGGATGTACCCGGGGGAACCGCCCCCTGGGAGGTACTGTGTGGAGTTTTTTTTTTTTCTCACTTCAGACTCCACCTCATAAAGTATGCTTAGTATGCTCATTTCCTTTTGCCAGCCCTTAGCGTCTGTTTTGGTATCGCATCATTCGTAACATTTCTTCTTATTTATTCTTTCCTTTTTTTTTTCCCTTTTTCTTTAATTTTTTTTTTTGTTTTTTGTTTCCTCAAGGCACATAAAAAAAAAATTCCAGTTGATCCCTCTTCCCCTTCCCTCCCCTCTATCCCACCTTATATAGTCCATTATACCACCTTTTTCCTTCTAATTTACAAGTATCTTCCCGTAGGTTTTCGGCGTAGCTCCATGACTTCTTAAAGGCCCTCCAATTGTCCCATTTCTTATTTTGGCTCATGTTACCCTCAATGCCCTCTCTTAAATCTTCCATTCTATAGGTCTCTTCTACCGCATCAATCCATTCCCAAATCATGGGGCATTCCACCTCTTGCCACTTCCTGGGTATTAGCCTCTTTGCTGCGTTAAGTGCGGTACTAGTTTTTTTTATAACTTTTAATACCTTCTCTCCCCCCCCCCCCCCCCCCCCCATGGAAAAGGACAGTCCATGGGTCCATCTTAAATTTTTTTTCTTTGTAATCTCTTCCACAAATCCCAGTATTTTCTCCCAGAATTTCTTTACTTTAGGGCATTCCCACCATAGGTGCGCCATATTTCCGGGGGATCTGCAGCCCCTCCAGCAATCTCCTGATTGCCCGTCCTTAAATTTGCATAATTTGTCAGGTGTTATATACCATTCGGTTATACATTTAAAACTCATTTCCGTCGTTCGACTGTCCACTGCGGATCCTGTATAGCTTCGAGATGGTACCTTTTGGGTTCCCTCCATGGAACATAATTTTTCCAATTCCGACAGCTGTTCTCCAGACCTTAATGGGTGTGGGAGTTTTTGGATGAAATGGTTTAGCTGTTGATGCCTCCAATTATTAATTTCCATAATATTTCCATAATCTTTTTTTTTTTTTTAACTCCTGTAGTGTTAAGTGTCCTTTAATGATGTCCCTTAATTGTGCAATGTCATTTTTGATCCAGTTTCCTCCTATCTGTGTTTTACTCGGTGCAAAATAATCATTATTTTCCAGTGCTATAAGTGGCGAGTTATATTCCTTCTCAATTTTTTTGTAAACAGTGTCCCATATTTTAAGTGCATTTTTTGTTATCTCGTGTGTATTCGTGTCCAGTGCCCTAAATTGGGGGGGGATTCCAAATGATCTTTTCCAGCCTCGCCTTTGATAATGCGTTTTCTAGACTAACCCACCTTTTTTTTTCTTTGATTCTGGCCCACTCCACAATACGACTGCGTCGTAATATTTTTTTACATCCGGAACTGCAAGCCCCCCCTTACTTTTTGGTTGTTTTAGAATCTGGAGAGAGATTCTGTGTTTTATTCCTCCATATATAGTTCATGATCATTTTTTTGAGAGTTGTAAACAATATTTCTCTTATCGTCCATGGACGGACACAGCTCCTTAAGTCTTGACAAGTGGGTTATGTTCCTGTTTACAGGAGAGGACTAGGCAGAAACATGTTAAATGGTTAAATACATGTTAAATTAACAGAGTTGAACAGCCCCGCCCAGGGGGCGGTCCCTCCAGACATAACCCTCCTCACTGCAGCATGCAGCCTCAGTTTCGTTCTGCCTAGCAAAGGAGAAGGACGTATGGCTCCCTTTGGGCCCAGCGCCCTGAGGAGAAATTTTATTTTATTCTATCTTATTTTATTTTCACTTTTTCTTGAAGAATCTTCTTTCAACTGTCGGCTGAGTGACAGGCTGGATATTATAGATCCTTGTAGTCTACTCAGTCCGACCAGCAAGCGTGGACACACCTATGCAAAGAGGCTTGGTCTGCCACGCCGTACCTCATGACTCCTGAGGTGGCCGTGAGCTTTGCTCCGAGGTCCACATATGACTGGGCTGTGGTGTTGCCTCACTCACAGTGGACCGGGCCGACAGCTACCTCCATTGCGGTTGTATGTCTGTCAGGAATGCGTCAGCGAGTCCTCGCTCGGACGGGTAAGTACAGTCCCTCCTACTTCGGTGGTTTGGTACGGCTGGGCATTCCTGGGGTTCGGAGGTGCTCTGACAGTGGAGGAGCACTCCTCCCTTCCCTGCTCCGTTCCCTTGCTGCATTGCTAAGGCACGCTGTCCGGGGGGGGGGGGGCTTTCCTGAGAGGGCTGTGTTATCTGGCACCTTTTACTGTCTGATACTGGGTTTTTCCTGTGGGGGTTTTCACTGTAAAGGCTCTAGGAGGCTTTCCCTGTTTAAAATGTGGCGTTTTGCCGCCGTTTGGCCGCCGCTGGCGCCATTTTTTGGGAGGTTTTCAATTACATTGAAAACTCCCATTGGCGGCCATTTTGTCATAGCCGCGCCATGTGCAGCGGGCGGCCATCTTTGTGCAGTCCTGACCCCTAGCGCTGTATCTACGGCGCACACAGGTCCCTGCAGACGCCGCAGTTCCTTCATGGTTTCTTTCCTCTCCACACGCTGTGTGATGAGAGCGGTCGGCAGCGCTGGGCAGTCTCCTCCTGAGGTGAGTCCCCTGGCTAACAGACTTATATTGGGATAAGTTTTTAACTCCCCGGGTCAGTGCAGCAAGTGGGTAAGATGCCCTGTATAGGGCCCTGGGAGCGTCAGTTTTTATGTTGAGACAGGTATTACATACACATGTAAATGTCTTTTATATTTGGAGTCAGTATCTGGTCCTTCCCCCAACATGCTCAGCGGCAGGTGTTAGCACCTGGGATCTCCACAGAGACTTCTTTGTTAGCCCTGGACACTTTTGGGCCAGGCTGGGGGTGGAATGCGGACGGGCGGGGGTTAAAAGAGTGCCCCCTCCCTCTGTTATCACCTGGGGAATGCTCCGTATTATTGAATTTGTGACCAAATGTGTGTTTTATCTTTTTGTCTATGGTTTATATGACTCTTCTTTTGTGTGTCACCTTTTAAAGTCCCACCCTCAGGGGTGTACTTTTGTTTTTTTTCTGCTATGGAGCCATGGACCAGGTACCTGGGTAGTAAAAAAAAAAAAAAAAAAAAGCAGGATAAGGCATTTATGGGTGCGCTTCTCACTGCTGTAAGGGACTCTCTTAAGCTGTATAGTGCAGCTGTGTTTCCGCCGAGGGCTCGGTCTTTTTTTTTTTTTTTTTTGGATCACAAATCAGACCGCTCTGTGTAGGTTCTCACCTTCTTGCCCTTCTTTGATAATTTCTAAGATGCGGAATGAGAAAAGCCGCTGAGGTAGTCCCTCACCGCCTGGCGGTTCAGTGCCCTTTTGAGGAGAGCCCTTTCAGGGGATCCTCCGGGTGTCATGTATAGCTGACCACTCTCCCTATTACAGGAGTCCCCGCTTGTATGGATCTGGCTGTTAGAAGATCCGAGGTACTGGCCCTTGTCATGTTTACCATGCTGGGGTCCGTCTTGCGGCCTATTGTGGCTACTACTCTGGAGTCTCAGTCAATTTCTGAGTGAGCATTTTGCACCAGACAGTGGAGGAGCACCGTCTCTGTACCAAGGATATTAGGCTAGCGGACCCGTTGGTCCAGGGCCTCATATAGGTCTGTGATGCTTCTTTGAATGCTGTGCCCTTGTTATCCAGGGCTTCTGTTTCAGAGATGGTACGCGGTGGTGTAGTGGTTAATTCCATTACTTGTCAGCAAGAGTCATTGGTCCGAATTCCGGACACTGACACCAATCTAGCTGGAGCTTACTTTGTCGCTCTCTGTGTCTGCGTGGGTTTCCTCCGGGTACTCCGGTTTCCTCCCACCCTCCAAAGACGTGTGCATACACTTCCATAATATACATGCAAACTTTGTGTATGTATTAGTACGGGGCCGACAAGGGCTCAGCTGGGGGACTAAATTGTCCCTGGGTGCGTAAACGCCATATGCAGTCGTCTTCCCTCCCTGCTCTAGGTGTGGGGGGGCGGCTTACAGGTTCACAATTCAGTGAATCTCCCTGCTCTGACTGATGGGGGGCAGTCCTGCATGGTGCAGTGGTAAGCCACCTGCACTTCGGTGCACAAGGTCATAGGATCGAATCCATTAGACCCACCATGGGGCTGCTACCTGTATCTGCGAGGTGGTCTCTTCAGAGTCCTAGATAGGGTTTACGCCTATCCATAGAACAGAGTTCTTTTCTCGTTTATTCCTCGCCCGGCTTGTCGTTCTGCCTGAGAACAGTGCGGGACTTGTAAGTCCCGCAGGGATGCATACATGCATGTCCCGTTTTGCATATGTCACAGAATTTTCTGTGCTCCGTGATGGGGGAGGGCTTCTGTCAGTCTGTGGCCCTCCCTCTTAATCTGGCGTTGGCACTGAGGGTTTTCGCCTAGGAGCTCGCAATTATCCTAACTTTGTTGGGACAGTGAGGTTTTGCCTAGTGGGCTTCTTGAACGACCTTCTTCTGAGGGCAGCTTCTGTCTCAGACCTAATGGAGCTATTTATAGCCATTCAGACCCCCCGAAGTCTCGGGTGGGTGCTAAACATTTGGAGCCGGTCCTGAGTCCGACTCAAAGGGAGCGAAGTTCCTTCTTCCCCTGGAGAAATTGCAGACTCTTCAGTCTGCAGTGAGGGTATTAGCATCATGCTATCGGTCTTCTCTCCGGGTGCATGCTGGTCCGGGACCTGTGGGTAGCCTTCTTCGAGGCAGTACTGTATGCCCAGTTCCACACTTGGGCTTTCCAGGTAATACTGTCCAGGTGGTTAGAAATTTCTTGTCTCTGTAATCGCCAGATTCAGGTGCGCCACCTAGTCGGAGTCTTCTGAGTTGGGACGGAGATCCCCGGATCTTCGGCCCGGGAAGTTGTTCCATCCTTCCAGTGGTCGTTGTTTACGACGGACGCAGGCCTCACGGATTGTGGGGACCCCTGGGGGGGTCCAGTCGGCCCAGAGTCGCTGGATTTGCATGGACCTACGGCCACAACTTCCTGAGTGTGCCTGCTCTCTTCTGATCTTGGTGGCTACCCAGGGTCGGGCCTGGTTAGTACCTAGGTGGGAGGCCGCCTGGGTGCTGTGGACCCTGTCTACCGGTCTTTGTCCCACTATTTGGTTGATCAGGCTTTGATTCTCCTCGTGTTCGAGGCGGTTGCAAGGTACTAGCCAACAACGCCACGACCGTGGCTTCGGTCTACCATGGGTATGCCAGCAGGCGGGCTACTGGAGTCACCTGATGCTGGACCAGGGTGACTGGTTTTCTGTGCCCGGGGGTGTTTCGACTCCCTTGCAGGAAGTGAGTCTCACAGGACAGGCGAGATTATGGCTCAGCGGTAGACTGCCTGCCCTGCAGGCAGTTGCCTCTGGGTTCAAGCCCAGGAAGATCTGTGTCGTTACGTTGGCCGGGCTCGCCTTGGTTTTTTTCCACTTGTGGATCTCCTGGCCGCTCGTCTCCACAGCAAGGGTGTCGAAGTAGTGACCAGGTCTAGTGCTCTGGTACTGACGCGTAAGTTGCGCTGGTGACCCTGTGGGGGTCTGTATCAGCGGCCTTGTACCGTTCCTCCATTTGTGTTGCTTCCTCAGGTGCTCCATAGAGTGGAGGCTGAGGGGATCCCGATGTTCCTAATCACTCCAGATTGACATTGGCGTCATTGGTACGCCATTTTCGGGCACTTCATAACGGAGGTACCCTGGCCGTCGCCAGGGCGAGAGGTCCTTCTGTCTCGAGGTTCCATACTTCCTTCTGTTGTACAGTCACTAACTTACTCAATATGGCTATTGGTAGCCAGACTTTAAGAGACCGGGGTCTGTCTGACTCGGTCATCTCAACCATGTTGAGGGCATGGTAGTCTTCTTCCAGGAGAATCTACAGTCACACCTGGCAGACCTACATCTCTTGGTGCGAAGAGATGAAGTGACGTCCACGAACGTATTCGATGGCCAGGGTCCTGATGTTTTTTTACAGCTTGGTGTGGATCTCAAATTACTTTTAAGCACCGTTTGGGGACAGAGTTCAGCCTTGGCTGTGTTCTTTCAGTGGCCCTTTGGGGCCCGTTCCCTGGTGGGTACCTCTTTTTGCAGGGGGTTTGTCATATTCTTTCCCCTCTTGGCCCATCTCTTCCCCAATGAGTTTTGACTTTGGTGCTCTTGGTTCCTCAGGAGCTTTCCCTTTGGAAACTTCAGAGAGATTTTCTCTTAACACTATCTCGGAAGGTGGCCCTTTTCTTCTGTTAGAGGTGTCTCTGAGCTGGTGGGCTTGTCTTGCAAGCCGCCATGCTTGATACTCCATAAGGATTAGGTGGTGGTGCGCCTGCGACCTTCCCTTCTTCCGAAGGTGATCTCGGACTTTCGCCTGAATAGGGGCATTGTTCCGTTCCATCTTTTTTGCCCTCGGCCGGCGCATCCTACGGAGGTTGCTTTTCATACTTCTGGCGTGGTACGCGCTTTGCGGGTGTATCTACCTGCTACGGCTCCGTTTTGGAGATCTGACCCTCTTTTGTGTCAGTGTCTGGTCCACAAAGGGCCTGGCGGTCTCGTCGACCACCCTGTCTCGGTGGATCTGACAGACCGTCATACAGGCCTATGCTCTTAGGGGGCGGGCCCCCCTTTTTTCCGGTCGCGGCACTTTCGACCAGGGCACCTGGTGCTTCCTGGGTTTTTTTCGACTTCATACGTTGGTGTCACAGGTGTACAGGGCGGCGACTTGGTCGTCCGTTCACGTTTTTTGTTTTTCAAAATTTCCTGGTTGCTGTGAGTGCATCATATCATGCTTTCGCCCGCTAGCGTTTGCAGGCGGCCATTTGAGGTTGCATCTCCTCCGTTTGAGGAGCTCTGCTTGTTTTGGGGTGAAGTTAAAATTGGTTTTACTGATATATTTCCCACCCCTCGTTTTGACACTGCTTGGGGACGTCCCACTTGTCAAGACTTAAGGAGCTGTGTCCGTCCATGGACGATAAGAGAAAATAGGATTTTTTGTACTCACCGTAAAATCCTTTTCTCTGACGTCCATGGACGGACACAGCTCCCACCCCTCCTTTTTAGGTTTGTACTGCTTGTTACGAACTGAGGCTGCATGCTGCAGTGAGGAGGGTTATGTCTGGAGGGACCGCCCCCTGGGCGGGGCTGTTCAACTCTGTTAATTTAACATGTATTTAACCATTTAACATGTTTCTGCCTAGTCCTCTCCTGTAAACAGGAACATAACCCACTTGTCAAGACTTAAGGAGCTGTGTCCGTCCATGGACGTCAGAGAAAAGGATTTTACGGTGAGTACAAAAAATCCTATTTTTTGGCAAGGTTATGGGGATCATCTGGAATTTTGTATACGATTTTTGGTAGTAGAACCATTTTACAGAAATTAATTCGTCCTATCCATGAGATTAATCTATATTTTTTACCCTTTTTATTTCAGCTTTAATTTCATCTAATGGTGGGATAAAGTTGATCTCATAGATCTTTTTCATTGAATTTGCTAGATGGATCCCTAGATATTTAAGTTCCTTCACCCATGGGAATTGGTACTCCGCTCTTAAAGATTGTTCCTCTATCCTATTTATGTTTACATTCAATATCTCCGTTTTAGCAACGTTTAATTTAAAGTTTGAGATTTCTCCGTACTGCCTGCATAAATTTAGTAACTTCGGGATTGATGTTTTAGGATTTACTAAGTAGAAGAGGACGTCATCTGCAAATGCAGAGAGTTTATGTTCCTCCTCTCCTACTTTGACTCCTTTTATGTCCGGGCATTTGCGAATCCTGACCAATAGGGGTTCTATGGATAGTACAAAAAGAAGTGGCGATAGGGGGCATCCCTGTCTTGTTCCATTTTTCATCGTGAAGGCTTGGGAGAGACTGCCATTTATTTTTATTCTGGCCGTTGGAGATTGGTAGAGGGTCATGACCCATTCCATCATCCTCTGCCCAAACCCCATACACTCCAGAGTTAGTAGCATGAGTCCCCATCTACCCTGTCAAATTCTTTTTCAGCATCTATCGACAGGAGTAGACCTGGGGACCCATTCATTTTTATTTTGTGGAGTATCAGGAGTGCTCTTACTCCATTGTCTCTCCCCTCTCTTCCCTGAATAAAACCCATCTGGTCTGGATGGACCAGTTTTGTCATCTCTTGTTTTACTCTTTCGGCCAATACCTTTGCGAACAACTTTATATCTGTATTCAACAGAGATATTGGCCTATACCCTGAGCAACTTTTGACGTCTTTGCCTTCCTTTGGGATGACGGTGATGGTTGCTCCTGATGCTTCTCTGCTTAGTTTTATATTCTTTTCCCAAGCCATTAAAATATTGACAGTCTTGGCAGAAGAATCTCTTTACATTTTTTATAATACATTGCTGTAAAGCCATCCGGGCCCGGGCTTTTGCCTGGCGCTGAGCCTGTTAGTGCTATTTTGATTTCATTTTCCGTAATTGGCCTGTCCATCCCTAATGCGTCGCTTCGGCTAATTTTTGGTAATTCTGCTCCTTTCAAGAATTCTAAAATCGTATTTTTTTTTTCTCCTCCCTTTTGCCAGTTCTTCTGTTCTACCGAATATAGTTTCTCATAATAGATTCTAAAGGTTTCAGCTATATCTTTTGTTGTATGTACAACCTCCCCTTTCTCGTTTATAATTTTGTCTATATAATTTCTTGTTTTATTTTTCTGTACTATCCTGGCTAGGTGTTTATTTGTTTTATTCCCCCACATGTATCTTTCCTTTGCTATTAGGTTAAATTTCCTTCTCGTTTCCTGATCCATAAGTTCTTTAAGTTCGTTTCGTTTATTGACTAATTCCAGATACAAGTCCCGTTGCTTTCCCGTTTTTTTTATGTCTTTGTTCTAATTTAAATATCTCGGCTATTAATTTTTCCTTTTTACAGCTTTTTTCTTTTTTCCTCCTTGCCTCTTCAGATATCATAATTCCTCTCATTACCGCTTTGTGTGCATCCCATACTGTTGCTGTAGATATTTCATTTATTGTAAAATACTCCTGACTCTTTTTTTTTAACCCTCTTTAGGCTTGTCTCATCGATCAATAATTCCTCGTTTAGCCTCCAGTTTTGACCCGGCTTCTGATTTCCTGGGATGTTTAGGGATATACTTATAGGGGCATGGTCGGAGAGTGTCATGGTCTAAATTCTCGTCTCGACCACCATTTCTAACATTCTGTGGTCCACAAAGAAGTAGTCCATCCGAGAATAGCTCCCATGCACTGGGGAATAAAATGTATAGTCTCGTTGCCCTGGGTTAAAGGTTTTCCACGTATCGATCAATTGGCTTCTATATAAGCTGTCTTTTATCTTTCTTAGTTGCATGTTTTGGGTCGCTTGTGTCTGGGATATCTTATCAGCTTTTGGATTCATACAGAAGTTTAGGTCCCCTCCTAAAATTACCTTTCCCATCCTAAAGTCTTTTAATTTTCCTAATATTTCTATGAGATATTTTATCGGAAAAAGATTCGGGGCATATATGTTCACTAGGGTGCAATCCATCTCCTCCAGTTTCCCTCTTAGAAAGAGGAATCTCCCTTCTGGGTCTGTCAATCCGTTAATACAAACCGAGCCCCCTTAGCTATTCCTATTGCTACCCCTCTAGCTCGTTTAGAAATGGTATCGCCATAATATCATGTAGGGAAGTCTGGGGAATATAACTTGATGTTAGATCCTATTGTGAGATGGGTTTCCTGTAGGAAGGCTATATCTGTTCTATACCTTTTTCAATTCCTTTAGAACCTTATGTCTCTTAGCGGGACTGTTGAGGCCTTTTACGTTATATGACAAACATTTAATTACTGGCATCTTATATTATCTTTGCACTTTTTCCTCGCCTCCATCCCTATGTCTGGCATTTATTTCTTCCTTGGGTTTACTCTCTTCTGACTATTTTGGTGAGATAGAGCCTCCTCCCTCCCTCCCTTCCCCTCGCTCTCTCCTCCCCCCAGTTGCCCCCCCTCCCCCACTGTTGGCCAACTATTGACCTCTGAACCGACTTCCATGTCTTGGTTCAGATCTCTCTAGGTGGGATTGCCTCCCCCCCTCGTTGTCTCGAGGGGGGGTGGGTTGGTTCGGTCTTTCCCCTCCGAAAACAGCCGAAGCCCCAAATTCATTTATTCTTTTCCTTTTCCTCCCTTCCCCTCCTCCCTTCCTTGTCCTTTCTTTTTGTTTTCTCTCTTCTTCCCTATCCCCATCCCGACAGATCGGGGGCCTGAATGTCTAATTTGTTGCAAAATTCATCAAGGTCTTCAGGGAATCTCAGCGTTGCGGACCTCCCCTCTTTTGTCCCGATGAGACATGCAGGGAAACCCCAGTTATACTTGATTTTCTGGGCTATCAACTGATTTAAAAGTGGTTTTAATAGCCGTCTCCTTGCCAAAGTCTCTGGAGCCAGGTCGGTGAATATCTGCAGTTCGGATCCTCTGAACACTATCGGGGGTTGTCCCCTCAATTTCTTCCATATTACTTCCTTATCCTCATATAGCCGAAACCTTATTATGACGTCTCTTATTCGATCTGTAACGGCTCTTTTCGGATTTCCTACTCGATGGACTCTTTTCAATCCTGATTGGATCCTCTAATGCTCTTTCCAACAGTGGGTTAAATATATTCTGCATTATTTTCCTGAGATCCTCTCCCCTCTCCTCTGGTATTGATCTTATTCTCAGGTTTTGCCTCCGATTTCTATTTTCCTGGTCCTCCAATTTGTATAGAATTTGCCTCTGTTGTGATTTGTATCTGGTCAATTTGGTCCCTTAATGTATTTGATTCGTGTTTTTGTTTCTCTGTTCGTTCTTCCACTGATTCTATTCTGGAAAGCAGGTGTCCAAGATCTGTCCGTAGGGTCTGTATTTCGCCCTTGATCGCATTCTCCAATCTCATCAGTATTTCTCCTTTTGATGGGGATTGCGTATCTGACCGTTGTTCTTCCATCCTACTATTCTCGGATCCAATCTCAGTGACCCCTTCTCTTGATTCCATAGATAGTTCTCTGGAGTTTCCAGCCTGCGGTTTCTTATTCTCGGTCCTTTTATCTTTGTTTACTTGTTGTTGCTTTGTTGATCCCTTGGTTCCCTGGACTTGTGGGCTTTCTCCTCTGGTCACAAACTGTTTAATGGAACTTGTTGCTGTTGTATTACTTGGTGTTGTCGGAGGTCCCCCCTTCGTTGATCTGCTCGTCATTCTACTCATAGTATTCTCCCTTCTTCTAATTCTCTTCCCCAGCTTGACCTCCTGTTTCTTCCTCTATTTCTCTCTCTAGTTTAGCTACTTAGCTTTTTTTAGCTACTTAGCTCTCTTATTGACTCTTATAGACCCAAAGGAGCAAAAGAGGGGGGCGCTTTTCCCTCCTCGGCACAAACCGGGGATTTGACAGGGATTGGGCGGGGGGGTTCAAATGTTTCCGTGCACTTTTCTGGTTGTAACCTAGGGTCCGTTTGTTGATATTTACATTCCCGCTTAGTGTTTCCCTGGTTACTTGATTTTTTCGCTGTTTCCCCAGCCTTCCCCTATATCATAACAGCTAGCTGTTGTTATTTATATATTTTTTCCTTTACCCTATTGTAATATGTCCAAGCATTTGAGGTCGGCTGTTATTATTCAGCGTTGGTAATTATTTCTTAGAAAGAGCTTATTCTTTTTCCGCCCCCTTGTTTACCACAGTTTCGTTCACACACTGTCCAAATTTTACCAGAGAACCACTCTTAAACCCCCCTCTACCATATATATATATATATATATATATATATATATATATATATATATTATATATATATATATTATATATATATATTATATAGTGTTCCTCTGCTTACTCTAGGCAGTCTTTTCGCAGTATCTGTTTATCACACGAGGAGCAAAAAGAGGCGCATCTATCATATAGGTTTACCAAACATTTGATGTCTCTAGTATCTCTTGATC
Source organism: Rana temporaria (assembly GCF_905171775.1). Classification (NCBI taxonomy): domain Eukaryota; kingdom Metazoa; phylum Chordata; class Amphibia; order Anura; family Ranidae; genus Rana; species Rana temporaria. The sequence continues at coordinate 82,598,826 of NC_053498.1, forward strand.
AGAGCTTTTTTTCTCAGAAAATAGGTGCAGGAACTCAACCACGACCCCGTTCATATTTCACAAACAGTAGAAGGGTCATAAAGGGGCATTAAATACCAGGATTGCATTCCATACATAGTGCAGAATTCAGGGGGTTACATACAGAGTGCAGAGCTGTCACTTGTAAACACAGAAAACAAGTGATTGTCGTGTTTACAAGTGATTGTGGTGAGCAGGCACCAAAGGGTCTGAGCCAGAGGTGGTGGAACTGAGTTCCCCCTGAAAAAAAGCCCTGCTCTTGATAATAATAAAAACAAAAAAGAAGAGATAGGGGAAAGAGGAAAATCCGCACTAACAGTTTGATTTAAGGACCTTGTAGAAGGAAGATTTGCCTTCTGTGTTTTCTTTTCCTTTTATCAAAAAAAAATGTATTCAGCTGGCTATCTGGTTATCTGTTACTTGATGTTTACTTATTGCTCCTTACCATTAGCCCTAATCTGCAAACAAAAAGAAAACACAAAAGAAAAACAGGAGGGCGGTCAATCATGCAATGGATTGCAAATCCATACGTTTGTACTGGGTTTTCCTACTTTGGATATATCATATACCATATGAATATACAGTCTTCACTGTAGTATAGCGTATTGCGTTTGTATGCTATACCATCCAGTTGCTAGTGGTGACACTCCCTTTTGATCTAGTCATCAGAGCTTCCGGGCAGTTTGGTACTTTCAGCTGGTTGTCTGAGGTCTTCACGTTTACCCCTGCTGTAGAACCCGGTTCTCATATATAGGTTAGGCATACCATGAATTACAGTTCTATGAGCTTATACCAAATTTTCTTGGGTCTTGATATATTAAAAATACCATACACGCCTCCCCTCACAGTGAATTGCTGGTATCATACCTTCTGGATCCTGTTAGACAATGAATTCCGGCCGCGGCTGTCTCTCCTTAGGGAGATAGACGGCTCTTTCTTACCTCTCAGCCTCTGTCCTCCCTCGCTTTCCCAACGGTATACCTCTAGGTAAGCAGGGTAGGGGAGGGGGAGGTGTCCGTCCGGACTCGACATGCTCCGTGGGTTCGGCGCGCTCTCCGCCGCTGCATGGACGCTCTCCGTTTTCGTCTGTCCCTGCTTCTTGCCGGCTGTAACGAACTGTGGCAAGTTGTGGCAGGGACCCGGCGTAGCTCATAGCATGAAGGTTACTCTCCACGGAGCTACCGTGGTCCGATCTGTGTGGAGTGTTTAACACTTAACATGCTGTTTTTCTGCCTAGTCAATCTCCTAGAAAGGAGGATAATACCCTAAGGTCAGATGCTGCTGTATCCGTCCATGAACTCAGAGAAATGGATTTTACGGTGAGTACAAAAATCCTATTTTAATTTTATTTTTTAATTTTCTTTATTTGAGATTCTTCTATCAACTGCCGGCTGGGTGACAGGCTGGATATATAGATCCTTGTAGTCTCCTCAGTCCGGCCAGCGAGTGCAAGCCCACCATTGCTAAGGGCTGGGTCTGCCACGACATACCCCATGACTCCTGGGGAGGCCGGTGGGCTTTTTGCTCCAGGGTCCACACATGACTGGGCTGTGGTGGTGTCTCACTCACAGTGGACCGGGCCGACAGCTGCTCACACGCGGTTGTATGCCTGTCAGGAATGCGCCAGCGGGACCTCGCATGGACGGGTAAGTACAGTCTTTCCTGCCTAGGCGGGTCGGTACGGCTGAGGTTAGTGGGTCCTCCTATCCTCCCTTTCCCTGCCTCTGTCATGTTTCCCTCTGCTGCTCTACCAGGGTGGATCTGTGTGGGGGCTCCTTTTCCCACCGGGGGACTGGGGTGTCTGGGTCGATTTTTTTTTTTTTTTAGCTGTGGGGGTGTGCTTTGCTTTAGGGGGGGCCCCTTGCGGCCCTCTCCTCCACATTGAGGGGTTTTGCCGCCATTTTTTTGCAGTCTGCTGTTTGCATTGGAAACTCCAGTTGGCGGGCATTTTGTTGTCGCGCTATGGTGCAGCTTGTTGCGGTCGGCCATTTTACTGTGGCCGTGCCCTGTTATCTCTAAAGGCATCCGGTGGCCATTTTGTGTGGGGTTTTGGCCTCTAGTGCTGGCATTTGAACAGCGCACAGCACATATCTCATCACAGGCTTTTTTTTTTACCTCGCAGCTTTTTCCTCACAACACACACTGTGTAAAGAAAGGCGGGTAGCGGCGCTGAGCAGTCTCTTGCTGGGTTGTGAGTCCCCTGGGTAAAAGAAAGACAATATACTAAAAGTATATAAATCACGCGCTACTAATAAAACGTATAAAATAGCAGCCAACACTACAGAATTAGATCAAATTCTGAACAAGCAAACAAAAACAAGAAAAAATGTAGCGCTAATAATACGTGCAAACAAACAATAATTGAGTGAGACCCTCATGCGTGAAGGACATAAGTGGTAAAGTTCACAAAAGGTCAATGTGCTTAAAATTGAAAAATATAATATTAAAGTTCAATATCAAAAGTTCAATGTTAATGATCCAACAAAAAGTGACTCAGTGCTGGGAAGAAGGTGTAGAAAATAACTTGAGCAGCAAGGGAGGATGATTCCAATATTGTTGCAGTATAAGGTGAAACCACAGGAACATGGACCAATATTGAGCAATATTCAGCAGGAATGAGCGGATAAGCTCACAAACAGTGAATCCAGGGGTTCAAAGCATGATAATTCAAGGAAAAAAAGGAAATGGACATAGTGTGATACTGTATAAAAAGTTTACTAATGATAAAGTAGAAATATCACACTCACATATCATCTGAAGATACAGGCATGTATAAAAGTGAACAGTGGGGTCAGTGGGTTCTGACGCGTTTCGATCCAACGATCGTCATCTGGGGTACTGAGCAGTCTCTTGCTGGGTTGTGAGTCCCCTGGGTAACCCCCCAGTCAGCGCAGAAAGGAGGGTGGGCTTTTTCGGGTCTGAATGGGTCCCTGAGAGCTGTCTGTGGTTATGGAGTCAGTATCTGGCCCTTCTTCCCCAAACATGCCTTAGGTGGCAGCTGGTGCCCCTGCACTTGCGGTTCCCATGGACACTTTGTCGGCAGTCCTGGAGACATTTGTTGCCAGGGTGGAAGCGGCGTGTGGGTGTAAGGGGGTACAAAGCACCCCCTCCCCCTGCCATCTCCTGGGGAATGCTCTGACTCAGACCCGGGCCTAGCTGCGGCACAGGACCCTGGTTCTGGGTTGTCGGAGGTTGTGGACCAGGACCATCCTTGTGAGGAAGACTCCTCACTTGGGTCAGTACAGGACAGGGCACTTGTCCGTGCGCTTATCAGTGCTGTAAGGCAGGGTTCTCCAACCCCCGGTCCGCGGCCCACTGGCGGGCCGTGGCCTATTTGCAGCCGGGCCGCGAAGGCTGCACTGTGTGAGGTGCGGCGGCAGACAAGCAGAGAGATGACATCTCTCACCGCCCGCCCGTATCACGGCACTTCCGCCCACACACTGCAGCGAGGTGCTATACTGTGGCTTGATTGGTTACAGGATGCTCTGGGGGCGGGATCAGCTAACGTCACTCATCTCCATGACTATGATGTCAACAACATTGCCGCAAAACCGCCCCTTTTGCTGACCCGCGGTATACACATACACAGCCTCACTGCACAGACGCCCTTTACGCTGGGAGCCCAGCACAGGAGCGTCACTGGTTGCCTGGACATCGCTGTGATACAGCAGCGTGGCTAGGAATCACCGCTCGTTTTGAATCTTCCCTTCACTGTCGCCGATCCAATAGAGCAGCGCATACAGATGTCCCTCGGCAGCTGGAACATTCACTTAGTGACTGCGGTCACGTTTCAGGTACAATTTAGGCCTGCTTAAATATGCCTTTTTCCTGACAACCTATTTTATGATATTGCTTTGTGCCACTTATGTTAACATACTAATGCATTTAGATGATTTTTACTGTTTTCTGGGGGGGATTTAAGACCGGTGACATGGATAATAGCAATCCACACCTGGTGGCAGATGACGTGGCAATCCCCACCTGGTGGCAGGTGATGTGGCAAGTGATGTGGCACAGTGGCAATACACACCTGGTGGCAGGTGTTGTGGCAATCCACATCTGGTGGCAGGTGACGTGGCAAGCGTCAATCCACACCTGGTGGAAGGCGACGTGGCAAGTGACAAACCGGCATCTGGTGGCAGTTTCTGCATTATGGTAAATTTGAACTATTTAATTTTACATTACAATGCAATGACAAATAATGCGCTTCAATCATCCCAACACCATATCAGCCATTGTTCTGTTATGATTAAAGCGCTAACACCAGCCATTTCCTCGAAAAATTGCCTGCGAAAAGCTACATAACAACCCAACCCCCCCCCCCCCCGGTCCTTGGTCCGATTCTATTCCACAACGCCGGTCCTCTGTGCCAAAAAGGTTGGGGACCACTGCTGTAAGGCACTTCCCTAAGCTGTATAGTGCAGTTGAGGGTTTAGTCTTTTTTGGGTCCCACTTGTCAGACCATTTTGAAGGTTTTTCCTTGTGTCCTTTTTTGACAAGTTCATTGATAAGGAATGGGAAAAGCTGCAGAAGTCCTTTGTGGTTCCTTAGCGCCTAGCAGTCTGTTACCCTTTTGAGGACAGCCTTTTAAAGAAATGGGCTTCTCCTCCGGTGGTTGACCCCCCCGGTTGCCCGGTTAATTAAGGTGACCACTTTCCCTATAGAAGGGACCCCTGCCTTAAAGGACCATACTGATAGGAGGTCCGAGGCGCTGACCCGCTCCATGTTTACCATGCTGGGGTCTGCATTGCGGCCTATTGTGGCTGCAACCTTCACTGAATGGGCAAAGGTTTTGTGGAGGAGCACCAGCACCCTCCCAAATTTATTAGACTGGCTGTCCAGTTGGTCCAGGGCCTTCTATGTCTGTGATGCTACATTGGATGCAGCCCCCTTGATATCCAGAGACTGTTTCGGCGGTGGTTTTACGCTGCCTGCTTTGGCTGAAATGCTGGTCTGCTGACCAAGTATCCAAAAAAGCCCTGGCAGATTTACCCTTTAAGGGTGGGAGGCTTTTTGGTACCTCGCTAGACAACATTATTAAGGATGTCACTGGGGGTAAGAGCACTCTCCTCCCTCAGTCCACCAAAGGGAAGGAGCTGCTCCGTAAGCTGGGTTCTTTGTTTCCCACTCAGAAGATTGATGTTAGTCAGTCGGGGTCCACAGGTAAACCCTCCCAGGCCGATAAAGGCTCAGCTGGGGGACAAACGTCCCTGGGTGCATAAGCCGAACAAACTGCATCCAAACCCACCACCGCATGAAGTTTTGCCCCTGCCCGACTCATGGGTGGAGGGGACGGCTTTGCAGGTTCACAGCTTGGTGGACCTCCCTGCTCTGTGACCAGGGGGTATGCGAGGTGGTCTCTTCGGGGTACAATAGTTTCCTATCCACCAAACGGATTCTTTCCCTCAAGTCTTCCTCTCATTCCGGCTCGTCGGCCTGCCCTATTGGGGGCAGTGCAAGACTTGCTAAGTTGCGGGGTTCCGGGGTTACCCATTCCGCAGGACGAGAGGTTTCAGGTATTATATTCAAATCTGTTTGTGGTCCCGAAGGACTGGGTCCGTCCAATCTTGGACCTCAAAACCCTGAATAGCTTTGTAAAAGAAAGGAAGTTCCACATGGAATCCTTTCGCTCGGTGGTGGCTGTGCGCCATCCGGGGGACTTTCTGGCGTCCTTGGACATCAGGGACGCATACTTGCATGTCCCAATTTGCGCAAGTCACCAGAGGTTTCTGCGCTTTGCGATGGGGGAAGACCACTATCAGTTTGTGGCCCTTCCTTTTGGACTAGCGTCAGTACCAAGAGTTTTCACCAATCCTAACTTTGCTGAGACAGAGAGGCATTGCCATCGTGGGCTACTTAAACGACCTTCTTCTGAGAGCAGCTTTTGGCTCAGATTTCGAGGTGGATGTGTCTATAGCCAGCCAGACCCTCCAAGAATTCGGGTGGGTGTTTAAACATTCAGAAGTCGGTCCTGGTACCGACTCTGCGTTTGGAGTGCCTAGGGTTGATTCTGGACTCCTCGGAGGCTTTCTTCCCCTGGAAAAATTGCAGCCTTTTCAGTCTGCGGTGAAGCTGTTGGCATCCCGCAAATGGCCGTCTCTGTTTTTTGCATGTGGGTCTGATGGTAGCTTCCTTCGAGGCAGTACCGTATGCCCAGTTCCACACGAGTATTGCAGAAGGAGATCCTGTCCAAATGGAACAAATCTCCATTGTCTCTGGATTGCCAGATTCAGGTAAGCCACCTAGTCGGTCTCTCTGAATTGGTGGCCGAGATCCCTGACTCTTCGGTCCAGGAAGTTGTTTTCTTCCCTTCCAGTGGACGGTGATTACGACAGATGCCAGCCTCACGGGTTGGGGGGGGGGGGGGCTCCAATCGGCCCAGGGTCTCGTCTGTCAATTAATGTCCTGGAACTTCGGGCGATCAGGCTTTGCCTCTCCTCGTGGTCGACGAGGTTGCAAGATCGCCCAATCAGAATCCAGTCGGACAACGCTACGGTGGTGGCTTATGTCAATCATCAGGGGGGAACACAGAGCTCCACTGCAGCGTCCGAGGTTGCTCACATCTGCGGTGGGTGGAAAGAAGTGCGCCGGCTCTGTCGGCGATCTACATTCCGGGCGTAGAAAACTGGGAGGCAGACTACCTGAGTCGCCAAATGCTGGACCATGGAGAATGGTCATTGCATCCGGAGGTGTCTCAACTCGTTTGCAGGACGTGGGGCACACCGGATGTGGCTCTCCTGGCCACTCGCCTCAACTGCAAAGTGTCGAGGTTCGTGACCAGGTCCAGAGATCCCTTGGCAGACGCGTTGGTGGCCCCGTGGGGTCAGTATCGGCTAATTTATGACCCCCCCCATTGAAGTTGCTTCCTCGGCTGCTCCAGAGTGGAGGCCGAAGGGAATAACAAAGATTCTAATCGCTCCAGATTGGCCCCCGGCGTCCTTGGTACGCCAATCTCGTACGCCTGGTGGTGGATGCACCCTGGCGGCTGCCAATGCGGGAGGACCTTCTGTCTCAAGGTCCCATATTTCATCCTGCTTTACAGTCGCTGGCTTTAACGGCATGGCTATTGAAAGCCAAATAAAAAGGGACAGAAGTCTTTCCAACTCGGTCATCTCAACTATGTTGAGGGCTCGGAAGTAGGGTTGCCAACTCATCCCTTTAAAACAGAACACATATTAATTACACAGGTTCTGCGGCTGATTAAGGAGGTAATTAACCACTTGCCGACCGCGCACCGCCGTTCTACGTCGGCAAGTTGGCTCTGCTGGGCGAGAGCACGTAGTATAACGTTCTCTCTCTCAGCCGCCACTAGGGGCGCGCGCGCCCCCCGCTCGCCCCCGACTCCCGTGCGTGTGCCCGGCGGGCGCGATCGCCGCCGGGCACACGCGATCGCCGCCGGGCACACGCGATCGCTCGTTACAGAGCAGGGACCGGGAGCTGGGTGTGTAAACACCCAGCTCCCGGTCCTGTCAGCGGGGGAAACGCTGATCTTCTGTTCATACAATGTATGAACAGAGGATCAGTGTTTCCCCTAGTGAGGCCACCCCCCCCCCCCCCCCCAGTAAGAACACACAAGGGACATCAATATATGAAAAAACAGAAGCCAGATGAACATGCTGAAATGTTATTCTTTGTTATATTGTTCTACTTAACTGGGCATATTGAAGAAAGTGTAGTGTCCACTGTCGAGCTTTTTGCACTGCGGTAGGGATTTAAATTTAATCGGTGCAGTGAACTGCAGTGTTTTGCCCCTTTTCTATGTTTTGGGAAGCCATTTTATTTTTCAAGCACTTTATTTCTCCCAGTTGTTTACTTTTAGGCCTTGTTCACACCATGGTGCAGACAGGTGTCAGTTTTTGCATGCGATCTGCAAGGACACAAAAAACAATGGTTCTCTACTTTTTATGTGCCCTGTTCACACCACAACGTGTGAATTTTTTCTGCGCAGGAATTTGAAAAACTACAATTTCTGACACAAATCTGGTATAAACTGAACACGTTAATGTGTATTAAAATTTTAAACATTAAGGGCTCATTCTTCACACTATACCTGCATCAAAACTAATGGGGAAAAAAATCGCAGAGACTTAAGTTTCACATCAGTTTTTATTGCGCATCAGTTATGTACCCTATATTCACACATGTGGCCATATTTTTTATTTATTTTTTCTGTGCAGAAAACTGCATACACGTGTCGTGTATGCAGTTTTCTGCACAGGAAAAAAAATATAATCATTGGTATGAATATAGGGCACATAACTGATGCGCAATAAAAACTGACAATCGCGCATGAAAACTGATGTGAAACTTATGTCTCTGCAAGCGAAATCTGTGCGTGTTTTTTTCCCCCATTAGTTTTGATGCAGGTATGGTGTAAAGAACGAGCCTTTAATGTTTACAATTTTAATAAACTGAACATGTTGCTGTGTATACCAGATTTGTGTCAAATTGTGTTTTTTCAAAACTTTAAATGTATAAAATATCAGCTATCAACCCTGAAAGGCAGCAGCGAAAAATCAGGAGGGAGGGGGCAGGGGCAAAGAAGTGGTTCTACCTCTTTTGAGTGGATCCCTGCTTTAAATTTATGAATTTTCCATGTCACAGGTGGAATGATTTCAGACTTTAGTGTGCAATATGGTCGGCTCCCCTGCGCGAGAGCCCGTAGCTCTACGTCGGCTCTCGAAGGGGCCACAAGGGGCGCGCGCCCCCCGCTCGTCCCTGACTCCCGTGCGCGGCGGGCGCGATCGCCGCCGGGCACTCGCGATTGCTCGTTACAGAGCGAGGACCGTAAACACACAGCTCCCGGTCCTATCAGGGGAGAAATGCCTGACCGTCTGTTCATACAATGGAATGTATGAACAGCGATCAGTCATTTCCCCTAGTGAGGCCACTCCCCCCTACAGTTAGAACACACCCAGGGAACATGCTTAACCCCTTCCCAGCCCCCTAGTGTTAACCCCTTCCCTGCCAGTGGCATTTTTATAGTAATCCAATGCATTTTTATAGCACTGATCGCTATAAAAATGCCAATGGTCCTCTCTTTTCTCTTCCTCCTCTCTACTCTTTACCTCTCTACTTTTCACTCCTTTTCCCTTTTACTGACTCCTTTTAACTTCTATACTGCACCCATTTCTCCTTTGTTCGCTACTGCACACTCTGGCAGGCAGGATACTGTGATGGTAAAAGCTCTTGGCCTTCTGTTCACTTAAATGGATCTGCCTTTGTACTGTCTTTAATAGTTTGTCCTGCTTATTTTGCTTCAGTTTTACAGCCGGCAATGCTGTTTGTCCTGCCAAGTGCTGACTCTTTGTAACGATTTATGTCCTTCTATGTTTTTCTTTTGTCCCCTTTTTTTTTCTTTTTTTGTCTGGAAAATGTTGAAAAATCAATAAAATGTAAGTTTAAAAAAAAAAAAAAAATGGCAATGGTCCCAAAAATGTGTCAAAAGTGTCCGAAGTGTCCGCCATAATGTTGCAGTACCGGAAAAAAAAAATCGCTGATCGCCGCCATTACTAGTAAAAAAAAAATATTAATAAAAATGCCATAAAACTACCCCCTATTTTGTAAACGCTGTAACTTTTGCGCAAACCAATCAATAAACGTTTATTGCGATTTTATACGTATCAGCCTAAACTGAGGAAAAAAAATAGTTTTTTTTATATATTTTTGGGGGATATTTATTACAGCAAAAAGTAAAAAATATAATTTTTTTTCAAAATTGTCGCTCTATTTTTGTTTATAGCGCAAAAACTAAAAACCGCAGAGGTGATCAAATACCACCAAAAGAAAGCTCTATTTGTGGGAAAAAAAGGACGCCAATTTTGTTTGAGAGCCACGTCTCACGACCGTGCAATTGTCAGTTAAAGCGACGCAGTGCAGAATCGCAAAAAGTGCTCTGGTCTTTGACCAGCAATATGGTCTGGGGGTTAAGTGGTTAAGCTTTCCTTAAAATATTCAGGCATTGATTTTGCATTTGGCTGTTGGCAGAATACAACTGAAAGGCCCCTTTCGCACGAGAAATCGGATCTAGCAGTCAGCTTTTCAGCTGGACCCAATCTGACCCTCCATTCTCCTCCTATGGAACACCGTATTTAAACTGACTTGTCTGTTTACACCCAGCCACCTCTGTCGATCCAACTGGGCAGAAACAGGTTCCATTCAACCCCCCCCTGGCTGTCTGAATCTGATCCGGTGGGTGGTTGGGTGTTAAAAGATAGCTGGTCTGTTTACATCTGGCTGCCCATAGTGGGCTGTGTCCGTGTCCACTCTGTTTAAGCTTAGCATACACTGACCTCTCAGCTGCCCGATCGGCGGATGGATCCCCAACTGAGCAAAAAAAAATGGACCTGGCCGATGTGAAAGGGGGCAAAACCAATAATAAAAATAAAGTGTAGCGCTTATAAAAGTGAAATGAAGGAATTAACCTTTCAAAAAGTGAAATGCAATTATAATAAACACCATGTGTTCATATATCCATTAATAGACCCTTCACATAAACAGTGTATACACACAAAAATAGGAAGGGATATTAAAAATGTAAATCCACATAAAACGTGAACTCTGCAAAAAAGTCAAATTAACAGAGGAATGCTGTACAATAAAATACCAGTACAGATCATATAAACTAGTATGAATCAAAATAGCTGCCTTAAGCCACTAAAATGAAATGAGATAGGCAATCTGCATGGACTCAGGTGGTCAAAACTGGTAAATAAAGCAGTTCATCACATAAAGAACCAAATGGAGATATTCTTGTCCACACTACTCCGTACTCATATGCGATCTCTGAAGATATGGTGTACTATAGAAGACGTCACCCAGGAGTACCTTCACCAGTTAGTAGGGGGAGAAGTGAATACTCTTACCCTTAGGCCTCGTACAGACGACATGACAGTCCGCTGAAAACAGTCCGCCGGACAATTTTCAGCGGACATGACCGGTCGGAGATTTCAGTCTGATGGTTGTACACACCATCAGACAGAAATCCGCATGGACAGACAGCGCGGTGACGTGTCCGCGCCGTCGCCGCGACGATGACGTGCGCGACGCTGGAAGGTCAATGCTTCCACGCATGCGTCAAAGTCATTCGACGCATGCGAGGGATGGCGGCCGGTCGGACATGTACGGTGAGTCTGTACAGACGACCGAACATGTCCGACAGAGAGGATTCCAGCGGACATGTTTCTTAGCATGCTAAGAAACATTTGTCCGCTCGAAAATGGTCAGGCAGAGAAATGTCCGCTGGAAACCTGTCCGCTCGGCCGTACAGACGACCGAACATGTCTGCTGAAACTGGTCCGCGGACCAGTTTCAGCAGACATGTTCGGTCGTCTGTACGAGGCCTTAGAGGTGGACCCAGCTCAACTAGTGTTTTATAGGAAATACATTCAATGCCTACAAAGGGCCCATTTATTTATTTTTCCAGTTAAGTGTAAGTTCTTTTTTGTATTAATATAGTAATATGTATCCCTATACTGTGTCTTCCATCTATTGGTGGTTTTATATAACACCTTGCACGGTGTGTCTTGTACTTAGGAAACCTTAAAGCGGAGTTCCGGCCACAATTTCACTTTTTAAATATAAATATCCCTGTAATACACAAGCTTAATGTATTCTAGTAAAGTTAGCCTGTAAACTAAGGTCCGTTTTGTTAGGTTGTTACAGCATTTAGACACTTTATAAAATAGAAATTGACTGGGGCCATCTTAAGTGTGGGCATCATGAAGCCAGACTGTATGACTTCCTGGATTTCAGCCTTGAAGATCTCGCACATGCTCAGTGCTGCACAAGCAGTGTCAGATCAGGTTTCAGCACCTGTGCTGTCCAAGTCACATGATTCTTTGAGACTGGGGAGTGCACAGACTCCTGGAAAGTTACACCCACTACATTCCCAGGAGTCTGTGCGGTGTAGGTTAGGAAGCATTAAGCACCTAGGTGCAGGAAGTGGGAAGATTACCTATTCTGCCTAGCAACAACACTTTGAAGGCATCAAATTTTTTTTTCGTAAAGGACTAATGACATTTTTTTAAAACTACTGATGTAATGTTATATTTATGGGTGGAACTCCACTTTAAGGATGAGTTCACCTTTTGGGAAAAAAATAACAAATGCACATATTTTTGCAGGAAAATAAATGTGCATTTATTATATTTTCTTTTGCCCTAAGGAGCCTGAAAAGCATTGCACCTGTAATCGGTGGATCAGAGGTGCAATGCTAGACTCCTGCAGACAAGCCCTTCAGCTTTCAGCCCATACCTTTATCAAGCTGTGTGGAAATATCCCTGCATGGCCACGCTATTTTCAATTAGTGACAGCGGGCATGGGGAGACGACCCATGCTCATTGTAACACTTTTATTGTTAGTGTTTTAAATTTAATAAAAATTCTATATAAAAAAAAATAATCTGTCATTCATACTTTACTAAAAGCAAAAAAGCCACTTCCAGTAAGATCTACTATTGTACTTTGAAATCTTTCTTTGCCTGTTATAAACACAGAGGTTTCAGTCTCATAGATTGCGTTGTATTCTGGCCTTCCTACAAACACACTTTACCACAGCTTGGCCTTCTCGGCCAGAAAAAACTTCTTTGTGACAGATTTTTTATTTTTTTTCAGATTGATTTATGCTTTATGTAGGTGAATGGACATGAAAAAAGCCAGCTTTTCTACCCAGCCATAACCCCTCCCAGTCCAGCTAACCCTCAGTTTTTAGCTAGTCACCTTCGGTCATGGATGTTCTTATGATATCTCTCTGAAGATTTTTTTCAGTGAGTGTTGGTCATCTGATATTATTTCCTGTTAATGCCAAGAGTGATGGTACCCAGACCATGCAAGCAAGAGCAGGGATGGCCTGTAAGGTTGCTGTTCAACAGTGGATCTTGTGGGCAGTGCTCTCCAGGGTACTCAGTATCACGTGACCTCGCTGCCAGGGTGGTATTCAGGTCTAGGGCAATGATCTCCTGATGGGAAGTCGAATACCTGAAGGCCATGATGGGTGAAGATTGGGCCTCTGGCCTGGCAACTTGGAGTGGTGAGTGTTTCTCTATGTGAAACTACCCTGTGTATACCAGTGCTTGAGGCTATGGTGAAATTTAAAGTGCCGTCTCTGGAGCAATATGCAGTCATAGCAGTGCTCAAAAAGGGGTGGACCTGATAAGTTGCATAGGAATCGTGGGTTTCCCTGGGCTGTGGAAACAGTTTCATTCAGCAGCTTGCAGCTGGAGCACAATTCCAGGCACAGCTGCAGTGCCAGTGCTTCCCCAACATTAGGACACCTGTTGAAAAAGGGGCGACTTGCCTCCTAAGTGTATGACATGGCAGACACTCCTTTCAGCTGTGTGGCAGCTTCAATTACTCAGTTTACAGGCTGATTAATCCTCAGAAAGCCGTTCTACGTGCTCAAATCTCCCTATCAGGTAGGGAGGAACCTCTTCATAGTTGTCCCTCTAATGGCTTCCTAAGGGCCAGCTTAACTCTAAATCTCCATCCTTTTCTGGTATTTTGACTCTTCCAGGAACACACTTTTTAAATTACGGTCTATGTAGGAATTTTCAGCAGCCATTTCTGGTTTGTGTGACCAGCTTGCAAAGGGCCTCACTGTTTTTGAAAGCCTGGGACACAAGTGTAGGAGCTCTACTTCTCCCTTTCCTTTTTGGAAGGGGTGAGGTGTCTGAGGAGCAGGAAAAAGCTGTTGAGGATTGGGAATCCTCTTTTGATTGAGGATTCTCAAGGTCCAGGGCTGTCTCAGACACAAAAGACAACAGTGGGCCTTCTGGTGTAAACTGCAAACAAATTTGAAGTTGCCACTCCCCAGAGCCCCCTTCTCCCAAAGTTACTGGATTTGGGTCCTGATGGCTACTTATGAACCCCAACCTCTCTGTTTATTCTCATTTGCAGAAAGTGATGAATGCAGACTGCTCTAACCTGGAAAAGGTGTTTACAGCACCAAAGCATTTTGCTCAGCAGTACTCCATGTAGGAGGAAATCTACAACAAATAGAGTCCTCCGACCATTTCCTACTTGAATAAGTCCCTGACAGTCGCAGTGGCTTAGGTACCAGCCTTTAAAGGGGTTGTAAAGGTTAGTTTTTTATTTTCTAAATAGGTTCCTTTAAGCTAGTGCATTGTTGGTTCACTTACCTTTTCCTTCAATTTCCCTTCTAAATGTTTTTTTTTCTTTGTCTGAATTTCTCATTTCTCTCCTGTTTCTCCTCCGTAAGCTTGCCCCCCATAATCCGAGCTGTTCTGGCTGGGGGTAAGAGATACGCGGCGTAAGGATAAACATGCCCCCTAGGTGGCGTATCCAATGTTAAGTATGGCCGTCGTTCCCGCGTTGCAATTTGAAAATGTTACGTCGTTTACGTAAGTCGTCCGTGAATGGCGCTGGACGCCATTTACGTTCACGTTGAAACCGATGACTTCCTTGCGACGTCATTTACCGCAATGCACGTTGGGAAATTTTAGGGACGGCGCATGCGCAGTACGTTCGGCGCGGGAACACGCCTAATTTAAATGATCCACGCCCCCTACCCGGATCATTTGAATTAGGCGGGCTTGCGCCGGGGAATTTACGCTACACCACCGCAACTTTACAGGCAAGTGCTTTGTGAATCAAGCACTTTCCCGTAAAACTTGCGGTGGCGTAACGTAAATGCGATACGTTACGCCGCCGCAGATCTACGTGAATCTGCCCCATTCTGTTCAACATTATGTTCTGAAATACACTGGCCCGGATTCAGAGAGCAATTGCGCCGGCGTAACCATAGTTACGCAGCGCAATTGCTTGCTTGCGCCGGCGTTACGAATGCTCCTGATTCAGGAACATCGTAACGCCGACTGCAGCCTAAAATCTGCGTGGCATAAGGCTCTTATGCCACACAGATTTTAGGCTGCATTCTTGCGATGACCGCTAGGGGGCGCTCCCATTGTGCTCAGTGTATAGTATGCAAATTGCATACTAACACCGCTTCACAATGTTGCGCGAGCCCTGCGTACGCAAGTTTCCGTACGGCGTCTTTAGCGTAAGGCTGCCCCTTCTAATAGTAGGGGCAGCCAATGCTAAAGTATACCCGCCGTTCCCGTGTCGTGAAATTTTAATTTCACGTCGTTTGTGTAAGTGATTCGTGAATGGCGCTGGACGCCATTCACGTTCACTTTGAAGCAAATGACGTCCTTGCGAGGTCATTTGCCGCAATGCACGTCGGGAAAGTTTCCCGATGGCGCATGCGCTTTACGATCGGCGCGGGAACGCGCCTAATTTAAATAATTCCCGCCCCCTGCGGAATCATTTAAATTGTGCGCGCTTACGCCGGGCAATTTTGCCGGCGCGCCCTCGCAATTTACGGAGCTACTGCTCCGTGAATCGAGGGCAGCGGCGCAAATTTGCGGGGGGGCGCAGGGCAAAATCGTTGCCCTGTGCCTCCGTAATTTATGCGCAGTTCTTACTGAATCTGGGCCACTGATCACAGTTTGAAAATTGTATTTTATTTTGCAACTTCAACCATTACAGTATGCACTTTTTTTTTTATATATATATATATTTATGATTCTGTAGCAGATTATATTTTAAAATGATAATAAAACAATACTATCCTATTCTTGTCTCATGTTTCATTAGGACTTGGTGTTACTAAACCCACAACAGTAAAATCAGTCTGTATATGCAGTGAATCATGCTTGTTACTGACTTTGGAACCTAAGGGGTTTATCCTCCACATTGTGTAAAAAGGCTGTTTGATCCTGGCTTCTCTGATCCTCCCCTTCTTCAACAGTCCCCAATCCATCTCCTGATAGTACAGGAGCCTTGGGGGCAAAAAGGGAAGTGAAGCGCCAGGAAACTCCTAGTGCAGCATTATTTTATTTTATTAAAATATAAATTGTTGACAGTGTAAGGTGCACTTACATAGTGCTAATGACGGTATGTGCTTTCCAGATCCAGCATCACAGAAGAGCTAACGGGGTGTCTATGTAGATGAGTAGACTAAACGCTGTGTGTCAGTGGGAAGCTAAAGCCTCGAGGGACCTGGGGAGGACACCGGCTGTGTAACGAAGTTGTCAGTGGGGAGTCTTGCCATGCTCAGTTTGGTGTGTATTGCTATATATATATCTATATATATATATATATATATACACACATATATATACATATATATATATATACACACACACACACACACTTGAGTATTAGCCGAGTTTTTTCAGACCATTTTTTAGGCTGAAAAAATGACCCCCTTGGCTTATACTCGAGTCAGAAGTAAAACAGCATGTGTCTCCCGCTGTGTAATCCATATGCAGCCGTACCTTTCACTAGTAAAACAGCGTGTCTGCCACTGTATAATCCAGTCTGTTCGGCCGTCCATTGTAAGACAGCCCTGCCTCCTCCTCATCTGTGATAGGCGGAGCACTGATATGATGCTGGAAAACTATCATTGTTCCGCCTATCACAGACGAGGAGGAGGCGGGGCTTTCTTACAATGGACGGCTGAACAGACTGGATTATACAGCGGCAGACACAGGCTGTTTTACTAATGAAAGGTACGGCTGCATATGGGCACAGTGAGAGACTGCAACTGGGCATTGTTTACCCAGTAGCTGCTGCATTTTCCCACCCTAGGCTTATACTCAAGTCAAAGAGTTTTCCCATTTTTTTGTGGTAAAATTAGGTGCCTCGGCTTATACTCGAGTATATACCGTATATATCTATATCTATCTATTTTTTTTTCTTGGGAGGGGGCATGAGATGAGCACAGGGCCAATCGTCACTGTCCAGACAGGGGCTCATGCAGCCTCATAGGAAAGTCACATAATAGGTAGTTACATAGTTGGTAAGGTTGAATAAAGACAATAGTCCATCCAGTTCAACATGTGTAAGTGCCTATAATTATTTCCCATATTCCTGTATGGTGTGTTCATTAAGATGCACATCCAAGATTATTTTAAAAAATGTACATACACCACAAATTGTGGAAGAGAGTTCCACATCATTATTGTACTGCCCGTGAAAAACCCTCAGTGCAGTTTAAAGCCCTGTACACACGATCAGTCCATCCGATGAGAACGGTCCGAAAGACCGTTCTCATCGGTTAACCGATGAAGCTGACTGATGGTCTGATGTGCCCACACACCATCGGTTAAAAAACTGATCGAGTCCAACGCGGTGACGTAAAACACAACGACGTGCTGAGAAAAAATCGAAGTTCAATGCTTCCAAGCATGCGTCGACTTGATTCTGAGCATGCGCTGGCTTTTAACCGATGCTTTTGCATACAAACCGTCGGTTTTGACCTATCGGTTAGGTGTCCATCGGTTCAATTTTAAAGCAAGTTCTAAAATTTTTGACCGAAGGATAACTGACCGATGGGGCCCACACACCATCAGTCTGTTTCCATCGGTTTTGACCGACCGTGTGTACGTGGCCTTAGGCGGCGTACACACGGTCGAACATGTCCGCTGAAACTGGTCCGCGGACCAGTTTCCGCGGACATGTCCGACAGTGTGTACAGCCTAGCGAACAGGTTTCCAGCGGACAAAAGTTTCTTAGCAAGCTAAGAAACTTGTCCGCTGGAAACATGTCCGTCGGACATGTCCGATGGTTAGTACACCTAATCGGACATGTCCACTGGTTATGATGTGTAACCAGCGTCCCGAAATCCCGCGCATGAGTCGAATTGATTCGACTCATGCGTGAAAGCATTGCACTTCCGTGTTTGAGAACGTCTGTGTCTTATACGTCACCGCGTTCTCTGTCCGCTGGGATTTTGGTCTGATGGTGTGTACACACATCAGACCAAAAGCTTCCAGGAGACATGTCCGATGAAAACGGTCCGTGGACCGTTTTCATCGGACATGTCTCCTCGTGTGTACGGGGCCTAAGGCCCCGTACACACGAGAGGATCGATCCGCTGGAATTGATCCGCGGACCGGTTTCAGCGGATAGATCCCCTGGTGTGTACGATCCAGCGGATATTTTTCTGTGGATTTTTTTCCCTGGGGATGGATTTCCAGCGGATCAAAATTTCTTAACATGCTAAGAAATCGATCCGCTGGAATCCAGTCCAACGGATTGATCCGCTGGTCTGTACAGACTCACCGGATAAATCCGTCCGAATCCATCCCTCGCATGCGTCGTAATGATTCGACGCATGCGTGGAAGTCCTTATATGACAGCGCGTCATCATCGCGGCGACGGCGCGACACGTCACCGCGGAGGGAATTCCGCGGGGATTTTGATCTCATGGTTAGTACAACCATGAGATCAAAATCCGCCAGAGGATTTATCCGCGGAAACGGACCTCCGGACCGTTTCCGCGGATCGATCCTCTCGGGTGTACTAGGCATAAGAGTTTGGAGGCTCTCCAGTTCCAGCAGTCAGAGGAGAATAAAAACTTCTCCTACAAGATTTAACCAGTGCTTGGCCACACACTTACAGAATTCACAAGACTGCTATATATTGCTGATGAGCAAAGATATTTAGCAAGTTATATTTACTAAAACAATTGCATTTTCATGTACTGTGGGAGACCAAATATAGTGAATGCAGGGTCCTGGGTTTAGTACAACTTTAATCACTTTTTATGTAGTTTTTACAACAAATTGTTCTAGTTGCTACATAAACATATGTTTGGTCTCGTAGTAGAGAAATCTCATTCTCTGCCATTGCTTCAGTTTGCCCCAGTGTGCATGTGCCAATGATATCGGCATATACAGGGGATATCTAAATCGTGCAGGTTTAGGAGATATCCTGGGTAGCTACAGGTAAGTCTTAATATAGGCTTACCTGTAGCATAAAGTGGTTGTAAAGGGTTTACAACTACTTTAAAGGCATGTCAAACAATTTACGGTTCTCCCTATGGATGGGGACAGAGCTGTCATCTATGACTACCTGTCATGTCTTGTCTCTCCTATTTCCTCAGTAGTCACTTGGGGCCAGATTCACAAAAGGGATACGATGGCGTATCTGCTGATACGCCGTCGTATCCCTGTTTCTATCTATGCGACTGATTCATAGAATCAGTTACGCATAGATATCCCTAAGATCCGACAGGTGTAATAGTTTTACACTGTCAGATCTTAGGATGCAGTACCGCGGCCGCCGCTGGGGGGATTTTGCGTCGTAAACCAGCGTCGGGTATGCAAATTAGCAGTTACGGCGATCCACAAAATGTTTTCCCGTCGTTACGTCGCCGCAAGTGTTAGTTTGCCGTCGCAAAGATAGGGCACCTTTTACAAAGTGTAAACTTAGTACACCATGTAAAAGTATACCCGTCTTTCCCGCGTCGCTTTCGATTTTATTTTTTATTTTTCCCGGCGCAAGTCTTTTTTACCCGTCGCGATTCACAAATCGTTGGCGCGTCGTAACTTCGCGCAAAGCACGTCGGGAAAATTTGCGACGGGAGCATGCGCAGTACGTCCGGCGCGGGAGCGCGCCTAATTTAAATGGGACTCGCCCCATTCGATTGGGCCCGCCTTGCGCCGGACGGATTTAGGATACACCGCCGCAAATTTCTAGGTAAGTGCTTTGTGGATCGGGCACTTAGCCAGAAAATTTGCGGCAGTGTAACCTAAATCGGTTACGTTACACTGCGCCGCCTGGCTGTGAATCTGGCCCTATGTTTTCACCCACCTTTTCTACCTTGCTGGATGGTAATTTTGGCTTTTTTTTTTAGGACTTCGGCCCTTAGGGAACAAGTTTCTCCTCTACCTGAAACTTTTCTCCCAAAGATAATGCAGGGCCTCCTCCTATTTCTCTTTTCATATTTCCAAAACGTTTCTTGACTGGTGGCTTTTTGAGCCTTTACTGATCAGAGTTGTCAAATGTCTTATGGGTCCATTGACCCTTCTCCCTTTTTTTCTGTGGGCCTGTTTGTTACCCATTTATATTACTATTTTATAATGTCCCATGATTTAAATCAATTCCTGTGTCCTGTACTTTATGATTAAGATATTAGGAGTTTTAATGTACCTGTAAATTCCATGTCTTGGAATACAGGACACGGGTCCTACTTGCTAAAAAACAACTGGAGCCTCATAGAGTGGGTGGGGTTATATAGGTACATTCAGGGGTGGTCCCAGCAAAGTTTTCCAGTCACCAGAACGTAGCGACATATAATCCATGGCCTAGGAATCCCTTTCTGTACTGTACTCCAAGATATGGAATTTATGGGTATGCCAAAATTTCTATTTTCTTTCATTCTCATTTTGGGGAAAATACATGTTGAGCTGAAATTGGTCTTGGCAAACACTCGCCTTCCACAAGTGTAAAAGTGGAGTAATGTCTTAAAATGCAATATAGCAAAACACAGAGAATACAGTAGGCCAACAAACTCGGTACAGAAACAAGAACTAAACACATTTATTTTTCCCTACAAGTCTGTACAGATTTGCTTGTGATGTATTTATTTATGACTTTTTATGCTATGCCATTTAATAATTAAGTGGTTGAAACTGAAATACTTTCTTCACAATCGATTAATCGTTGATTTTTTTGATTAATCAAAATTCTTTTGATTGGTACTCACCTCTCCGCCAGCTTCCGGGTCTTCAGGGAGTTCCGTCGGAGATCCGGTGATGTCACGGACACCGGCGGGGCTTGTCGTGTCCATCTGAAGGGCTCCTTTGCTGCCACACGCAAGGGCTGTTAGGCCTTGTACACACGGTCGGACCAAACCGATGTGACTGGTCCGTCGGACCGTTTTCATCGGTTCACCTCTGAAGTGGCCGTACGGCCTGATATGTGTACACACTGTCAGTCCAAAATCCGATCGGGTCAGAACGCGGTGACGTCAAACACACAACGTGCTGAATAAAACAAAGTGCAATGCTTCCAAGCATGCGTCGACTTGATTCTGAGCATGCGCGGGTTTTGAACCAATGCTTTTCTGTACTAACCATCGGTTTGGTCCGATGGGGCAGCGGCCCATCAGTTCGGTTTTGAAGCATGTTTTAAAATTTTGGACCGAAGGAAAACAGACAGATGGTCTATACACACGGTCGGTTTGGTCCGACCATGTGTATGGGGCCTAACGCTTCCCTCTATCACTTCCCTCTATCAACCTGGGATTCTACAGACATCCACTGGGAGTTGTGATAGTTCCCTTCAAGGGACATCTACATGCCGACGGACTGATGTTAACCCCTCTTCATCTGGATTCAGCAGTGGTATCGTTGTACACATTTTTATACCAGTATCATACTTGGCTACATGTTTTTTTTTTTTTTTTTTTTTAAATATGTTTATTAAGTTTTCACATTTATATAGGTACAAACATCTTCATGAAGGCATTACACATATTGCGATGTCATAAGAAACTTATTAAATAATAAACAACATAAATGCATGGAATAAATCATAACATGCAAAGTTAATCACCTCTATAAATAAAAGTAATGGAGGGGTGAGGAAGGGGAGAGAAAAAGGGGGGGGGAACTAAAGTGCACAAAGGGAGGGAATGTAATATAAAAGTTCAGGCATTAATAGATGTAGCAGAGCTTGCCTGGGTTTAGTAGACTAGGTGGTTAAAGATTAATAGTCTCCTTACCACTGTGAAAAGACCAATAAATAAGAGGATGTGACACAAATTCAGGATGTCATCAGCATATGATATTCTGTAGTATTCGTAAAATGCTTCCAGCATGACCACATATCATGATAGTCCTTGAAGGATTCATTTGATAGGTGTATTAGTTCTTCCATGTTGGCAATATGATTGATCCTGCGGAACCAATCTGAAATAGTCGGCGGGGAGGATTGTTTCCATTTAATGGGTATACATAGTCTCGCCGCGTTAACAAGGTGTATGACTATGGTGTTTTTGTAGGTTGAATGGGAGAGAGTAGAATGGTGTAACAAATATTGTCCCGGAGTGAAGTCTGGAGAGAAGGAAGTTATGTGTGTTATCAGCCTGTGGACTTCCGACCAAAATTTAGACAAAGCGGTGCAATTCCACCAGACGTGTAACAAAGTACCTTGTTCAATTCCACACCTCCAACACATGGGTGAAGTATCAGGGTTGTATTTATGGATGGTTGAAGGAGTTTTATACCACCTTGAGTAAATCTTGTATCCATTTTCTTGAGTTAATACATTTAGCGTGCCCTTATGTATTCTCTTGAAAATGGTAGCCCACTCTTCATTGGTTACAGATATACGTAATTCCCTTTCCCAAAATATACTGGCACTGTCCTTTTGGATATCAAAATTCGAGTTGAGAAGAGTGTACATCAAGGAAATCAAGTGTTTCTGGGGGGAATCCCTGAGGCATACAGATTCAAACAACGTCTTAGATCTACACCACCCTCCCATAGGATTGATTTTCTGGAGAAATCTAATGACCTTGTTAACATGTTTTTATGACTGCTTTTGCTACCGTTTGGTATTACTTGCACCATTTTTACAGTTTATGTAGCTACATAAATTTTTATCTCCAGTGCAATATTTATTTTGTTACCTACTTGAAGACTATAAAAGACTATGATGCCGCGTACAGACGGTCGTTTTTTGTGATTGAAAAAAACGATGTTTTATGTGATGAAAAAAAACGACGTTTTTCAAACTTCATTTTCAAAAACGATGTAGCATACACACCATCGTTTTTTCCAAAAGTTCTAGCAAAGTGCGGTTACGTTCAGCGCGTACGACGGCACTCTGTTCAATTCAAACTCGCGTCCTAACTTGCTTCTGAGCATGCGCGGGTTTAAAAACGTCGTTTTAAACGTCGTTTTAGCCTACACACAGTCATTTTTTATGACACAAAAAACAACGTTTGGAAAAACGACACAAAAAATTGAAGCATGCTTCAATTTTTTTTTTCGTTTTTTAAAAGACATAAAACGACGTTTTCCCCACACACGGTCATTTTGATTGAAGTTTTTAAAAACGTTGTTTTTTTTCATCACATAAAGTGATGGTGTGTACGCGGCATGACAGTTTTAATGCTATTCCCATCGAGCGCTGCCTTTGTGTGTTTTTTTTGTATCCTGCTATCAATTTTTCCAATGGTTGGTAGCTGCACTGAGAATCAGCCTGCAAGGAGATCAGCTAAAAGTAGTTGTATCTGTATGTGCGTTATAATTAATCAAAATTAGTCGAAAATTTTAATCAGTTACAGCCCTATTATTTCTATTTCAGTATTAGGTCCTTGAAGTTATCTTATTGCCTAGCTGTGAACATTGCTTGCAGCCAGGGCCGCTGATAGAAATCATGGGGCCCCGTACAGCCTACCTGACAGGGGCCCCCTTCAGCTCCACCCCTGGTCCCGCCTTTAGCTCCACCCCTGGCCCCGCCTTGAAACTGTCTCTGCAGCACGTTACGGATTGGCGGCATTGGTAGGCACCTGGAGCAGAGAACTGGGGGGGGGGGGGGGGGGGGCTGCCATCTGAAATTGAAATTGAGAAGCGGGAGGGGGGGCTGCCACGAATTGAGTAGCGGAGGGGGGCCCTTTACAAATTATTAAGAAAAATGAAAAAATAAAAATAAAAAAATATATTAAATAAATAAATAAACATTTATAAAAAAAAGGGGGGGGTTGCCATTCAGGGCCCTGGGGACCTCTGGGCCCTTTAATTAAAAAAAAAAAAAACATTTATAAAAAAAAGGGGGGGTTTGCCACATGGAGACCTCATGAGCCCTTTAATATATATATATATATATATATATATATATATACACATACATATATATATACACATACATATATATATATATATATATATATATATATATATATATATATATAAGGAATAAAAAGAAAAACAAACGAAATAAAATATGAAAAAAAAAAAATTATAAAAAAAGGGGGATTGCCATCCGCGGCCCTGGGGACCTTTAATAATATATATATTATTATTATTATTATTATTATTATTATTATACAGGATTTATATAGCGCCAACAGTTTACGCAGCGCTTTACAACATCAGGGAAGACATTATAGTTACAATACAATTTAATACAGGAATGATCATATATGAAATAAAAAAAATATATAAAAATGTATTTATTTTTTTATAAAAAAAGGGGTGTTTTCACCCCGGGCCCTGGGGATCTCCGGGCCCCTGGGGACCCCCGTACCCCTAAGAAAAAAAAATTGTCCCTTTAATAAAAAATAAAGAAATATATATATTAGAAAAAATATATATTTTTTTATAAAAAATAAATAAAAAAAATGGGGGGGGCCTTCGGACCCCTGGAGACCCCTGGACCTCTAAAAAAAAAAAATAGCCCTTTAATACAAATTAAAATAAAAATATATTAAAAAATATATATATATTTTTTATAAAAAATAAATAAAAAAAAGGGGAGTTGTCATCTGGGACCCTGTGGGCCTCCGGACCCCTAAAAAAATTTTTTTTTTTTTTTTTTTTAAAGGGGGTTGCCATCCGGGCCCCCCTACAACAGGGCCAATTGTACTGGCTTATCAGCGGCCCTGCTTGCAGCCCATACAAATAATTACTAGATTGAGATTAAAATGACCTACAGTATTTCTAGACACAATTCTGCATTAGTATATATCATATTTTATTTATACATTTGAAAAAAAAAAAAAAAAACACAATAGGCGTAAAGTAGAGGGAAAGGCAATACAAGCAGTTTTTACATGCTTCCTTCCACATTCTTATTTTTGCTTCTTACATTTGACAATATATCTAATTGAAAATAACTTTGGTCTCTATTTACAAGTGGTTAGATGCTTTCATGTACGTGAATGCTTTAGAGTGGTGATATGATATCACCGCTCTAAGGATTCGGCATTGTTGGCCTTTCACGCTCCCCAGAGCTTTTACGGTCATGTGACCACTTGTGTAAAAAAATAATAAACTGTATGCAGGAAAGAGAAGTAAGGAGGCACTACTGGGTGGTTGTATTGCCCTTCCTTCTACTTTAAGTCACTATGTTGTCATACTAGGATAAATTTCCCTTTTTCAAACAATGACAGTTGGCTCTTATTAGCAGGGCCCTCCTTACTGTCTTGTCCTGAATTGTATTGTAACTGTACTGTCTGCTTTTATTTTGTAACGTGCTGCACAAACTCTAAAAGCTATATCAACCCTGCATGATACTATAATTTTTCAGCCTAATGTTCGATGATTAGAATTTTATTAATTGAGCTTAATGCCTTTTTATCTATTTCAAACAGCCGTATCATAGGTTTTGATGTGGTTTACAAATACTAATAGGTATCATTCTTGTTCCTTATGTCACCTCTTCTTTTTCCTCTTTGCTGTCTCTTCTCACTATCTCTTCTCTTTCTGTCCCCTTTCCAGCTTCTCTTCCATCTAGCTGAACCTTTAAGCCTGCCATACAGTTCTGTAGGAAGCTGCCAAATTTTTATCCATGTGTGGAGACAGCGTTTGTCCAGAAGACATTTTACAGATTAACTTCTGTACAACTAGCCTGTCAGTTAAATGCCATTCGACTATAGCCGGCAGCACTGATCAGTGTATGCTGATGGTATGGAAGTACCAGGCCAGAGAAGAAAAGCTGGCCATACATAGATCGCAATTTGACTGGTTCAGCAGGGAGCGGACGGATTTCGACCCATATATGGGCATGTTGGTTGTACAGAAGTCGATCTACTTGTCAACTACTGTACAACCAGGCTATCAGATTTTCCCTGATAGATCAGGCTATAGCAGGCAATGTATTTTGTTGGGATTTTATGTGATAGACCAACACAAAGTGGCACATAATTGTGAAGTGTAAGGAAAACGATCTTTTTACAAATAAATATCTGAAAAGCGTGGCGTGCATTTATATTCAGCACCCTTTACTCTGGTACCCCTAACTAAAATCTGGTGGAACCGATTGCGTTCATTTTGAAAGTGACTAGGAGAAGCAGGTCTTACAGATTTGGCTGTTATGAAGTTAATCTAAAGTAGCAGTGGATTGGCACAAGAAGAACATCAAAGGATCGGGTGAGGTGAGCTGCAGATGTCTCCTTATGCAGGCTTGTGTCTAAACTGAGTGACAGTCAGTGTATACATCTCCTCCCACTCTGCTCCTCTTATCTGTGCACTGCTATCACTGGCCAGTCACTGTTTGCTCCCAGTACACTGATCTATTTAACCCTTGATACACCAACCAGTTTTACAGTTCGAGTTTAATGCTCCACGGATTAAAATACTGTACTGGCTCCAGAGCTTATACAGTGGCTGACAGACATACAGTATATTTATTCTCCCAGTCTCATGAAGGGAGATGAGCTGCTCAAACATGCATTTTCTGTTTACTAACCTGCTTACCTGCTAACTCCTTCTGACCCAGCAATATACTTCAGCTTTTGATTTATGTTGGTACTTCTGTCCTCTGCCACAATCTGATCAATACCTCCATGCTAACTACTGCAAATGCTGTTAAATACAACAGAGCATGCACTTATTGCTTGCACCTCTGCATATTGCTGCAATTTCCTTATCTCTGTGATCTACAGTATATGGCAGAATGCACTAAAATGCCACGTGACATCTATTTTGATCATTCCTGCTTGAAATTCTCATTCATAGCAAAGGTGTTCACATAATGTTTTCCTCATATAACTGGACATTAATACTCTGTATACCATATATGCCACATCAGTCTTCAGTGAATGAACTTCATGACACCTTCAGTTTGAGTTTGTTATTACAGTCATTCAAATTCCTATAGGCGCACTGTTACCAGGGAGCATTCGGTGCGCAAATATTTTGGAGTAATAAGAAGGAATTCCCTTTTTTTATTATCCATGATTAGTGTTGCTCACGAATATTCGTATTGCGAATATTCGGCTCGAATATGGCATATTCGAGTATTTGCGATATATTTCGAATTTCGCAATGAATATTCGCAATTCCGAATATTCGCATTTTTTCTATTTTATTTTTAAAACAGATCACATCCTATCGACGTCTAAAAGCATTGCTGGTATGATTAGAGACCCTGGGCTGAGTAGCTAAGCTGAGGCGATCCTTTTATGTTGCCGAATATAAAAAAAAAAAAATTGCGAATTTTCGCTAATGCGAATGCGAAAATGATTGCGAATTTTCGATAACTGTGGTAGGAGAACTCTGATTGTCTCTGATGCAAAAGGGGGGGGGCTTTGTGTATGTTTCTGTTATGAATATTTGTATGTTTGATATTATTTTTTTTTGTAAGAAGGAAAAAATTGCGCATACCTTAAAAAAAGGGGAGAATACAGCAGCAACTCAAAAATGTTATACAACATAAATTAATACAAGACAGAAAATGGAGTCGCTCTACAAGAATAAAAAATATGTCTAGTGACAAGACATGTGGGCAAATTATAAAATAAGCAAGCGCAAATAACTTGTGAAATACACAGTGAAACAAATATATAAAGAAATATAGTCCCAATAGTAGAAAAATAATCTTTCATAAAAATGTCTTTGATATGTGAAGTGAAAAAAAGTCCAAAGCATGCAGCATGAACGTGTTCAATCTTCAAGGTGTTTGATTGACAAACGGCTGTGACAGATGGATAGAGTAAAGAATCACCACCAATGCAAAACACTTTTTATTTTCTATTGTAAAATATCAAGAATATTCTGAGCCAATCAGAGTGCTCCTTCCGCATTTGCCGAATATTCGCAATTATTTTGTATTGTAAAATATCAAGAATATTCTGAGCCAATCAGAGTGCTCCTTCCGCATTTGCCGAATATTCGCAATTATTTTGTATTGTAAAATATCAAGAATATTCTGAGCCAATCAGAGTGCTCCTTCCGCATTTGCCGAATATTCGCAATTATTTTGTATTGTAAAATAACAAGAATATTCTGAGCCAATCAGAGTGCTCCTTCCGCATTTGCCGAATATTCGCAATTATTTTGTATTGTAAAATATCAAGAATATTCTGAGCCAATCAGAGTGCTCCTTCCGCATTTGCCGAATATTCGCAATTATTTTGTATTGTAAAATATCAAGAATATTCTGAGCCAATCAGAGTGCTCCTTCCGCATTTGCCGAATATTCGCAATTATTTTGTATTGTAAAATATCAAGAATATTCTGAGCCAATCAGAGTGCTCCTTCCGCATTTGCCGAATATTCGCAATTATTTTGTATTGTAAAATATCACGAATATTCTGAGCCAATCAGAGTGCTCCTACCGCAGTTATCGAAAATCGCAATTATTTTCGCATTCGCAATAGCGAAAATTCGCAATTATTTCATTTCGATAAAATATCACGAATGTTCGAATTTAGCGAATATATCTTGAATATTCGACTATATATTCGAGATATATCGCGAAATCGAATATGGCGTATTCTGCTCAACACTATCCATGATATGCATTGGTATATCTGGTTACAGCGACCACACATACATTTTGAGTTGGTGCTTAAAGTCAATATTGGAACGCTACTTACTGTATCATTATTGTTTTTCTGTATGTATCCTCCTGTAGGGGACCCAGGCACAGGAGGGGGACCAGACAGCAAGGGAATCAGTGCAGCAGACAGTTGAGGGTTGAGGGCCAATTACAGTACGATGCCCTGTGCAGCTCTCTGCAGCAGCTAAAAGCAAGCTTTTTACCATCTCCCTCTTATCAGCTTTCAGCTGCTGTAGGGAGAGACACATATGTAGAGAATTGTTCCTGTAACTGCCCCCCGCCACACTGATCCCCCTCTTTGTCCTACCCACATGTGATTCCCCCTGCTGTATGCCTCCTGTGTGCCCTGCATCCATTCCCCTTTCCTACAGGCTTCCCTGTCCCGCTGACTTATGCAGGTAACATGGGGATGTTTAGGGTGGAGAACAGAGAAAGATATGTCATTTACCGGGCTCTTCCTTTTCCGAATGGACACAGTGAGTGATCTGTACTGATCACTATCTGTGTTCATTCAACAAAAAGTTATTACCAGCGTTTTTTATCCAGCCTTTATTCCAACGTTTTTTTAGCTTAAAAATATGTTCATGGAGCGTAATACAGTTTTATCTTTTTGATTTAGTTAGACTTTTGTAAGGTATGTTATGTTTGTGTCTGCTAATAATGATTTTATTGTATTTTTTTTTTTTATTATTTTAAGTCCCTGGCTCTCTGGGCACTCTGCCTCCTCAGCCCCACCTCGTCCACCTCAGCCTATCACAAATCACCCAGTTCTGGTCCCTCGGATGGCCTGCCTGTGCAGTGCATGCCGGGAGAGGCCAATATGGCGCCGCCCATAGACTGTCTATAAGGAGAGGCGGCAGAGTATCCAGGGGAAGATGGAGCACAAGAGCCCGGTCTTAGCAGGATTCTGAGCTCAGTTCTTGGAGCCTACTGGCTGCCTTCATGATGAATAGTATCACTGAGAAGATGGGGGGCTGCAAATTCCTTGCCCAGAGCTGGAGGATGAAGGATTGGGTGAGAGAGTCACCGGGGACATCACTGGGGGAAGGAGGGGATACTTGGGGTGAGAGAAACCAAGGGTAGGGGAGATTGGGATACCTGGCAAGGCGGGGGCAGTGCAATATGTAGGTGGGGCTATGTTTGAGTGTAGTTTGAGCATGGGCGGGGACACAGGGTGCCCCATGATCTCCTATTGAACAGGGGCCCCATGAGTTGTCAGTCCGCCCCTGGTCGTAGCTGTACATCGGCCCTTTAAGACGCCTGTGGCATGCGCCTGAAGTGTGTCCCCAGAGCCGATGCGGACACCCACGATTACTCGTTACAGAACGAGAACAGGGATGTTAGTGTGTGCTTATTGCGATTTTTTTTAACTAAAAGTAGTAGAATAAATATCAGCCTAAACTGAGGAAACATTTTTTATATTTATTATAGCAAAAAGTACAAGATATTGTGTTTTTTTTCCATAATTGTCACTCTTCTTTTGTTTATAGCACAAAAAATAAACCAGGGAGCTTTATTTGTGGGGGAAAAAAGGACGTCAATTTTGTTTGGGTACAGCGTCGCATGACCGTGCAATTGTCAGTTAAAGCAACGCAGTGTCGTATCGCAAAGAATGGCCTGGTCATTGAGCAGCTAAATCTTCCGGGGCTGAAGTGGTTAAAGCAGGGTTAGCTTATAAAAAAAAATCCCAAGCTTTGAACATCTCACGGAGCACTGTTCAATCCATCATCTGAAAATGGAAAGAGTATGGCACAACTGAAAACCTACTAAGACATGGTCGTCCATCTAAACTGATAGGCCGGGCAAGGAGAGCAATAATCAGAGAAGCAGCCAAGAGGCCCATGGTAACTCTGGAGGAGCTGCAGAGATCCACAGCTCAGGTGGGAGAATCTATCCACAGGACATCTTAGGTCACAAATTTGGCCTTTATGGAAGAGTGGCAAGAAGAAAGCCATTGTTGAATGAAAACCACAAGAAGACCTATTTGCAGTTTGTGAGAAGCCATATGGGGGACACAGCAAACATGTGGAAGAAGGTTCTCTGGTCAGATGAGACCAAAAATTTAACTTTTTGGCCTAAAAGCAAAACGCTATGTGTGGTGGAAAACTAATATTGCACATCACCCTCTACACACCATCCCCACCGTGAAACATGGGGATGCTTTTCTTCAGCAGGGACAGGGAAGCTGGTCAGATTTTATAAGAAGATGGATGGAGCCAAATACTGGGAAATCTTAGAATAAAACCTGTTGGTCTGCAAAAGACTTAAAACTGGGGCGGAGGTTCACCTTGCAGCAGGACAACAACCCTAAACATACAGCCAACGCTACAATCAAAAGGTTTAGATCAAAGAATATTCATGTGTTAGAATGGCCCAGTCAAAGTCCAGACCTAAATCCAATTGAGAATCTGTGGGAACACTTAGAAATTTCTGCTCACATATGCTCTTCATCCAATCTGACAGAGCTTGAGCTATTTTGCAAAGAAGAATGGGCAAAAATATCACTCTCTAGATGTTCAAAGCTGGTAGAGACATACCCAAAGAGACTTGCAGCTGTAATTGCAGCGAAAGGTGGTTTCACAAAGTATTGATTCAGGGGCGCTGAGGACAAATGCACGCCACTCTTTTCACGAATTTATTTGTAAAAAAAAAAGAAAACCATTTATCATTTTCTTTCCACTTCTCAATTATGTGCCACTTTGTGTTGGTCTATCATATAATCCCAATAAAATACATTTATGTTTTTGATTGTAACATGACAAAATGGAAAATTTCAAGGGGTATGAATACCTTTTCAAGGCACTGTATGGGTGTTACATCTATTGTCAAATTCTTTTATTTTTATTTTTATAAATCTCTTTATTTGTTTTCCAATATACATTCACAAATTTCATCATCTACTCTCGCATGAGCTTCAATATATTTCATTAATAATTTCTATAATAAGAACAGATACCAACCGTACATTTATTCTTCCCCTTACCCCCTTATTCTATTGGTGTGGTTTTTCCCCTCTCTGTACCCTCTCTGTCCTTAGGCCGTTATAGGATTCTATATCCAACTTGCCCTTATTCTTCCATATTTTTCCTCATGTCCTCTATTACAGTACATCTCTCTGGATAATGGTAAATTACTGTTTACTAAATTTTTCCAATGGACCAATGAGGGAGCCTCTGCCTTCTTCCAGTTTAACACTATCATCTTTCTTGCATAAAAAAGCAGTAAGCCCAACTCTGTTCTTTTTGCTATATAAACAATATCCTTTCCTATTAATCTTAATAAGCAAATCTCTGCCTTTTGATCTAATGAAACTGTTGTTGTTATGGCAATTACTCTCAAAACCTCCATCCAGAATATCACTATCCTCGGACAGGACTAAAATATGTGAATAAAATTTCCCGGGATGTCAACACATCTCCAGCAATTTTGGGAATTTGATGGGAATATCCTATCCTATTATATGGTGTGTGGTAGCTCCTATGCATTATCTTATTCCTTAATTCTCCAAATCTCCCCCCAGTTCTCTACCAATTCAGGGATATCTCTTCTCCAACATTCCCACAGTTTACTCATATCTGATGATGTTGTTTTTGATAAATGTGTATACAAAACTGAAATTGAATTTCTTTTGCATTTTTTCCTGACCGTTTGCTCTAAATCTGATTCCATTAATTGTGGAATACCCTCAGGAAACTGAGCAGATAGAGCATGTATAAGCTGCCTATATCGGAATATATAACTCTCAGGTATGTTCCAGCCTTGCTTTATCTCTACAAATTAGATAATTTTATCTTCCTCTATTATGTGGGATAATTTTTTTACCCCAAATTTAGTCCAAGCCCCAGGATTCAAAATGGAATCCAAGTGTGCAATCCATGGATTCATCCATAAAGGAGTATTTAGAGATAAACCAGTATCCAAGTGTCCCTCTTTTGCTAGCCACACTCTCCATATCTTTACTGTTGTTCTCATTGAGGGGGTCAGTTCATACCTGGATTTTAACCCAGGAAATGGCAGTGCTTGGAGTGCTTCTACCGAGCCCAATACTGCGGCCTCCAGCATCGTAGCACAGTTGTATTTATCCAGGTTCAACAAACCCCTCACTACTACTAACTGTGCTGCTAGAAAATATCCATACAGGTCTGGGAAAGCCAGTCCCCCCTGTATTGTAGGTATCATCAGTTTGGTTAATTTAATTATAGCTGGTTTAGTCTTCCGTATAAATGTAGAAAAAAGGCCCTGCAGCTGTAAAAAAAAACCCGTTTAGGTAACCATTGTGGAGATTTTCTAAATAAGTATAAAAATTTGGGAAGAGTCTTAATTTTTATTAAATGTATACGTCCCAGGAAGGATAGGGGTAGTGCCCCACAGACCCTTAGTTTTTTCTTAACCACTTAACCCCCGGACCATATTGCTGGCCAAAGACCAGAGCACTTTTTGCGATTCGGGACTGCGTCGCTTTAACTGACAATTGCGCGGTCGTGCGACGTGGCTCCCAAACAAAATTGGCGTCCTTTTTTTCCCACAAATAGAGCTTTCTTTTGGTGGTATTTGATCACCTCTGCGGTTTTTATTTTTTGCGCTATAAACAAAAATAGAGCGACATTTTTAAAAAAAAATAATATTTTTTACTTTTTGCTATAATAAATATCCCCCAAAAATATATATATATAAAAAAAAAAATCTTTCCTCAGTTTAGGCCGATACGTATTCTTCTACATATTTTTCGTAAAAAAAAATCGCAATAAGCGTTTATTGATTGGTTTGCGCAAAAGTTATAGCGTTTACAAAATAGGGGGTATTTTTATGGCATTTTTATTAATATATTTTTTTTACTAGTAATGGCGGCGATCAGCGATTTTTTTTCGGTACTGCGACATTATGGCGGACACTTCGGACACTTTTGACACATTTTTGGGACCATTGGCATTTTTATAGCGATCAGTGCTATAAAAATGCACTGGCAGTGAAGGGGTTAACACTAGGGGGCGGGGAAGGGGTTAAGTATGTCCCTGGGTGTGTTCTTACTGTGGGGGGGTGGCCTCACTAGGGGAAACACTGATCTTCTGTTCATACATTGTATGAACAGAAGATCAGCATTTCCCCCGCTGACAGGACCGAGAGCTGTGTGTTTACACACACAGCTCCCGTTCCCCGCTCTGTAACGAGCAATCGCGGGTGCCCGGCGGCGATCGAGCCCGCCGGGCACATGCACGGGAGCGCCCCTAGTGGCCGCTCAAAGAGCCGCCGTATAGCTACGGGCTCTCGCCCAGGAGAGCCGACCTGCCACCATATAATGACGGTGGCTGGTCGGCTAGTAGTTAAACCCCTGTATTACTGGGTCTAAATTCAGCATTCGAAATTCTTCATCCCGTCAAGATATTATTATGCCGAGATATTTAAAGCGGATGTGCCACGGGAAAAATATATTAAAAGCCAGCAGATACAAATACTGCAGCTGCTGACTTTTAATATAAGGACACTTACCTGTCCTGGAGTCCAGCGCCGATCGCAGCAGGTGACGAGCCGATCGCTCGTCACCCTGCTGCTCCCCCCTCCATCCTCGGTGAGGGAACCAGGAAGTGAAGCGCTCCGGCTTCACTGCCCGGTTCCCTACGGCGCATGCGCGAGTCGCGCTGCGCCCGCCGATTGGCTCCCGCTGTGTGCTGGGAGCCGAGTGTTCCCAGCATACAACGGGGGACGGACGGGAAGGAAGGAAAAAACCCGTCCTTTGCCCGTATCGTAGGGCCGGAAGTGGGTGCAGATACCTGTCTGTAGACAGGTATCTGCACCCCCCTCCCCCCTGAAAGGTGTCAAATGTGACACCGGAGGGGGGGAGGGTTCCGATCAGCGGGACTCCACTTTAGAGTGGAGATCCGCTTTAAATTCTGTTACTAATTTTAATGGTATATTTATAGCAGCTGTTTCTCGTGCACCTTGATCTATGGGGAATAGTATGGACTTACCCCAGTTTACTTTAAGCCCTGTAAATATTGAGAAAGTATTTAGTAATTCTAGAGCTCCCTCCAGTGATGGACCTGCATCTCTCAAAACAGCATATCGTCGGCATAGAGGGCTGCCCTCTCCTCTAGCCCTCCTATGCGTAATTCTTGGATATTTGGGGATATCCTTAGTGCCTCTGCCACCTGCTCTATCCCTATCGCAAAAAGAGCCGGAGACAGAGGACAACCTTGTCTCATTCCTCTATGTAGCTGAAAAAAATCTGAAAGTCTTCCTCCCAATTTAACTGCTGACATGGGTTTATTATATATGGTTTGGATTCAGTTAATAAACATAGAAAAGGCCATTCGATAGTATCAAAGCCCTTCTCTATATCTAGGGAGGCAACCGTCCTAGATCCCTCATGTACGTGACGAGTATGTATATTTGTATACAATCTACGTAGGTTAACATCTGTCATTCTCCCTGGCATAAATCCTGTCTGATCTGAATCTGTAATGGTTTCCAATAGGGGCTGTAATCTCAGTGTTAATGTTTTTGTCAGCATTATTAAACAAAGATTTTAAGATACTATCGGCCTATATGATGAACATAATTTTGGATCCTTCATTTCTTTATATATAAGAGTTATATGTGCCTGTCTCATTGAATCTGGTAAGGTCTCTTTTAAAGCGGATCTCCCACGGCCATACAACATTTTTTATTTTTTGGTCATTAATTTCTTTGTAGCATACTATAAAACTACTCACGAGTTAGCTGTGCTAAGTCCCCCGCTTTCCGATTCCGTCTCTGATAAAAAGTTATATTATGCTAGTAGAGCGGATTCCATTTTGCTTGTGGGCATGAGATGCTGACAAGCAGCCACTTCTTTGTTGCCGTGAATGCGATCCCGCGCCCTCCACAGTTTGTTTATGTGATGGCGTCACTTCCGGGTTTCCGAAATACCGCGATACTTCATAGCAAGGCTCTGCAATGAATACTGGAAGCTCCCAGGGCACACTGTGGGTACGGGAAGTGACGCACTGCCCGCAAAATACCTGAAGCTTGGCTAGACAGGAAGCAATGTCTAAACAAAGGTATTGTACCGATTAAAAAAAAAAAAAAACTTCCATTTTAACTTGTGTGACAGGCAGCAGTAATAATGAGCTCATGTCTTAAATAGGGTGGAGCTCCGCTTTAATAACCCGTTCGTATATACTTCTGCAAGCTTTGGAGCTAATACAGATCCATATTTTTTATAAAATTCTACAGGGAATTCCATCTGGACCAGGCAATTTCTCCCCTGGAAACATATGTATAGTCTTCATAATCTCCTCACTTGTAACCGGGCGAGCCAATGCCTCTCTCTCCCTATCCGACAACCACCCAAGGGCTACCCGGTCCAATAGGTTACTCATAATCCCCTGGTGGAAGTTGGAGGGGAGAGAAGAGGCATATAGCGAGCTATAGTACTATCTGAAAGCTTCCTCTGGTTCTTTACCTTCCCTCCCCCTATAGTCTCTATTTGTCAAATTCAAATTTTAATCATTATAAATTTAACTCAATAAAATTATTATAACATGAGAATACGCCAGTTTCTCAAAACTAATTTAATGATCAACAGCGCAAGTGTGAGAACAGAATTATAAAATACAATAAACCTCAAAATCAAAGTTTGCCGAAGACTGAGATATGGTATCATAACAGCAGCAACTGCAAAACAGACCCAGGCAGTCAGTAAAAAAAACTGGGGAATGTGTCCTGGGTGACTTTCGTTTTATTGTGCCACTAAACATTTATTTGCAGTACACATCTACAGTTGTGCTGTCTCTATTAGATAGGAGCCAAGGCATGATTAACATAGGTGTGTCCACTATGCTAGGAAAAGGTTAAACAAAGACAGAATGAAAACTGATCCTTTTCACCTCCTCCCCTGCTTTTCTAAACCAGTCCAACCAGTTTCTACTTCCTTTTCTCAATCCATTGGCTTTTTTGTCTTGCATTAACACACCAACCTATGCAGCACCTAGTTTGAGTATTCTGTGACAGTACTAATGGCTGCAAATGGTTTAGACCGTTGTCGGCTTGCACTCCTTTTTGCTATTTTAATGGACTTGATTGGATTGGCCTCTCTACTTGTTGGGATCTTTGCAGAGCTACAGCTAAATGGTCAGGATTTTGGTGATTTGTTGATTTACACAGGAGCAATCATTGTTTTCTTGAGTTTAATAGGCTGGATCTTCTGGTACACGGGCAATATTGAAATATCAATGGAGGAACTACAGCAAGACTACATGATCAAAGATGGAACACTTGCTCGTCTGGCACGTAAAATCTCCCGTCACATTTCTCACCGTGATGTTAGCCATGGAACAAGAAGATGGAGGAATGATGGACAGCGTGGATCAGAAAAGCCAGACACACTACAGTTATCTAAACCAAAGTTCCCAAAACAGGATCTGTTGACAGAAGGAATTGAACCTTGACAAGTAAGTTGGAGATTTACATAAAAGAAAAAGGATACATGAAAAATATATGGTATTTAAGGTCTGTATACATGTCCTGCTTATTAGGCAACATGGAGCAGTGCCAGGTAGCAAGTCTGCCTGATGTTCACATTCATAGTACATACTTAGTAATGTTCATACAGATGTAGGAAGACTACACAAGCATATATATGTGGCCCTTGTATGACTGCTTACACTTTTACAAGTTGACACATGCCCAATGTCTGAACTAGTAAAATTGGAGAGCGTCATTGATTGCCAAAGCTATTACTGATTGGGCCAGGTTAGATGGCCGACTGCACACATACTATGAATACCCACAGACCCTATGAATACCCTATGAATACCCACAGACCTAAGAATTTTTTTTCCACAAACATGCATAATCGTTGTGTTGTTGTGTTGTCATTGCCTGAGTGTACATATTTAATGTACTGTTCAAACACCTCCGGTGAGTAGCTGGCAAACATCCATCCTTACTGAATGATAGTTCTAATAAGATTAATCAACACATGTATTTGGTGCAGAGCCCATAGATATATGATCAGTTTTCAATCTAACAATTTCAGCCAGTTCAGTTGAGGACTATTACATGTGTGTCGGTGCTTTGAGAAATACATATATTAACAATTGCTGTTGGTAGTTATGAAATATGCATACACTTGATCTGACTCCTGTGTGTCCTAAAATTAATATTACCATTTCTAAAAGCTGCATGTTGCTTATTCAAACTTAAAATTTTCTATGTATCACAAATGATACCAACTAAAAGTATGGGTATTTAATTATATTATTTTATGATAGATTACAATATTAATAAAAATATTGCAACAATATCAATAATATGCATAACCCCAAATGACCAGTCCTTAGTTACATTTTATTTGTATCACTAAATTAAAAATTGTTTTAAGGAAACCTTCGAGAAGAAAAGATTGCTAAATTGTGAAAATGCTAACCACCTATGTGTCTTCGACTTCAATACTATCTATTTAAAAAAAAAAGTCAATCGTTGCAACTTTCATTACATTTTTTAAGCTTTTATCCCATTATTTTCACCTGGTTATCCTGCCAGTAACACACTTCTCATCCCTTGCACTCACCGTACTGTATGGAGCATCACCCTAGCACAGGATTACAGAACACACCCCTATCTCTTCTCCACAACATAATATGGGTCTGTAATTTGTATTTTAAAATGGTGGGAACATTTTAATTATGTAAAATAAGGATTGAGGTGTCACTCCCATATAGATTAGGGATGAGCTAATGCACCAGAACCTTCGAACGGACCGAACGTTCGCACGAACATTTAGAACCCCATTAAAGTCTATGGGACTTGAACGTTCGAATTCAAAAGTGCTCATTTTAAAGCCTAATATGCAAGTTATTGTCCTAAAACAGGTTTGAGAACCCGGGTCTTGCCCCAGGGAACATGTATTAATGTAAAAACAAGTTTTAAAAACGTTTTTTTTTCTGGAGCAGTGATTTTAAAGATGCTTAAAGTGAAAAAAAAATTGAAAAATTCCTTTAAATATCGTACCTTCTGGGTGTCTATAATATGCCTGTGAAGTGGCACGTGTTTAGAACTGTCCCTGCACAAAATGAGATTACTATAAGAAAAAAGTAATTTAAAACTGCTCGGCTTTAATGTAATGTCTGGTCCCTGCAATATGGATGAAAATCATTGAGAAAAATAGCATGGGTTTCCCCCTCCTCCCCCCAGTTCATTACAAGCCCCTTTGGCCCTATATACTTTGAACAGCAGTATACAGGCGGTGCAAACAAGACAGGGACTGTAGGTTTGTTAAGTAGAATCTGTTTGTAATTTTTAACTGGTACTTTTTTAAAGTGTAGCTCTAGCCATAAAATCTATTTTTAAGCTTTTCTGAAAACATAGAGAAGGGTTATCACCCCTGTAACAACATTTTTTTTTGCTGTCTGTGTGCATCTGTTCAGAAGATTTCAATTCACTTTCTGTCCCAATGACAAATGATTTTTTGAAAAACATTTTTTTTTAGTGAAACAAGGATTGGTGATAAAACATCAGTGGACAGAAGACACCTCTTACAGAAGAGAATTTCCCTTTCTAGGGGTAGATTTTCTCCCACTTCCTGTTGTCTCCTTCCGTTTGCAAGTAGGAGTCATTTGTAAGTTGGATGTTTGAAAGTAGGGGCCTACCGTATATACTATGCATAAATTTGGGCCCTAGGTGTTGGTGTTGCCACAACACTGTAAGCCCTCACAGTTAGTCTTGGTGGGCGCTGGAACGCCCTGCTGTGTGAACTATTATATCAAGAATTGTAATTACATGCCATTGTTGAACAGTGGTAGAAAAATTTGGCCTTTGGTGCTGGTGCTGGTGCCACAACACTGTAATGCCCCGTACACACCATCACTTTATGTGATGAAAAAAAAACGACGTTTTTAAAAACGTCACTTTAATTGACCGTGTGTGGGGGGAAAACGTTGTTTTATGTCTTGTAAAAAACGACCCAAAAAAATTGAAGCATGCTTCAATTTTATGTGTCGTTTTTTACTTCACAGAAATTGACCGTGTGTAGCAAAAAACGTTGTTTAAAAAGAAGTTTTTACACCCGCGCATGTCCAGAAGCTAGTTATGAAGCGAGCTTCAATGGAAAAACGTGGTGGAACGTAACCTCACTTTGCTAGAACATTGTGAGAAAAACGATGGTGTGTAGGCAACTTCGTCTTTGAAAATTGAAGTTTTAAAAAGGTCACTTTTTACTTCACAGAAAATGTCGTTTTTTTCATCACATAAAGTGATGGTGTGTATGCGGCATAAGTCCTCACAGTTACTCTTGGTGGGCGCAGGAATGGGCCGTGCTGTGAAATTAGATCAAGAATTGTTATTACATGCCCCTGTTGAAAAGGGGCAGAACAATTGGGCCTTTGATGGTGGTGGTGGTGGTGCTGGTGCCACAACTCTGTAAGCCCTGACAGTTACTCTTGGTGGGCACAGGAATGGACCCTGCTGTGAAATATTAGATCAAGAATTGTAATTACATGCCCCTGTTGAACAGGGGCAGAAAAATTGGGCCTTTGGTGGTGGTGGTGGTGGTGGTGCTGGTGCCACAACACTGCAACTCCTCACAGATACTCTAGTTGGAGTGCAGGAATGAGCCGCTGCAAAGTATTGCATCAACAATTGTAATTACACGCCCCTGTTAAACAGGGGCAGAAAAATTGGGCCTTAGGCACTGGTGCTGGTGCCACAACACTGCAACCCCTCACAGATACTCTAGTTGGAGCGCAGGAATGAACCCGCTGCAAAGTATTGCATCAAAAATTGTAATTACACGCCCCTGTTAAACAGGGGCAGACAAATTGGGCCTTAGGCACTGGTGCCAAAACACTGCAACCCCTCACAGATACTCTAGTTGGAGCACAGGAATGAACCCGCTGCAAAGTATTGCATCAAAAATTGTAATTACTCGCCCCTGTTAAACAGGGGCAGAAAAATTGGGCCTTAGCCACTAGTGGCGGTGCCCAGAACCAAAAATGTTCTTACAAGCTATCAGCATGATCATTGAGGAGGAAAAGGATAGTCACTCAGCATAACAGGATAGTCACTCAGCATCAGCATAGGCAGTCTTGAAGGGATCTGACATTTAAAAAAAAAAATATTCAGTTACATCAGCATCAGGTGCTTGGTAGCTGGTGGTGATCCAAGCCTCATTCATTTTTATGAAGGTCAGTCGATCGACCGAGTCGTGAAGAGGCGCACCATGTGATCGGTTACAAAGCCTCCAGCAGCAGTGAATGTGCGTTCTGAAAGAACGCTGGATGCAGGACAAGCCAGTAGCTCAATTGCGTACTGTGCAAGCTCTGGCCAGTGATCCATCCTCAAGACCCAGTAAGCCAGAGGATTTTCGGTGGGAAAGGTGTCCAAGTCTGATCTTGCCCCTAGGTATTCACGCACCATGTAAAACAGACGCTGGCGATGGTTGCTGGAACCGGTCATACCTTGGGGCTGCGGACTAAAAAAATTGTCTGAACGCATAGGTCAGACGACCACCTTCTCCACCACTCCTTCTGCCAGCAGAGTCACCCAATGGGTAATGTCCCTGTCCATGCCTGCTGGACCATGAGTCAGTGGTAATATGCACCTTACCACTGACCACCCTGTCCAGCTTCCACATGCCGGTAGAGAGCCGGAATCGCCTTCCGTGAGAAAAAGTGGCGTTTGGGAACTTGCCACTGAGGTACCGCACATTCCACAAACTCACGGAAGGGGGCAGAATCTACCAACTGAAAAGGCAGAAGTTAAAGTGCTAGCATTTTAGCTAAGCTAGCATTCAACCGCTGGGCATATGGATGGCTGGGAGAGAACTTCTTTCGGCGCTGCAGCAGCTGGGGCAGGGAAATTTGCCTGGTACAATCTGCCATCGGTGTACCGATAGTAGATTGCCTGCATGTACTAGGCTGTGACACACCTAATTCTACACCTTCAGTCCTATCAGTGCAGGCTTCAGAGAGGACTGAGGCTATAGTGGGGTTGGAGATCCCAGCTGATGAGGGGCAAGGGGAGGTCCGCTTTGTTCTTTGGTGTGGGTCTTTGAGGTACGCTTGCCAACAAACTGCATGGCAGGTCGACATATGTCTGGTCAAGCATGTGGTGCCCAAGCGGGTGATGTTTTGGCCACGCATGATACGCTTGAGACATATGCAAATAGCAGCGGTGCGATCTGATGCACTTGTCTCAAAAAAGGCCCATGCCAAAGAACTTTTAGAATAACGCTGAGACACAGCAGCGCCCTGCAAATGCGAAGCTCTGCGTTGTGATGCAGTCGGTGTGCTGCCCTTAAGCTTGCCCCTGGAGGGCATCCTGCTTCATTGGAGATGTGCCTGTGCCTCCTCCGTCTCCCTCCTATCAGGCACCCACGTAGAGTCAGTGACCTCATCATCCCCTCCCTCCTCATCACTGTAGAAAACCTGGCAGTATGCTGCAGCTGGGGGAACATGACTGCCAGATTGCTGTCTTTCTTGGGCACCCCCTCTCTCTGGGCTCACGTCACTGCCTTCCTCTAGCTGTGTACCATCATCGGAGCCTTCAAAACGCTGCGCATTCTCATGCAGCATGTACCCAACACTGTGTTCAAACAGTTCGGGGGACTCCTCAGAAGGACATAGTGGGGCTAGGGAAGGAGTGACTGATGCGCCATTGAGCAGAGGGAAGAGGCCGCGTTGGCAGCTGCTTTGCCAGACAAAGTACCCTGAGCCTGGGTGAGAGAGGATGAGGAGGATGAGGACAGCTTGGTCATCCACTCTACCAAGTCTTCGGCATGTTGCGGCTCAACACGGCCAGCTGCCAAAAAAAAGGACGAGCGTGTCCCACGGCCACGTGCTGATGAGGATGCACCGTGTCCACGACCAGCACTGTTGCCTCTAGACGCAGAGCCTGCTTGCCCTCTTTTATCGGCTCATGACTCTCTGCCTCTCCTTGTTGTTCTTCCAGACATACTAATGGCCTGCAGAGGACACAGACAGTACACCACGTGAAAGTACTTGCAGCAATATACCCTGCCTGTAGTATTAATATGAGCAGATCCCTGCTTCTAGGAGTAAATATGAGAAACACCAGCTTTACGTTAGGTGCACACTGCAGAGGACACAGACAGTACACACACCATGTAGCTTTAGGTGCACACTGCAGAGGACACAGACAGTACACACACCACGTAGCTTTAGGTGCACACTGCAGAGGACACAGACAGTACACACACCACGTAGCTTTAGGTGCACACTGCAGAGGACACAGACAGTACACACACCACGTAGCTTTAGGTGCACACTGCAGAGGACACAGA
Source organism: Rana temporaria (assembly GCF_905171775.1). Classification (NCBI taxonomy): domain Eukaryota; kingdom Metazoa; phylum Chordata; class Amphibia; order Anura; family Ranidae; genus Rana; species Rana temporaria. The sequence continues at coordinate 82,641,444 of NC_053498.1, forward strand.
CAGTACACACACCACGTAGCTTTAGGTGCACACTGCAGAGGACACAGACAGTACACCACGTGAAAGTACTTGCAGCAATATACCCTGCCTGTAGTATTAATATGAGAAGATCTCTGCTTCTAGGAGTAAATATGAGAAACACCAGCTTTACATTAGGTGCACAATGTGCAGAGGATACGGACAGTACACACACCACGTAGCTTTAGGTGCACACTGCAGAGGAAACAGAGTACACCACGTGAAAGTACTTGCAGCAATATACCCTGCCTGTAGTATTAATATGAGCAGATCCCTGCTTCTAGGAGTAAATATGAGAAACACCAGCTTTACTTTAGGTGCACAATCTGCAGAGGACACAGACAGTACAGACACTACATAGCTTTAGGTGCACACTGCAGAGGACACAGACAGTACACACACCACGTAGCTTTAGGTGCACACTACAGAGGACACAGAGAGTACACCACGTGAAAGTACTTGCAGCAATATACCCTGCCTGTAGTATTAATATGAGAAGTTCTCTGCTTCAAGGAGTAAATATGAGAAACAACAGCTTTACGTTAGGTGCACAATGTGCAGAGGACACAGACAGTACACACACCACGTAGCTTTAGGTGCACACTGGAGAGGACACAGACAGTACACCACCTGAAAGTACTTGCAGCAATATATCCTGCCTGTAGTATTAATATGAGAAGATCTCTGCTTCTAGGAGTAAATATGAGAAACACCAGCTTTACGTTAGGTGCACAATGTGCAGAGGACACGGACAGTACACACTAAGTAGCTTTAGGTGCACACTGCAGAGGACACAGACAGTACACCACGTGAGAATACTGCAGCTAGCACAATCACCTGCCTGCCTGTCAGTAAATTAGGAAGAGCGGATCTAGCTAAACTATACAGTGTATAAATATATATACAACACCTGGGATGCATATATATCCTCAACACACTGTAACTTTAACTGACTAGCCTGCCAGCCTGCCTGCCTGCTCTATCTACCTACAAAAAATGACACTCTCTCTCTCTGTCTTCTCTTAACCATCGCAATACACTACACAAGGCCGACCTGCAGGCGGCCTTTTATAGTGTGGGGCGTGTACTAAACCCCCTGAGCCATAATTGGCCAAAGCCACCCTGGCTTTGGCCAATTATGGCTCTCCGTTTTTTGCAAGCTGTGATTGGCCAAGCATGCGGGTCATAGTGCATGCTTGGCCAATCATCAGCCAGCAATGCACTGCAATGCCACAGTGAATTATGGGCCGTGACACGCCACTCGAATTTGGCGCGAACGGCCCGTAACGTTCGTATTTCGAATGAAAAAATGCCTCTTAGCAAATAAATGAATAATAATAATAATAGAATTGGTCGTACCATCATCCAGGAGATTTAGTATATCGAGATCGGAGCAATGGTCCCCGAATCAAAACTCCAAAAAATGGGGGGAGTTTACGGGCAGTTGGACTATCACGGTACAGATAAACAAATAAAGTAAGGTATAAATGCACATATGTAAAAAGAATAGCTCAATTTTATTAACCACTTGCTGACGGCCGTACGACTTTGTACGGCCTCAGCGTGGCTCCCAATCTCTAACAGGCCGTCTTTTTACGGCCGCCCCTTTGCACGTTCCCCGCGCGCGCTCCCGAGCGCGCAGCGGGGAACTGCTGTGCTGGCCGTGTCCCTTGGACACAGCCAGTCACAGATCGCCGTGAACGGCCAATCGGAGCGGCCGTTTCCTAGGCGATCTGTGCGGCCAATGAGAGATGATCTCATATGTTTACATATGAGATCATCTCTCATTCCCGGCTCTCGCAGACAGCGGTGCTGTCAGGGGAGAGAGGAGACGGATCTGTGTCTCTTGTACATAGAGACACAGATCGGTCACCCCCCCCCAGTCACCCCCCTTCCCCCACAGTTAGAACACTAATTAGGGTACACATTTAACCCCTTCCTCACCCCCTAGTGTTAACCCCTTCCCTGCCAGTCACATTTATACAGTAATTAGTGCATATTTATAGCACTGATTGCAGTATAAATGTGAATGGCGCCAAAAATGTGTCAAAAGTGTCCGATGTGTCCGCCATAACGTCGCAGTCCCAATAAAAATCGCAGATCGCCGCCATTACTAGTAAAAAAAAAAAAAAATAATAATAATTCTGTCCCTTATTTTGTAGGCGCTATAACTTTTGCGCAAACCAGTCGCTTATTGCGATTTTTTTAATTTTTTTTACTAAAAATATGTAGAATACGTATCGGCCTAGACTGAGGATAAAAAAAAACGTAAATTGTCGCTCTATTTTTGTTTATAGCGCAAAAAATAAAAACCGCAGAGGTGATCAAATACCACCAAAAGAAAGCTCTATTTGTGGGAAAAAAAAGGACGTTAATTTTGTTTGGGAGCCACGTCGCACGACCGCGCAATTGTCAGTTAAAGCGACGCAGTGCCGAATCGCAAAAAGTCCTCTGGTCAGGAAGGGGTTTAAGTGCCCAGTAAGGAAGTGGTTAATATACAATTAATAAAAGACAATACATTCATATAAAATTAAAAGCATTTAGTGGCAGACCACACATATCACCAATAGACAAATCCCCAGGTGGGGGAAAAGTCCCAAATGGGACATGGGTCACGGTGGGCATCTCGACTAGTTTTGCGGTCTGAACCGCTTCGTCAGGAGAATGTCTGCAAATGATTGATAATTTAATCAGAGAACTATACAATGAACAAATTCAGAGGTACAATCTCATACATAAAAACAAGAAACAATGTATAATGGGGGGAAAGATTAGATCAAAGCTGCTTACCTAAAGCCCCTAATAGACCCGGGACACTGATGGTACCACAAATGAGGGGTCCCCAGCGGCGGACATGGGGGGACGTGCCATGGATGGACTAACTGTCCAAATGGTAAAAAAGGATGACAAAAATTATTATTAGGACAATTGATATAAATGACCCAAGGATAAGGGAAAGTGGGAGTGGGTAAGGGGAAGTGAAGTGTATTGTGGTTGGGACATGTGAGGGTGATACAAGGGGCATGTTCGTGTTCTTTCGGAAACGCCGTGACTCGTGACGCGCCTACGCAATACTGGGGGCGGGGCCTTATCCGCCGGGGGGAACTTTTTCTGAAAGGACGTCAATCATCTGGGCGACCTCCCAGATGAAATTCCTCCTCAGCATAGAAACGCCTACTTTTCCCGGAAGCCGGATTGCAAATATAGATTATAAGGTATGTACAGCCTAAAAAAAAAAAAAATGCGGACTGTACATGTTAGAAGTATAAAGAAGTTGGTCTGATATAGATGTTATTTGGGTGAACCTCCGCTTTAACTTCCATTATACAAGATCAGTGACTTAAATCCTCTTTCCTGGCCATCAGTTTTTTAAATTCCCTATTGTAGTACTTTGGTCAGCAAGCATTGACACAAATACATCTTAGCTAACTGTAATGGGTGGATCCAGGAGTCTTAAAGGGGAGTTCCAGTCAATATTTATGTTTATTAAAAGTCAGCAGCTACAAAAAGTGTAGCTGCTGGCTTTTAATAAACAGACACTTACCTGCTCCAGCGTTCCAGCGACGCGCCGGCCGGGGCTCCGCTCCTCTCCCCCCCTCCCCGGCCGGCGTCTTCATTGTCACTGTGGGCACCCGGCCGTGACAGCTTTCGGCTTCACGGCCGGGCACCCACTGCGCATGCGTGAACGGCACTGCGCATGCGCGAGCGGCGCGGCCCAGCGCTGCACTGTTTGATTGGACAGGCGATCGCCTAGGACCTGTCACGTGTCCTAGGCGATCGCCTACAGGGAGGGGCTGCCAAAAGGCGATTAAGCTTAATCGCCTTTGCAGCCCCTCGGCGGAAGGAGGAAGTGGGACAGGAAGTCCCCTTCTCCTGAAGCCCCCACTCCCCCCCAAAAAAAATTACATGCCAAATGTGGCATGTAAGGGGGTGAGGAGTGGGATAAGCGGAAGTTTCATTTTTGGGTGGAACTCCGCTTTAAGCCCCATACTAGTTTTTTTTTTGCATTCATCCCAGCAGGCTGAATTGAAAAAAAAACCTGAGAGCTCAGGCCAGAGCCAGTGTACTAAAAATCCGATGTTAATACCGTGATCTCCCCTACTGTGCTATTGTGTTATGATAGGGGGACTGCCCCCCCTTCCTGCCAGAACACTCCCAGCTATTGGCAGACAGCACCTCCACGGAGCCAGTCAGCAGACCTAGCAGACCTATTTTCGTCTACACATGCAGGCCAAACGTCAGACGGTTTCTATTGAACCGTCTAATGTCTGTGCTGCCCACTGTACCTAAATCCATTTTCTGCTACACCTGCACATACGCCCAAAGCCCTTATTTCTGCCCTCTTCTTTACCCACATATGCGCCCACCGTGTCCTTATTATTATTAAATTATTATTTGTTATTATTTATTGTATTATAATTTCTGATTTTGTGTTTCAAACTTTATCATACCCGAGATGTCTACTAGACTCTTGTTTGGACAGATTTAAGTGAGTTATTCCTCAGAATTACAGGCCTACAATGTAAAACGCCAAATTTCCATGCAAAATAATTGCACCGCTTTCAGCACCCAAAATCTGAAATAACCTCCCTGGCTGTATGATTAACTTTTATTTTTTTTCAAAGATGGGTTTCTAAAGAGGAATCACTCCTGAACGTTTCCTCGCTACAATTTTTCCTGTTTTACCACTTTTTTTCCTTCACTTCATCATCACAACTTTCCTTGTCAACCATTTATAAATTGGTATAAAAACATACAAAATGTTTTGGTAAAATGAAGAGCTACATGTCTGATATTTAAAAATGGGTATCTTTTTAAAACAAAGAAAAAAAGAAGACACTAAAATATTTATTGTTTACAACTATATATACAGTACTGTGCAAAAGTTTTAGGAAGGTGTAAAAAAAAAATGCTATCCTGACCAAATCACCAACCTTATTTGCCCCAAACTTACAGGAAATCTCCACCATGCTTGCTGACACTCATTGTACCGCTCTCCTGCCCTTCTGCAAACAAACTGCCTCCTGCTACAGCCAAATATTTAACTTTTTGACTCATCAGTCCCCAGAGCATCTTCTGCCATGTTTCTGAACCCCAGGTCCTATGTTTTTTGCATAGTTGAGTTGCTTAGCCTTGATTCAATGTCGGAGATATTGCTTTTTTGGCTGCAATTCTTCCATAAAGACCACTTCTGGGCAGATTTCTCTGAACAGTAGATAGGTGTTCCTGGGTCCCACGGGTTTCTGCCAGTTCTGTGCTATTGGCACTGCTGAACATCTTTCGAAGTCGAAGGGAAGTAATCGTGATGTGTCTTTCATCTGCTGCATTAAAGCCTGGTACACACGATGAGCTTATCAGACGGATGAGTGTCCATTTTTCTTTTTTTTTACAGTTAGTCTTCATAACAAAAATGAAGAGGTTACTAAAGTTACACAAATCCTTCTTATGACATGATAACAATTTGGAAGTGAAGTGAGAGAGAGGGAGAGAGAGATTGATTCCCAACTCACTTGCCAGCCTGCAACAAACTGAATTGACCTTGTCTAATAGTTCACATGAAAACCAATTTGTTTGTACTGTTGGTAATGGATGAGGGGTGGGCATCCTCCAGACATACCTTCCCTTAATTTATCCATCAAATCCATTTGTTCGTATTGTTTTATTACCTGCTACATTCCTGTTACAAGAAATGTACTTTGTAAGGAAGATGGGAGGCTAGGCATTTCTAGCCCGACACTAAGGTTGCCACCTCATCCCTTTAAACACAAACACATATGAATTACATGCTAATTTAATGCACACAAGGTACCAAGTGAGTTTAATTACCACCTTAATCAGCCACAGAACCTGTGTAATTAATATGTGTTTGGTTTTAAAGGGATGAGGTGGCAACCCTACCCGACACACACCCTTAGGCTTGTCTTTCTGTTGGAGAATGCAGCTCACCCCTTGTGACACTGCCATAAACATCAGAGGATGTAGACACGGTGCCTGCACCACAGGCCTCGCATATGGAAGAATTATTTTTGGCTGCATACATTTGCAGCCAATCACATGCTTAAAATGCTATATTTTCTGTGAAAAATCTGCAACAAGTCCTGTTAGAAACCTTCTGTTTTTTGGAGCCTCTGTGCTCCAATATGGCCCTTTAGAGCCGGTTTACACAGGGCGACTAGTCAGGCGACTTAGCCGCCTGACAAGTAGCTATCCGTTCTGTACTATGGAACCGTACTAAGAGGAGCGACTCAAGTCGCTCCGACTTAGAAAAAGGTTCCTGTACTACTTTGGGACGACTTCAGGGCGACTTGCATTGACTTCAATACAGAAGTCATTTTGAAAGTCGCCTCTGAAGTCGTGGGCAGATCACCTTGCCGAGTCGCTCGGCAAGTCATGCTGCTCCAGTGTGAACCGGCTCTTAGTCTACATGGTAAGTTTGTTTTGAAAGAAGTCCTGCCAACAACAGCAAATATGCAGCAAAGCTGTTCATTTAAGTTGGTAATGTTTGTTGGCAGAAATCCCAGTTCTGGCAGCCAACTTGTATGGGACTCACAAGGTATTTACTGGCCAGCTGACAATAATGTCTAGCATTACACTCAACTCCCCTGTCTTCCTCTGGATTCCCCTATTCACACTAAATACTGTGCCAGCTCTCTACAGACCTATTTTATAGCAGTATATAATTTGCCCATAACTGGACTGCGTTTTCTTCTTTTAAATTCATTATCTTTTAGAGCAGGGATATGCAATTAGCAGATCTACAGCTGTTGCAGAACTACAAGTCCCATTAAGCAAAGCAAGATTCTGACAGCCACAAGAATTACACCCAGATGCAGAGGCATGATGGGACTTGTAGTTTTGCAACAGTTGGAGGTCCGCTAATTGCATATCCCTGTTTTAGAGCATACAGTCAAAGATTGGGCTTAAATTGTACAGAAATGCATGAACTATTTGATGTCATGTAAAAGCGGTTTAACCACTTAAGGACCGAGCCTCTTTCTGGGATTTGTTGTTTACAAGTTAAAATGGCGGTCGTTGCAATACTTTATGTCACACCGTATTTGCACAGCGGTCTTACAAGCGCACCTTTTTTGGAAAAAATACACTTTTTATGTAAAAAAATAAGACAATAGTAAAGTTAGCCCAATTTTTTTTATATATTGTGAAAGATAATGTTTCACCGAGTAAATTGATACCCAACATGTCACGCTTCAAAATTACACCCGCTCGTGGAACTTTTACCCTTAAAAATCACCATAGGCTACGTTTAAAAAATTATACAGGTTGCATATTTTAAGTTACAGGGGAGGTCTAGGGCTAGAATTACTGCACTTGCTCTACTGATCACGGTGATACCTCACATGTGTGGTTTGAACACCGGGTTCATATGTTATCCTCTATGTTATTTTATCAGTATATGTACACTGGTTTGTTTATAGTCATTTCTAGGCAGTTGTGTTTAAAGGGTTTTTCTTGAATCCCAAAAAATCTGTGTTTGGAGGCAGTTGAAGCGCTAAGCACGGCTAAACAAGGCAACTCATGTTTAGCAGCGTTTCGTTTACAGACATTTTTCATTTTAACAAACGCTAAACGCGGCACGTAAACACGACTAAATGGCCGTTTTTAGACACTGGTTTCTGTTAGGAAAGACCGAGCCCTTCATAGGGTCCTGGCTGGTCACTTGTAGTCCCTGTGTGGACTTCTGTCTCTACCTGTCCGATGTTAAGGTTTGTCAGTCAACGTCATCGCTGTTATCTTCCCTTGACATGCGCATGGAGAATTCAAAACACCACAGGAGACAAGTATGATGCTAGAATTCTGCCTGTATTGTATTTTTGCTACAGCATATATAATAAATCACATCATCTGAGGCCTGTTATGGGGCCATGTCTTTAGACCAATTAGAATACAGATCATTTGGAAACTCCCAAAACTTTACTGATTAATTATCCGTGACTTCACTTAGATTCCTGTTTGTTAATTCTGCTTATTTATTCAAAGTGGGCTGTTTAAAAATGCCACGCTACCCCTGAAAATCCTAAGTCCTTATCTAGAAGTAAATAGACAAGTATGTCATCGGTATGAAAGTCCCTTCTAAATATTTTTACCTCTAAACAGATTTTCACTATAATTTCTAAGATAGATGCTGTATAATCAAAATGAAGTAGGTATTGTCAATTATAATCCAACCGTTTCTAGCTGTCAAGTTAAATTGTTTAGGAGAGGTTGAACAACGTCCCGTGTACACAAAGCCTTAAAGTATTGGTACTGGGGGGAGGGTTTCACATCTTCAGATCCAAAGGGGTTCACGCTTGGACCTGTAGCCAGTCACTTTATTTTGAGGGGGTGGTTGTCACATCCCCCAAAAGTGATGGACTACAAGTCCCAGCATGAACCCCTGGTATCTAAGGATGTGACCCCATAGATTTCACAGGTTCATGCTGGGACCTGTAGTCCTTCACTTTAGGGGAGGGGTCACATGCCCCAAAATTTAAGGACTACAAGTCCCAGCATGAGCCCCTGTGATTTAAGGGTGTGACTCCACAGATTTCACGGGTTCATGCTGGGACCTGTAGTTCTTCACTAGTTGGGGCAGTGGGGGGGGGGGGGGTCATATCTTCAGCTCTGAGGGGTTCATGCTGGGACCTGTAGTCCTTCACTTTGGGGGGTTTTATACCCCCAAAGTGAAGGACTGCAAGTTCCAGCATGAACCTCTGATATCTAAGGATGTGACCCCCCCCAAAATTGAAGAATGACAATTTACAGCATGAACCCCTGGGATTTAAGGGTGTGACCCCCATAGATTTCACAGATTCATGCTGGGACCATAGTTCTTTACTAGTTGGGGGGGGTATCACATCTTCAGCTCTGAGGGGGTTCATGCTGGGACCTGTAGTCCTTCATTTTTGGGGGGTTAACACACAGCGGGCGGCCCCTCAGCCTCATCTCCAGTGACAGCTCGGATCTCCACTGTATTCCGGGACACTATATTGTCCTGGAATGAAGGTGCCCGGGTCCTGGGACAGACCTGCAAAATGCGGGACTGTCACGGGCAATCCGGGATATGTGGTCACCCTAGGAGGGGGGGGGGGTATAGAGCTGCACTGCGTTTTATTTCCTTTAATATCACGCTATGCAGATTTCACATATACAGTATATATAATGTTTTCAGCATTTTCCACATTATTTTTGTTCTCTTTTTCTTAAATGTTCTTCTGCATTGTTTATCTTTGTCTTTTTACCCTCTCTCTGTCTCTCTCTTATACTTTCAATGCCAATAAGGAAGGGAAAGGGACTTTAAATTCTTTATACCTACGTGCTTTATTCAGTTTATTATATCAATTAACTTACAAACGCATATTCATGAATGAGTGTATATCCAATGCAATTCAAAAACTGGTACAATTCATACCTCAGTTTCTGGTAGAGGTGCCCCCCTTTGGGGGTCCCCGATCTACAGTGCCATACTTTTAATATATAAAAAAGAGAAATAGAGCAGAGTGGGACTTTAACCACTTCCATACCGGGCCTATTCTGGCACTTCTTTCCTACATGTAAAAATCATAATTTATTTGCTAGAAAATTACTCAGAACCCCCAAACATTATATATATATATATATATATATTTTAGCAGACACCCTAGGGAATAAAATGGTGGTCATTGCAACTTTTTATTTTGCACAGTATTTGCGCAATAATTTTTCAAACGCCTTTTTTTTTCCATGAATTAAAAAATAACAAAATAGTAAAGTTAGCCCAATTTTTATGTATAATGTCAAAGATGATGTTACGCTGAGTAGATAGATACCTAACATGTCACGCTTTAAAATTATGCACACTCACGGAATGGCACCAAACTTCGATACTTAAAAATCTCCATAGGCAACGCTTTTTTTTTTTTTTTTAACAGTTTACCAGTTTAGAGTTACAGTACAGAGGAGGTGCTAGAATTGTTGCTTGCGCTCTAATGCACGCGGCGATACCTCACCTGTGTGGTTTGAACAGCGTTTACATATGTGGACGGGACTTGCGTGTGTGTTCGCTTTTAAACGCATGCTACCGGGGACTGGGGCGTTTTTTAAATTTATTTTACTTTTTTTGTTAAACACTTTTATTCCTATTGCATGGAATGTAAACATCCCTTGTAATAGGAATCTATCATGACAAGTCCTCTTTATGGAGAGATGCAGTGTCAGCAAGACCCCACATCTCTCCTCCAGGCTGTAAAGCATGAGATCGAGAAAAATGTACAGATATACTGTACATTTTTATGGATTGTACCAGTTCTTTGAATTGTGTTGGATATACACTCATTCGTGATTATGCGTTTGTATGTTAATTTATATAATACACTGAATTCTTTATACCTATGTGCTTCATTCAAAGTCCCAATCCCCTTTCCCCTCCTTTTAGACATAAAGATAAGGATAGAGGCAATTGACCTTACCAGGTCACCGCCTCATATAAAATCCCAATTGTTCTCCTTTCTCCTATACTTTCAATGCCTTCCTCTCTCTTTGCCTCTCTGCTTTATTCTCTCTTATTTTTCCTGTTCTCTCTCTCTACTTGTTTCTTCTTGATTTTGTTCCTCCTCTCAGATGCTTTCTTTCTCCTACTCTTTCTCTTGGTGATTGAAAAAAGTCAAAGACCTTGTGGAACTCCATTAATGTCATGTATGTATTTTACCATCTAATAAAATTTGAATGATGCCATTATTCTGTGTTTTGTTTGCAAGCAGTCTAGAATTACCACATTAGCTCAACAACCACAGCGGTCAGTTTCATTTAGTTGATGCCAAAAGGCTGAAGAGAAGTCAAACTTTAGAAGTGTATTCAGTAGAGCAGTGCAAAGTACAAATACAATATGTAAAGAACAGTAACCCACAGAGAACACAAATTGTATTTACAAGAATTACATCATTGTTAGGAGAATGTTGATTTGCTGCTTCTTGCCTTATTTATCAAGGCTATGTATAACACATCTTCTTGACCAGTGCCTGTAGTGTCCACAGGTTTATAGCTGGATTCAGGTAGGGCGGCTCACTTTTGAGGCGGCGTAGCGTATCGCATATACGCTACGCCGCCGTAAGTCAGAGAGGCAAGTGCTGTATTCACAAAGCACTTGCCTCCTAAGTTACGGCGGCGTAGCGTAAATGGTCCGGCGTAAGCGCGCCTAATTCAAATGAGGATGAGGGGGGCATGTTTTATGTAAATTACTCATGACCCGACGTGATTGACATTTTTTACGAACGGCGCATGCGCCGTCCGTGGACATATCCCAGTGTGCATTGCTCCAAAGTACGCCGTTCCGATGTGAACGTAAATTACGTACAGCCCGATTCGCGTACGACTTACGCAAACGACGTAAAAAAATAGGCCTGTTCCGACGTCCATACCTTGCATGGGCTGCGCTGCCTAGGGAGCAGCTTTATCTTTACGCCGGCGACAGGCGCACGCACGTTTCTGAATCGTCGTATCTAGTCATTTGCATATTCTACGCCGAACTCAACGGAAACGCCACCTAGCGGCCAGCGTAAATATGCACCCTAAGATACGACTTGGTAGGAGACTTACGCCCCTCGTATCTTAGCCTAATTTAAGCGTATCTGGTTTCCAGAATACGCTTAAATTTACGACGGCGTAGATTCAGAGTTACGACAGCGTATCTACTGATACGCCAGCGTAACTCTTTGTGAATCTACCTAATAGACAACAATCAGACAGTCTGCAGGGTACAAATGGCTGCAATGGAAAACCTTTGCTTTACTCTGTAAAAGTGTGTCAGCTAGGTTGGACCTTTTTCTCTAACTCCTTATTGCCTTCCAATGTTAGTGCAAGATACATTAGTACTCGTTTAAATCATTATTGTTAGACAGAATTTAGCTACAACAAAACTCGGTGAAAAAAAATCAAAGGCAAGCCTTCATACAGTGCCTTGCAAAAGTATTCACCCCCCCCCATAGGGGCAGCTGAGTGTTGTAGTCCAGCTGACACCCTGCCCAGCCAGGGCAGGAATTAACTTGGATGGGATAAGGGAATATGGGATGCCCAATGAATTGCAGAATATTTACATGGGATTAACTATATACACTTCTTGTATATACACTCCAGTCTCCCAGCACAACACTTGCTTGCAGACTATTCCTCGTTAACACCTCCAGCATATCACTTGCTTGTACTTCCAGGACTAACTAGCACAGGATTAGGCCTGATACTGGCTCAGCCAGGCCTTGCAACTTCCCTTTGCGGGTAGGGACCTGGGATCCCTATGGTGTAGCAAATAGCAAAAATTTGACAGTCCTTGGTGCTAGTTGTCCTAAATATGGCTACTGCCCCCAGTACCACCTCTTCAGGCCCTGCCAACCAGCATGGTTGCAGCTGCTTGTCTCTCCTGCTCATTCTTCCACAGTCAACTCTTCTGTTTCTGCACCCATTCCAGACTGCTAACTCCCAGTCCTCTCAGGCATGCCTCCCCAGTTCTCCTAACTGTGCATTACTCACCAACCCTCCCGGGTGCGACCTGTTGTTTCTCCCTGGAGACTTGCCTGGCAGTGCTCTCTCCCACTGTCCTCTCCTTGCTCCTGTGCCTCCAGTCCAGTGTTTCTCAACTCTAGTCCTCAAAGCGCCCCAACAGGTCATGTTTTCAGGTTTTCCATTGTTTTGCACAGATGATTTGATTTTTCACTGCCTTAGTAATTACCACAGCCGTTTCATCTGCGGAAAATCCTGAAAACATGACTTGTTGGGGGGCGCCTTGAGGACTGGAGTTGAGAAACACTGCTCCAGTCCAGGACACCTCCACCTGTTCTCAGAGGGTCCTGTCTGCACCCAAGCTCAGGCCCAAGGTCACCCCCCCCCCCCAGACTGGGGAGGTCTCTCAAAGGCCACCGACAGCCTAACACTCCCATCTCCTCATGAACAACTCTCCCTCAGTGTCATAAACTACGGTGAACGAGAGTGAACCACAACTGCGGGTTGGGAGAGATTTCAATGCACCTCTCTATGTGATGTGAATTTCAGTACTGGACCCCAGACGTCACTCCAATCAGAGAATAGGAGTTTGGGGTTCACTACATCATCTCTGTCACATACAAGAATGCGTTGAGCTACTAAGGGTGCAGGTATTACCACATACCTTCAACCCTTAGCCTTAAAAGGTTACGATAAACGTGAGTGAAGCACAACTACATTAAAGATTTCAATGCACTTCTCTATGTTAAGTGATTATCAGTACCGGACCCCATGCGTCACTCTAATCAGAGAAAAAAATTTGGGGGTTCTCCACATCATATCACTCATATAGAGGAATGCATTGAGCTACTATGGGAGGAGGTAACATACCTTCATTCCTTAGCCAAAAAAAGGTGCAGCGAACATGTTCAGTATTTAAGGGCAGAAGCCCGTATACAAGTAACAACGAATGTCAAGCACGTAGCAAATGAAAATACTGTATGCAATTAGCAATTACTTGAGAGAGGCAACTTTAGCTTAATTGTTGTGAGAGTGTATGTCCCTTTAAGATATTCCACAGCTGTCACCTAAAGACACACTAAGTAATCCCAAGCAGCAGGATAGTATTAATAAAGCCAGATTTAAATACAGTACTTTGTAAAGGCTATATGTGAAGCAGGTAGTTCTAGAGCAGTAAATGTAACGTAGTGATGGTACTTATCCGTTTGCAGAGGATGAGTGTTCTCCAGTAAGCAAAGTATTGTAGCAGCAATGGGATTCTGTAGTGCAGGGTCTCCTGGTGGAAGATATCTTAGGGTGTCCCCGTCAACAGCAGTAAGAAAGGCAGGCTGGATGTAGGTAGTGGATAAGTTAGGGATGGCATAAATCTGGGCTGTAGTGACATCCAGGTTGAGGGGATATTGCCTGTAATTTGATTGTAGCGGGGTCTGGCTACGGCCGACAATAATAGAACAGCTTGTATAACACACGCTGTTCTGTTTATAGGAGCCAGGCATGTGTGCAGAGTGAGCGGTGATTACGCTGGCAATTCCGCGTTCCACGCTGGAACGCACGTGGCGCCGGGCGATGATGTCAGTGCGTGGTCGCTGTATGCGTTCCAGCGTGGAACGCCATATGGCCAAGAGAGCGCCGATTACACTCAGCTGGGCTGACCCTAGGTATTTAAGGATCTTAGGTATTTAAGGAGGCCTGCCAATCCAAGTTGAGGATTGGTCAGGGCTCCTTAAAATACCACAAGCAGCTCCACCTCCTCTTCCAGAGAACACCAGAACATTCCAGACAGAAGTGGGAGGTCCTGGTGATGCTTCTTGTGAATCACCCAGCTCTACCCTGAGTCACTCCCAGACCCAGATCAAAACACACCCAGAGTTGGCTGGCAGCCAAGCCTGGAAATTTACCTGCTTAAAAAAACATAGAACTACACTTTTAGCACACTATAGGGTGCTACATAATAATAATAATAATAATAATAATAATAATAATTCCAGGTACCTAGTGAAGGTTAGGAATTAAGGGAAATAAAAACAGAACAAAAATTATCTTTTCATTTTTAGATTTTTTTAAATCATTTTTACATCCCTCATTATATTCAAATTTTTTTTCTTCTTTTTTTAGATTGCACAGAGATTCCAGCCTGTTAAAACTACAATGCGGAGACGTATTATGACTATTGGAGAACATTTTACGGAAGAAGAACTGGACCAAAACAGATATACAGATAGATTTTTAAATAATCTATGTAAAATGGAAGAATGTTATATTTCCGTATATATACTTCAAGTCTATTAAAAGGCTGCATTATCTTTTCATTGCATGTAAAAAATATAGATAATATATTGACATAGTAAGACGGACAAAACCAGTTAAAGCTGAAGTTTAATCTGAGTATATTTTGCCTTTTCCAATCCCTTCTGCCCTCATTAATTTGCTAATGATTAAAAAAAAAAAAAATCACTAGTAAAGATGGCGTGGCTGATACCCGGAAGAATAGAAGTTTTACAAAAGCAAAAAAAGGTATTTCAAAACCTTGTTTTAGTCACCTTTCAATGTGTAAGGCTTACAAATACATTGTTGGATCATAATATTTTAAAAAATATAAAAAAGTCCCGGGTTTACTTTCTCTTTAAAAGGGGCTTTCAGATTCCGATAACCCCCCCCCCCCCGCCCGCAGACCCCCACAACCACTGGGCAAGGGTTGTGGGGATGAGGCCCTTGCCTGTGCCCCCCACCCCAAAGCACCCATCCCCCCATGTTGAGGGCATGTGGCCTCTTATGGTTCTGGACGGGAGGTGCTCTCTCGTCCCCCTTCTTTTCCTGCGGCCTGCCAGGTTGCGTGCTTGAGTTAAAGGTCTGGTATGGATTTTTGGGGGGACCCCTATGTCATTTAAAAAAAAACTTTGCCACAGGGTTCCCCTTAAAATCCATACCAGACCTAAAGTGTCTGGTATGGATTTTGAGGGGGACTACTATGCCATTTTTAAAAAACAAATTGGCACAGGGTTCCCCTTAATATCCATACCAGACCTGAAGGGCCTGGTATGGAATTTGGGGGGACCCACACACATTTTTTTTTATTTTGGTTCAGGTAATGGACTGGGGGGGGGGACCCATGCTGTTTTTTTCAATGGCTTTTATCTGTATTGCCGAGATCCGACAATTCATTACAGCCATGAGTCGTTTTAACCACTTACCCCCCGGAACATATTGCTGCCTAAAGACCAGAGTACTTTTTGCGATTCGGGACTGCGTCGCTTTAACAGACAATTGCGCGGTCGTGCGACGTGGCTCCCAAACAAAATTGGCGTCCTTTTTTTCCCACAAATAGAGCTTTCTTTTGGTGGTATTTGATCACCTCTGCGTTTTTTATTTTTTGCGCTATAAACAAAAATAGAGCGACAATTTTGAAAAAAATGAATATTTTTTACTTTTTGCTGTAATAAATATCCCCCAAAAATATATAAAAAAACATTTTTTTTCCTCAGTTTAGGCCGATACGTATTCTTCTACATATTTTTCGTAAAAAAAATCGCAATAAGCGTTTATTGATTGGTTTGCGCAAAAGTTATAGCGTTTACAAAATAGGGGGTATTTTTATGGCATTTTTATTAATATTTTTTTTACTAGTAATGGCGGCGATCAGCGATTTTTTTTTCGGTATTGCGACATTATGGCGGACACTTCGGACATTTTTGACACATTTTTGGGACCATTGGCATTTTTATAGCGATCAGTGCTATAAAAATGCATTAGATTACTATAAAAATGCCACTGGCAGTGAAGGGGTTAACACTAGGGGGCGGGGAAGGGGTTAAGTATGCCTGGGTGTGTTCTTACTGTGGGGGGGGGGGGGTGGCCTCACTAGGGGAAACACTGATTTTCTGTTCATACATTGTATGAACAGAAAATCAGCATTTCCCCTGCTGACAGGAACGAGAGCTGTGTGTTTACACACACAGCTCCCGTTCCCCGCTCTGTACCGAGCGATCGCGTGTGCCCGGCGGCGATCGCGCCCGCCGGGCACACGCACGGGAGTCGGGGGCGAGCGGGGAGCGCGCGCGCGCGCCTCCGGCGGCGCGCACGCGCCCCCTAGTGGCGGCTATACGATAGGACGTATAGCTACGGGCTCTCGCCCAGGAGAGCCGACCTGCCGCCGTATAATGACGGTGGCTGGTCGGCTACTAGTTAAATTACTTTTTTTCCTTTAGAAATGTAATTTTGCTGCGGGGCTGGTCTACACACGGGAACAATTTGCTACTTTACAGGCATACTATAGACACCCCCTAGGCACGAAATTTAAAGGAATATTTCACTTTTATTGTTTCACTTTAAGCATTATTAAAATCACTGCTCCCAAAAAAACTGATGTTTTTAAAACTTTTTTTGCATTGATACATGTCCCCTGGGGCAGGTCCCGGGTCCCCAAAAACGTTTTATGACAATACCATGCCTTTAAAATGAGCACTTTTGAGTTTTCATGTTAATCTCCCATAGACTTTTAAACGGTGTTCTGCAAATTGTTCGCAAATTGTTCACTATTCGGCGAACAGGCAAACACCCGATGTTCGAGTCGAACTTACATTTGACTAGAACATCAGGCTCATTCTTAATTACAATTACTGAAATTCAATGAATGATAGGCTAGGGACAGTTAAGCTGGGAAAGAAAGTACTAGATGTTGCTGAATGTTTCCCAAACAAAAAAATGAGGTAGGCTCTATCTGACTTGCTGCACTTTCTATTGCACACTGTGGGAGGTTCAACGTGTACAGTGAAATCTGATTAAGTCATTTCAGTACAGGAGAGGAGCCTGTACAAATGTGTAAGACTTAGTTTCAGATTAAATTCAGCTAGAATCATAATTTTAGGATGAGTTTCATAAACCACAGAAAGGACTCGGCACTCATTTTCAGTCACTGATTGTGTTGCAACTTTTATTTTTGTAGAAATAAGTCCAAAGTGAGAATATAAAAATATTACAATTGCATATTGGTTGAACATTAGTCCAATACTGCAACTGTTTTTTTTTTAATTGCTGGGAATGTGCAGTGGGATGTTAGGTGTTGGCATTTCTCTAGGCATGCTTTAGATAATAATCTTCTGTAGTGCAAAGATATCTTTAGGGGGAGCACATTCTCTTTAAATCTACCTGTGGGACAAATTTTCAGGTAGTTGTTGAGTACTCGGGGACAGAAGTGCAGCGTCCAGCTCCACTGCTAGCAGCCTTATAAAATATGGACGTGGCTGGACACTGTACTTGTATTTAGGGCCATACATGTTCAGGGATGTATGCCCCAAACTCAGGAATTCACTTGCAATCTAGGTCTTCTTGTGCAGTACATGACCTCACAAAAAATGTTTGAATGAAAGAGCAAACATTCCCCCCAAATCTTGCGGATAGCATCCCCAAAAAAAGTGAAGGATGCAAAGTGGGGGTGGAGGGAATTCACATAAATGCCCATGTTTTTATAGTAGGATGTGCAACAAGCTATGGTTAGGTTTTAACAACATGTTTGCCAGTTATATTGCTAGATGACACAGATTCCAGTGTCTGAATAAAGTAGAATTCAAGGCAAACCCTAACTAGTCATAAAAATGTTCCCTCCCCATCCTAACACCTATGCTTACTAACCTCTGTAAGAGGTGGCTGCGGGGAGAGAGCACAAACATTAGATGGGGCCTTTGGAAGCCTATGGGTGATATCATTGCTCCCAGGCATTGCCAGTTGTTATCAAGTACTCATTTGACAACAACAGGACCTACCTGAAAGTAGGTAAGAATATAAATCTTTCTTACACAGGTTAGTCAGCATAGGTGTTAGGAGGGGGGAGGGAGCATTTTTAAGACTAGTTGGTAGTAGCCTGGAATTCCACTTTAATGTTCCAATAAAATCTATAAAAAATGAAACATGTTATGAAGAGCCTCAGTGCTTTCGCACTGGGGCGCTGCGCTGGCAGGACGTTAAAAAGGTCCTGCAAGCAGCATCTTTGGGGTGATTTAGGAGTGGTGTATACACTGCTTCTAAAGTGCCCCAGCCCATTAAAATCAATGGACAGTAGTGCTTTGCGGGTGCTTTTAAGCCTTTATTGGGCCACTAGTGAGGGTTAAAAGCGTCCAGCTAGCGGTCTAAGCTAAAACTAGCGGCGCTTTACCACTAACTCGGCTGCACTGTCAGTGTGAAAGGGCTCTAACAAATGTGTGTCTTGTTTCTTGTGCTGGTTTGCACATTGTGGATAGCTTTTGAACACTGCCAGGATAGTTATCATTTATTCAGGGCTATCAGTTAAATAATCTTAAAAGAATATTAAGAACTCTTCAACTTTTCTTTCCAATTACATGAAATAAAATCACATTTAACATTTAATTTAAGTTTTTGGTGGGGGTCTGCACTACTCATACCTTCCCCAGTAAACTGCCCTTGGGTTATTTAAGACGCCAAATTGGAGAACAGGGAAAATCCCCTTAAAACTGAATATGTAGTAAGTCAACTTTAAAACCAGGAATTTAGCAGACCCTTCTTTAAACTCATGTTAGTGCCTAGCTGAATCAAGTGAAGAGGCTTTAGAATTCCATAAGGGTAATTATAATTGCGAAAGCAATAGTTTTCTATTAGTATCGGTTATATGTGCACACACCTACATGAATTTTACATGTAATCTTGTGATCAGTGCAATTATTGTGTTTTGTAATAATGATTTTACTATTTGTTGTACAGTTTATTTCATGAAATCCACGGAAGTTTGCCAGTTTCTGTTTTTAAGTGTAATTTGAATAGCGTGAGATGCTAAAATAAGCAACACATATCTGTAAATAATTTTTATAAGGCAGATACATTTTTTTAATGTGTGCAATTTTTGTAAATCTAAACTAAAGACTTTGTTTGAAAATATACATGTGTTTGTTATTCTTATTTTCTCTATGCAGTAATTCCTTTTAAATGTCCTAACACACACACACGTTTCAATGTTCTTTTTATTTGTTTATTTACCCACTGACTGTAGTTGTTTTGTCTCTGATCCTAAGGCTGCATTCACACCTGAGCGTCGGTCGTTTTTTCTGGCGTTTTGTCGCGCGTATTCATGCTTATTTGCGCGTTTGCATACATCGTCGTCCGACGTTTTTTATTTTAGCCAATAGGAAAAATTATCATCTTTTCATCACTTGTTGCTATGTTGGTAGATTTTTTTAATCTTCTGCCTGGGTGAAATGTTCTATTGATTAAAGCGACGAAACGCCCGTAGCAAACTCTCGTTGTCGCGCTAGTCGGTTGAATCGAGCGTTTCCATTACTTTCTATGGGAAATGGAAACGCTCAAAAATGACCAAACTGCCCGATACGCGCGACAAAAAAGGGTCCGGAACTTGTTTGAGCTTCAGGCGTTCGGCGTCAGGCGGCTTGGAGTGGAAATGTGAACCATCTCCATAGGGAATAATGTATTTTTTCCCCTCTAGCGTATTTGAGCGTCGCGCTTCAGGCGACAAAATGCTCAGGTGTGAATGCAGCCTAAGCTTCCATATTAATCTACTTGCCGTGGCCATTACAAACCATTTACTTTGTTGTTTTTTTTTAGTTAATGTCTATGATGGCATGTACGTCAATGGGAGACTTTTCCTTCAGCAGATGTGAGATTCCATTGCATAGCTTGGAACTCTAGCAGGTAAATCTTACTGCTAAAGACTCTGGAACATGTAAGAAACCCGTAACGGATTTAACACATACATTTCCTAAAATATAAGTTATGGGTGCAATGAGTAATGCCTAGTACACACCATCGCTTTTCCCGTTGGGAAAACTGCCATGTTTTCCTTTGGCCGGGAAAACCGGACGTGTGTATACTCCTTGGCAGTTTTCCCGACAGGAAAACTGCGGATTAAAAAATGAGAACACGTTCTCTTTTTTTTTTCGCTGCGAATCGCAGCGTTTTTTTCCCGCAGCTTTCCTATGGGACACACTGCAAGGGAGCATACACACGACCAAAGTTCTCCTGGCAGTTTTCCTGTCGGGAAAAATGTCTGTGTGTACAGGGAAAAAGGGACCGAGCCGGTTCCTGGTTTTCCCCTCTGGTTTTTCCAGCAGTCTTTTGACCGTCGGGAAAACCGATCGTGTGTACTAGGCATTACAGTTTTAACCAAAAAGTAGTTTTCTTTCTTGTACATCACAGGACACAGAGCAGCCATATATATTACTACCTGGGTTATGTGCCACCTATCGGTGACTGGACACTGGTAGAATAACCAAAAACAGGAAGTGATCCCTATATAACCCCTCACATAGAGGAAGTACTCCAGTTTTTTTGCCAGTGTCTAAAATGGTGGATGGTCAATTTTGAGCTCTCTGTGAACTTCCATGCTATAATCCCGCACAGGTTCTAAAGAATCAAGGGACAGCATTTCTAGATCTGATCCATTTCAAAAAGCTACTATGCCAAGATAAATCTTACCTGAGCCTTGTAAAGAAGATTAAAGGATCAACAATGAAGTTTTGCCTGTAATGCAACCTTCGGGTGCTGGACCCTGCATAGTGGAATCCTGGACAACACAACGTTAAGGCATATCTTGGCATTTTGATGACCATGTTCAATAACAAGTTTGGCCGGACACTGTTGATCTAAAGAGTCTTTGCCTGGTTTCAGAAGCATAACTATGAGCTGAAAATTAAGGGGGAGCAAATGGATCTGAGATTTATTTATAGTACAAGGCCATCAGGGCCTGGGGTTTTCTGCATTTTGAGAGATGTGATTGCCCTGAGGACCTCTGAGATTCAAAAACGATTCTAAAACTTTTCGAATCGAAAAACTTTTCAAATTCTAAAACTATTCTAAATTGATTTGAAAACTTTTCGAATCGATTCGAAAACAAATAAGCTGAATCCCGAAAACGAATTAAACAAATGAAACAAATTTAACTAAACAAATTTATGTAAATAACGAATCGAAACAAAAACAAAACAAATGTTTTTGTTCTGCACATGCCTATCTGGCAAGATGGTCTTGTGGTTACGTGCAATGTCTTTGCCTGTTTTAGAGAGGGCTGTGGTTTAGTTTCTACCCATGTTATTATTAAAAGATGTAGCTGATGTAGAAGAAATATGTAGACAATGTAGTCAGGAGTGGTTATCCTTTCACTTGGTTAGGTTTGGTGAGTAGTTAAGGTGTTGTCCTGAAGAGAAGGTCATTGAAGGGAGAGCTCGAGGCCCGTGTAGTACAGAGCACTGATAAAGTATGGAAGGTAGCCCCCCCTCGTGAGGAAGTAAGCACTGGAGTGAGGGGTGAGACGTTGTGATGAGTCCCACCATAGGTGTGCGCACAGGGTGTGCCGGGTGTGCCTGGGCACACCCTAATCACCCCATGTAAATTAACATTATCCAGGGACGGCACCAGGTGGGTGGTTGGGCATACCAGTTGCCAGTGTAAATGCCCCCATCAAATTAAAGGCTAGGTTCAACTTTAGGAACACGTGACACATTATATTTAGGGTGTAGCGTAATATGCCCCCAATCAACTGTCTCCCACCACCAGAGCCTCCTTCCTGTGACAGCAGGTGGCATTCATGTGTGTTTGAACTTTGGGGTGCTGCACACCCTAATGCAATAGGCTGCGCACACCTATGAGTCCCACAAAGATGAGTGATGTGTCAAGAGGTGAAATTAAAGAGCACTGTTCTTCAGGTCTGAAATCTGAGGAAATTTATGCTCCAAAAATATGACAGAAAAGGACAGAGGCTTGTGAGATGATAAGAGCAGTTTACTGATTCCTTTTAGAGACATCTAACAGGTGGTGTCACATTGATATTTCGTTATTATGTTGTACAGTGAAATTTTGGATTGCGAGTAACACGGTTAAAGAGCGCTTCGCAATACGAGCATTGTTTTAAAAAAAATCCTGACTCGATTTGTGAGTGTTATCTCGCAAGACGAGCAAGATTCAAGCCACAGCGGTGTGCAGTACTGCGTTTTGCCTAAGGTGGGGGGTGCCGGAGTCGAGCGGAGCCGATCGTACATGCTCATAAAAACTCGGAAATACTCTATTCCTGAGCCTCTCCAAGGTTTTCTGAGTTCAGCCGAGCTGTCCCCGTGCCTTTCTGAGTGTTTCTGAGGCTTTCCGCCCCCCCCCCCCTCTGGCCACATGCGGTATTGCAATGCGGAACAAATTATTTTCATTTCCTATGGGGAAACTCGCTTTGTTATGTGAGTGCTTTGGATTACGAGCAGTCTCCTGGAACAGATTATGCTCATAATCCAAGGTTCCACTTTATATGATAATCAGAGTCTCAATAGGAGGGATAGAGACCATATCCGTATCACAGTTGTGTTTTTCGGTAACGTTTTTGTAACGTATTGAATAGAAGATAGTTATCTGTATCTCAGGGCTGGTATGGTGCTCCAGTGATAATAATGATGACACTTTGTGTGTCCACAGGATCTTTCTGGGTACAATTTCCTTCAAGAGCCCTCTGCTATGATGGAAACAGTGGTCTGGCTCTTGGTGGGAGTTATGCAAGTATACCAAATGCCTTGATGGGTAGGTGTCAGTCTGGAGAAGTGGGCATTGCTAGGCTGGCTTCAATTGCCTACAGTCTGCTCTAGATAACACCCACATATGATGCTGTGCCTCCACGATTGAAAGAACTAAAATAAATTGAATGAGAGGGATGGTCCAGGGACAGTAAGGCTAGGGAGGAAAGCACTAGATGATGCTGGACATCATCCAGCCAGGAAATTAGGTGGGCTGCACCTCCCTTGCTGCAGCTTCCAATGCACACTGTGAGAAGCTCACAGTTCAACTTTAATGATTAAAAAAAGATGCAGACAAGATGTGACAAGGCAGTGGCTCTGAATCTTTTTAACAACCTACAATCTTACTGCAATGGCCCGTGTAAAAAGTATAGTGACAACGCCATCTGGTGGTTCTCTAGAGGAAGACCTGCATTGTTCATTATTATACATTTAAATAAACACCTTGCTTTTTTGAGCTGTCAGAAAAGTGATAAAATACAGTCCTGATCAAAAGTTTAAGACCACTTGAAAAATGGCCAAAAACCATATTTTACATTGTTGGATCTTAACAAGGTTTCAAGTAGAGCTTCAACATGCAACAAGAAGAAATGAGAGTGAGACAAAAATTTTTTTGAGCATTCAATTTAATGAAAACAACCAATAAACTGAAACTCAAAAAAAAAAAACTAACCCCCTCCCCCCCCCCCAAAAAAGGAAATCCAACTTCCAAACATGAACTCAGTAATGAGTAGCTCCGCCATTATTGTTGATCACTTCAAAAATTTGTTTTCGGCATGCTTGATGCAAGCGTTTCCATGAGGTGAGTGGGAACATTTCTCCAAGTGGTGAAGACAGCCGCACGAAGGCCATCTACTGTCTGGAACTGTTGTCCATTTTTGTAAACTTCCCTTGCCATCCATCCCCAAAGGTTCTCAATTGGATTTAGATCAGGGGAACACGCAGGATGGGACAAAAGAGTGATGTTATTCTCCTGGAAGAAGTCCCTTGTCCTGCGGGCATTGTGTACTGTAGCATTGTCCTGTTGAAAAACACAGTCGTGGGCCCTCAGTCATGAGGAATGCTCTCTGCAACATCTGGACATAGCCAGCGGCCGTTTGACGCCCCTGCACTTCCTTAAAGCGGGGGTTCACCCTTAGAGGGCACTTTTCCCCCTTAGATTCCTGCTCGTTATTACTAGGGGAATCGGCTATTTATTTAAAAATAGGTGCAGTACTTACCCGTTTACGAGACGCATCCTCTCCGTCGCTTCCGGGTATGGGCTTCGGGAATGGGCGTTCCTTCTTGATTGACAGGTTTCCGAGAGGCTTCCGACGGTCGCATCCATCGCGTCACGATTTTCCGAAAGAAGCCGAACGTCGGTGCGCAGGCGCAGTATAGAGCCGCACCGACGTTCGGCTTCTTTCGGCTACGAGTGACGCGACGGATGCGACCGTCGGAAGCCTCTCGGAAGACTGTCAATCAAGAAGGAACGCCCGCTCCCGAAGACCATACCCGGAAGCGACGGAAGAAGATGCAGCTCGAAAACGGGTAAGTACTGCACCTATTTTAATACAAATAGCCGATTCCCCTAGACCGAACGAGCAGGAATCTAGGGGAAGAAAAATTTTTTTTTTAGAAATGGGTGAACTCCCGCTTTAAGCTCCATTGTTCCACTGAAGGAAAAAGCACCCCAGACCATTATGGCGCCCCCTCCACTGTGGCCTGTAGAAAACATCTCAGGTGGGATTTGCTTGTCATGCCAGTAATGTTGGAAACCATCAGGACCATCAAGGTTACATTTTTTCTCATCAGAGAATAAAACTCTCTTCCACCTTTGAATGTCCCATGTTTGGTGCTCTCTTGCAAAGTCCAAACGAGCAGTTCTGGGGTGTTCAAGGAGACAAGGTTTTTGAAGACGTTTTTTGTTCTTGAAGCCCTTCAGTCTCAGATGCCGTTTGATGGTTATGGGGCTGCAGTCAGCACCAGTAAGGGCCTTAATTTGGGTCGAGGATTGTCCAGTGTCTTGATGAGAGACCCTGCTTATGCAGTTCAGCAACCCGACCACGTTCAAAAAGGGAGAGTTTTTTGCCTTTGCCATCACAACGTGTGACTACCTGACAGAAAATGACAATGAATCCACATCTTTTCACAGATTTGGCATTTTAAAGGCATGTGGTCCTAAACTTTTGATCAGCTGAAAAACAGCCTGTTTCAGTTTAATTGTTATTTTCAATTAATTGAATGCTCAAAAAATGTTTTGTCTCACTCTCATTTCTTCTTGTTGCATGTTGAAGCTCTACTTGGAACCTTGTTAAGATCCAACAATGTAAAATATGATTTTTTGCCATTTATCAAGTGGTCTTAAACTTATGATCAGGACTGTATAACCAACTTTTATTTTAAAGGGTCACTAAAGGAATTTTTTTTTACCTTAACTGCAGTCCTGGTTTCATGTCCTCATTGTTCGTTTTTGCTCTGATGTTGCTGTAATCCTTCTCTGTTCTGAACACTTCCTGGTTGTCTGTTTCCTGATGAAAAAAGTCATGGGAGCTTTCTCTCTGTGGTCACTAATCAAGGAGGTGTGATTACTGTGTGTCTAAAACCCCTTAACACCAATCAGTTTTGTTTTACAAACCATTACTGCTCTGTATTGGCTCTGAGTCTCTGTACATCACAGAAGCAGGAAACAACATGCAAAAACGAAACTGAAACGGTAGGTACATTATATGATTGATTTGTATCTATTTTTAATAATTTTTAAAAGGAATCAGTTAACTATTATGTCTCTATAAACAGTCATTTCAGCAACTCCTTTAAGGAGGTAATATTGTATTTCACATAATTTTAGTGTAAAGCTTTGAGGTTCTTGTTAGCCATCCTAACTATAACTATTGCCGCGTACACGCGATCATTTTTCGGCATTGAAAAAAAAACGATGTTTTTTGGCATGTAGAAAAAACAATGTTTTCCAACTTCGTCATTAAAACGACGTTGCCCACACACCATCGTTTAAAAAAAATGCTCTAGCAAAGCGCGGTGACGTACAACACGTACGATGGCACTATAAAGGGGAAGTTGGGGCTGCTTTAGCTGATT
Source organism: Rana temporaria (assembly GCF_905171775.1). NCBI lineage: Eukaryota > Metazoa > Chordata > Amphibia > Anura > Ranidae > Rana > Rana temporaria. The sequence goes on from NC_053498.1 coordinate 82,667,516, forward strand.
CCGTGTTAGTAAAAGACGATTCACGCTTTTCTGTCGCGTGATGAATGTGCTTATTCCATTACGAATGGTAGTTTTACCAGAACGAGCGCTCCCGTCTCATAACTTGCTTCTGAGCATGCGCAGGTTTTTAACGTCGTTTTAGCCCACACACGATTATTTTTTATAACCTGAAAAACATCATAGTTTAAAACGTTGTGGTATAAAAAATGCTGCATGTTCGAAAAAAAAAAATGTTTTTCAGAACCCGAAAAATGATGTAAAGCCCACACATTTTTTAATTTTTTTCTTTCAATAGATTTTTATTTTTCAAATAAAGGAAACAACCACACACGATCATTTTAAATTACATTTTTTTAAAACAACATTTTTTTCGTGCCGAAAAATGATCATGTGTACGCAGCATAAGGTCAGCAAGAGCACTAAAACATTTCCTTAAAGTAGATCTTCACTGCATCTGAGCACCACAATCCAAAAACACACTTTTTTTTTTATATTTAAAGCAAACTCCCCATCCATCCACGTCTCAATGTTTTATTTTGTGGAGAAATCAGTTTGAAAAACACCTTCCTAGCATTTCTGGCCATGACCACCTTGAGTAAGTGCAAATGAATCATGTAATATTTACTTCCTGGAATCCATCTGCCCTTAGCTCAAGCATGCACACAGAAGAGTGTGCTTAGCTGAGTAACCCCTCCTCTCCTCCTTTCCTGAAGACTCCTGGGATGTATGACATCATTTGCCTAGGCAAGAACCCAGGAAGTAACTAAGGAATTATAAAAAAAAGTTTAAAACGGGTAATTATTATTTAATTTCCTATCTATTTACTAATGTTCGCAGCATAAGCACTAAAAAGAATCAGTGGCCCAGATTCAAGAAGGTTACGCAGCGCAAGTGCTTACTTGCTCCGGTGTAACGAGTGCTCCTGATTCAGGAACCTCGTTACACCGACTGCAGGCTAAAATCTGCGTGGCATAAGGCTCTTATGCCTCGCAGATTTTAGGCTGCATTCTTGCGGGGGCCGCTAGGGGGCGCTCCCATTGTGTATCAGCGTGTAGTATGCAAATTGCATACTACCACTGATTCACAAGCTTGCGCGGACCCCGCGCAAGCCAGGTACGGAGTTTCCGTACGGCTACTTTTAGCGCAAGGCTGTCCCTTCTAATAGTAGGGGCAGCCAATGCTAAAGTATAGCCGGCCTTCCCGCGCCGTGAAATTTGAATTTCACGGCGTTTGCGTAAGTGAAACCTGAATGGCGCTGGACGCCATTCACGTTCACTTAGAAGCAAATGACGTCCTTGCGACGTCATTTGCCGCAATGCACGTCGGGAAAGTTTCCCGACGGAGCATGCGCTGTGCGCTCAGCGCGGGAGTGCGCCTAATTTAAATGATTCCCGCCCCCGGCGGGATCATTTAACTTGCGCACGCTTACGCCGGGCAAATTTGCCGGCGCGCCCTCGCAATTCATGGAGCTACTGCTCCGTGAATCGAGGGCAGCGCAAAATATTAGCGGGGGCGCAGGGCAAAATTGGTGCCCTGCTCCCCCGCAAATATCGCGCAATTCTAATTGAATCTGGGCCAGTGTTGATTGGGAGAGCGAAGTTCCACTTTAATGTTAGACCACTGCAAGGCTGTAAGTCACTCTCCTGATATGGCTACAGGGACCTACCTTCCCTATAGTGGTAATCGCATCTGTGTGTACAGCACCAGAAAGATCTCCAGATCACAGGAAATATAATATTACATGTGTAGCACTACCCCCGAAGGAGCTGCTGGTTTGTTTTGGGTCTACACTCTGGTTATCAACCCCTGAAATTGGCCCAAACCCTCCCTTGGCACAACTGGTATAGTGGGTATTGTGAACCCCAATAACTTGTTGGAGGGCACAATATCCTGTCACACCACAGTAAATTATGTAAATTGAGGGTTACCTTGAGTTGTATGATTCCCGTAGGATGACAGAGAGAAAGTACACAAATCTCAGCTTGACCAATGTAACTCTATACTTGGTAGGATAAAGCAAAAGAAACAAAGGCAAAGCAGTAAAGATTGCTTGCAGAGCCCTGCAAGAGTCAGAAACAGAAATGACAAATAAATACACGTTAAATTATAATGGCTATGCAGACCTGTGTAAGCACACAGCAAGGGGATTCCCTCACTAAGGCATCCACATTGAAGCACCTCCTTGCCAAGCTTCACCCAGCTCTCACTGTTAACAATACTCACAGTGTAATAGAACCGATTACTCGATCAACGAGTATGGAAATGGATATCCACAGTCTACAACAACTAAATAGGCAGTCTTTAAATAGTATACCTAACTAACATGGTTTGGTTGATTAGACCAAACCTCAGTTCAAATTATCCCAAAGTCCATGTACTGATGCGTTGGCATGCGGTGGCCCCGCGAGGGGTAAATTGTAAATTGTAGGCCCAAATAGTCAAACCACAGTGGCTAATGTGAACGATCCACCCTTCAATAACACAGTCAATAGGTATTGGGCAGGTTCCCGTCTCATCCAAATAGTTCAGGCCTTGTCCTTTCCGAAACACTCTGTACGCGATCTCCGATCACAGTCTTTAGGATGACAGCCTCCGGTTCTCAGACAGGTCACAGGGGTACTGGAAGCCCGTCCGATCACTCCGTCAGAGGTTCTGTCTCTCCTCCTCAATGGCGCTCCGCCCGGGCTAGATGGGCCGCAATTCCAGCCTAGACTTGCGGGAAGACACCTTGCACAAGTGTCCTCCTAAGTTGAAGAGGCAGTCCAGAGAGAGCACGCCAAACACATCCTCTCCCTTAAATTACCTCTCCCAGCAGGCTGTGCGGGGAGCAAAGCATTCTGGGATTGTACAGTTGCTCTCTGGGTAACATAGTCTATAACAAGCCAGGGCAAATGGAGTCTCTTTTCTGCCTGTACTCAATTTCCCAACATTCTCTGCGGTATCAGGACAAAAAGTAAGCAGCAGGTGGTTATAACACAATTCAGCCACAGGAGGGAGCTGAGATCTTTCTTGATCAGCAGATGGTAGTCTTTTATATCACATAAAAGGGTGATATCCCGCTACACATGTTAATATGATTCCAAACACTGAGAACCAGAGGAAATATGTTACTTTAATTATTTAAGTTTTAAATATAATGGAGCCCCAAATGTAGAGAGAAACTATAAATAAATAAATGCATACTATATTATATTTAAATAGGTTTTTAAGTTTATATATTTTCTAACTAAAGTTTTATATTATTTTTACTGTATGAGTTAAAGCAGTATTATACTCAAAAACAAACATTTAATATATTGCAGATTAGCATTTTTTAGATGTGATGGCTGACTTAATTTTCTTTTTTGGGCTTTCATTTCTCTATTTTCATCTGGGAAAATGGCCAGGGACTCAATTGTTTTTCAAAAGCACAAGCTCTCCAGCACAATGTATCAGTATACATGGATGAGACAAACCATTTAACACTGGCAGGGGTGCTTAAAATGATCAGTTTTATTTATTCATGTAAAACTGTTATCCCAAAAGAGAAAAACTGTTGCTGTAACTGCTTACAAAGTGCATGCTGGAGTTTTGCTTAAATTTGTTAGTGTATTTAAATCTACCAATACATTTAACACTCCCCTCCCCACAGACTGGCAACGCTGCTGTACCTTATGTTCTCATTATGTCCCACTAATACAGAAGGGCCCAGATTCACATACATTTACGTTGCTCCTGGGCAGCGTAACGTATGTGATTTACGTTACACCGCCGCAGGTTTACAGGTTTACAGCCTGATTCTCAGAACACTTACCTGTAAACTTGCGGCGGTGTATCGTTAAATCGCTCGGCGCAAGCCCGCCCAATTCAAATGGGGCGGGCACCATTTAAATTAGGCGCGCTCCCGCGCCGAGCGTACTGCGCATGCTCCGTCGGGGTAAATTACCCGACGTGCATTGCGCTAAATGATGTCGCACCAACGTCATTTGCTTAGACGTTAACGTAAATGGCGTCCAGCGCCATTCACGGACATCTTACGCAAACAACGTCATTTTTTTAAATTTCGACGCGGGAACGACGGCCATACTTAACATTGGTTGCCCCTCATAAGAGCAGGGGCAACTTTACTCGTCGGAAAGGCTACGGAAACGGCGTAAATTCTCTGCGTCGAGCGCGCGTACGTTCGGGAATCGCCGTAATTTGCTAATTTACATAAGCGACGGGGAAAACGACGTCCGCGACACCTAGCAGGGGGAAACAAAATTGAATTTTAGATCTGACAGCGTAAGAGCCTTACGCCTGTCAGATCTAATGGGTATCTATGCGTAACTGATTCTAAGAATCAGTCGCATAGATACCCGGGGCCAGATGAGGAGTTACGACGGCGCAAATGGTTTTGCGCCATCGTAACGCCTTTGAGAATCTGGGCCAAGGTGTGTTACTGGCCATATAACCAGGTGAAAACAGAGGGGGAAAAGCCAAAGGAAAGAAAACTGATGCAGCCACCACATCTAATGATTGGTAAGCTGCAAACTATTTACATGTTTTGTTTTGGGTTTAATAAAGCTTTAAATTATTATTATTATTATTTAAATACTATTATCAGCCCTCAAAATTTCCACTCGCCTACTAGCATTTGGCGAGTGTATTTAAGCTGGGGGCGAGTGATGACAGGGCTGCATGACCAATCTCCCTCCAATCTGTGCCTACACTTAGAGTCCCGATGAGATTGGCGGCCGAAGAGGAAAGGTGCATGCTCAGGAAAAGTAGTCTGTTGAGCCGCGCACAGGCAGAGCAGTACACAGGTGCTCTGTTTACAATTCTCATTAAGCCATGGGACCTAACAGTATGACCTCTCTGAGCCTGCCCCCCTCCCCCGGGCCCCGACCAATGTAGCTGGAGAGCAGAAAGTAATGAGTGAGGTGGAGGATTCCAAAAATTACCACTCCGGTGCAGCGCTCACTGAAAGTTGCCCTGACGGCAGCCTTCTAGTTTGTGCAGTTTTCTTCTCCTTGTGCTCTATGTAAGTGTCCAACAGTTTAGCCTGAGCACTGTGAACAGACTGGTCTCAATGTGTGCTGTGCGCTGTCAGTGTGCGCTGTGCTATGGTGTCAATGGCTGTGCAGTTGTGTGGATCTCAGCGCTGGATTGTACTCCCTCCCGCTGTGCTGCAGCTCCTCTCCTCTCTGCCAGCCTGAATAGAAGGGGGAAGTGGGGACATGCAAGCGTGGAGCCACACACACAGGCTCCTGATGATGAGATGAATGGGAGAGAGAGAGAGGATGGATGGGAGTTGCAGAGGAGACAGCATGAGAATGGGGAAGAGACCCAGTTCTAGTGCCCTGTCCCTCTGGTCTGCCCCCAGTGCCCTGTCCCTCTGGTCTGCCCCCAGTGCCCTGTCCCATTTTGTTAAAGTTGTTGTTGGTAATATTTAATTTTGTAACTTGATTCTGCATAAAACATTGTCATTCCATGAGATAATCTACGAGGGCGTGTTTACGGGTGCAATTAGGCGCAGGGCAGTGTATGAATTAGGTGGGGAAACTGGTGGCGAGTAACTCTTGAGGCCTGGCTAGTAGCTCAGGACTTGAAATTTTGAGCCCTGCTATTATTAAATATTATATATATATTTTTTAACAAATACACATTAATTACAGGGTGTACCAATGCCTTGGGATTTAGGATGAAATAAGGGTATTTTAAATAGCGAGGAGTCAGGGCAGCATATGCTATCTGGTTTAACAACTGCCATACTACTTATCTGAGCAAGCTTTTAACTACATCTTAGGAAGAATAAAAACCCAGGATTTAATTACCTGTTCAAACCCCTCTTGTACAATACATTTAAGTTCTGATGAATGGGAATCTGTGCAGAACCCCCAAATGCGTTAGCTGTTAATGACAGACACTTTTATTGTGGCAAATAAAAATGACATTAAACCAAGCAAAACTACTTGGCTTACTATAGGGAAATCAATACCCCATTCATCATATAACAAAACATTTAATAATATTGTGTTAAACACATCACTTAAAGGTAAAGAAGTACTAATTGCGCTTAGTGTAAAAAAACAACCAAAGAAAAAAAAAACTAACAATTATATGAAACCAATTAACATAAATTTACCACAGCCCCGTTAGATTTTACCCCCTTCCTGACCAGAGCACTTTTTACAATTTGGCACTGCGTCACTTTAACTGGTAATTGGGTCGTGCAACGCTGTACCCAAACTCAATTTGCGTCCCTTTTTCCCTTTCTTTTGGTGGTATTTGATCACTTCTGCGGTTTTTATTTTTTGTGCTATAAACAAAAAAAGAGTGACTTTTTGCTGTAATAAATATCCCCAAAGATGTTTTTAAAAAACAAATTTCTTCATCAGTTTGGACCAATATCTATTCTTCTACATCACAATAAGCGTATATTGATTGATTTGCGCAAAAGTTATAGCATCTACAAACTAATTACACATATGCAAAGAATACTTTTTTTTGTCATTCCTGGTGGAAAACCTGGGTTACCCAATATTGGAGTCAATGGCCCTGGGCATGAAGATACATGGGGCCAGATTCTCAAAGAGAAACGACGGTGTATCTCCTGATACGCCATCGTATCTCTGAGTTCTGCCGGTCGTATCTATGCGACTGATTCATAGAATCAGTTACGCATAGATATTCCTAAGATCTGACAGGTGTAACTGTGTTACACCGTCGGATCTTAGGCTGCAATTCCAGGCCGGCCGCCAGGTGGCGTTTCGGGTTTTTTACACGACGAATATGCAAATGAGGAGTTACGCCATTTCAGAAACGAACGACCGCCCGGCGCTTTTTTTTAACGTCGTTTGCGTTCGGCTTTTTCCGGCGTATAGTTACCCCTGGGTCTATGAGGCGCAGCCAATGTTAAGTATGTCCGTTGTTCCCGTGACAAAATTTGAATTTTTTACGTTGTTTGCGTAAGTCGTTCGCGAATACGGATGGACGTAATTTATGTAAACGTCAAAACCAATGATGTCCTTGCGACGTCATTTGGAGCAATGCACGCTGGGAAAATTTCCAGACGGCGCATACGCTGTTCGATCGGCGCGGGAACGCGCCTGATTTAAATACTACACGCCCCCTAGCCGTGGAATTTGAATTCCGCCGGGGGATTTACGATACGCCGCTGCAAGTTTTGAGGTAAGTGCTTTGTGAATTAACCACTTGCTTCAAAACTTGCGGCGGCGTATCTTAAATCAGATAGGTTACGCGGATCTAAAGATCCGCTAACCTATGTAAATCTGGCCCATTGTATGTTGTGATAAATTTGTCCCATACATATAACAGAGATGAAATCAAAGGCGTTACTTGTGTTGAACGTGGCCAATCAATAGGAAGAAAAATAAAAAAGTAAATCTGCGCTATCAGGGTAAAAAAGCAGCTACATACAATCCAGTGAAAATAGGAAGGAAATACAAACAAAAATCGAACAATGCAGCGCTAAGAAATGACTGATGAAAAGACAGTGATGTCTATGTTAAACACACATATAAATGAACAAAAAAATGTGAGTCCATGATAAGTGAATAATTCGTATAAATAAATAGTGTGATGAGACACCATAGACCTGAGTCTAAAATGTTTATAAGATTAAAAGTCCATAAGGTGAACGTGAAATCAGAAATCAAGATGGTCAATCAAACGACAGTGATGAGGCACCCACGGTGATTCTAATTAATCTGTAATGTTAGTGATAACGCCCACCACCAGGAGGGAAGGCTTACCAGATGCGATGGATCCAAATGAGCTTATGCCCAAAGGATCAGTAAAGCTTTGTATATACAATGGAAGGATAAACCAGGACACACCAAACAGAGCGACCAGCAAGTAACGGTGGAGTCTTCGCTTAGTGATAGGTGGAAGGGATAACCTCAGCTGGGAGATGATTCATGGGAGTTGGAAAACTTGCCCAAAGTATGTGGAGGAAAATAAAAGGCACATAGCTTGATACCGTAAAAACGGGAAAGGTTTTAATGCCGGTTAAAAACACTTACAATTTGGTTGATAAAAAGGACATCATTGTGGAAAAGTGCATGGCAGCAGTAGAGTCCCGACTAGTTTCGCTATAACTAGCATCATCTGGGGTAAGACTCTACTGATACCACCATGCTTAAATGTAAATTGTGACCTCCCTAGGATCACTCCCCTGGGGGGTCGTCCAATGAGAATGCACTTCCGGGTCACTCTGATATATAATACATTAATTGAGTGTGTGAAACAAATTGTATAAAAACTATGCCCAAAATAAATAAATCACTTAAGAGTGGGTCGTTTTTGGGAACAGACTAACCTGGTCCGTGTGTGAACTGTGGTAAAGAGTCAGCAGTATAGGGACTTAGTAGAGTCACATAGTGTGGTCACGTGTGTCTAAGCCGTTAGTTGGGGCCAATCACACGCATCCACGTCATGGGGAAACGCCATGGATCAGCCGAGTATTCGGCATGTATTATGTGGATTAGCGGTCACATGACCACGCTGTCAACGGACGCATAAACAAAGCGTCACTTCATACGCCGTCAAGCTCGAACGCTCTGGCTGGCGTAGCATAGTAGGACGACGCCCACATTGTGCGCGCCACCAATGATTAAGATCCTCCACACGTGAGTGCACGTGGATGTACACGCACGCTGCGTGCCAGAATGGAACGCAGCGCTGCGCTCCATCCTGCGTTCCAGGATGTGAACATTGTCTACCAGCCCTAACCTTACAGATATTGTCCGGTGTGATTAGACAGCGGAGGAAAAGAATGATGGGTAAAACATTGACAGTCACCCAATGATTACAATATATTTAAGCTGACTAATTAAACATATTAAAAACAATTAAGACATGCCTAGTTAATTGTATCATAAAAATTAAAAAAGGGAGGGGGAACATGAGGGAATCTTTATGGGGAAACGCATATTGACTAATGATGTCAATAGGAATGTGTTTCATTTAAATGGATGTATATCCAGTCAAAAAATTAAATTAAAATCTATATATATATAAACAAAAGAGGCACAATAAGTCCAGAAAGTGACTCTACACTGGACGAACCCCCATGACAAGCTGTAAGATACAAAATTATACAGTACATTCTGTTATATATATACAAAGAAGAGAGATATGGAAATTTTGGATTAAAAATATATATGATATATATATATAAAATATATAAAATTGAAAGAAAAGAAATAAAGTTACCGCACAGAAACATATTAAATAAGACGTAAATTAAAACGTAAATTAAAGACTAATATGTTTCTAATGGACACTGAATATGTCAGAAAATTCACAAATATGGAACATGAATTTGGGACGTCATGTACTTGTTAAGATTTGTTGATAAAAGAGTTGATATCCCACTCTACATTGAGACCTGATGGTGTATGTGTGCCCAACTCATATATCCAGAATGCAAATAAATAGGAAGAAGACATGGGAGAGAAGTCAGTGGTATAGGCACTAAATCGGACTCAAGTGTAACCCACTGCTTGAGAGATTCACGTCGAATTTTGAATTGTTTTTTTTTGCGTAAGTCGTCCGTGAATAGGAAAGGACGTAACTCACGTCTAAGTTAAAAAAATTACGTCGGTGCAACGTCATTTCTCGCAAAGCACGGCGGGAAATTTCAAAACGGAGCATGCGCAATTCAATCGGCGCGGGGACACGCTTCATTTAAATGAATCACGCCCCCTACCCGCCCAATTTGAAATACGCGCCAAGAGATACACTACGCCGCCGTAACTTATGGCGCGAAATCTTCCTGGATTCGACTTAGAGCCAGGTAAGATACGGCAGCGTAGCGTATCTCTGATACGCTGCGCCTGGGCAATTCGATGTGAATATGGCCCATACAATTTATAAAGTTGTCTAGGTATCTGAATCCCCAAATAATTGATAGAAAACTGGCCCCATTGGAACGAAAATTTATTAGCAAGAGAAACTCCACAAGAGTAATATTTAGACAATGTGATTTTGCTGCATTAATTTTAAAATGGCTTAGAGTACCAATTCCTTTAACCACTTGCTTACTGGGCATATATACCCCCTTCCTGCCCAGGTGAAATTTCAGCTTTCAGCACTGTCACGCTTTGAATGACAATTGCGCGGTCGTGCGTCAGGGGCTCCCAAACAAAATTGACGTCCTTTTTTTCCCATAAATAGAACTTTCTTTTGGTGGTATTTACAAACTCAGGGATAATGGTGGCAACCTAATAACACACCCTCAGGAAGTACTGAAGATTGTCACTTCTTTCTATAAAGACCTTATGTCCTGCCCCAAAGACCAGCCAAGAGCATCCTCCAAATCCTGGCTGGATGGCCTTCAACTTCCTTCTCTTGACCAACAACATATTGACTCCCTTAACTCCCCCTGTACAGAAATTTCCCAAATCATTAAATCCCTTAAAACCTCTACGGCCCCTGGCCCGGATGGTTACACATCCTCCTACTATAAAAAAATTTCCCCCCTCCTGGCCTCATGACACTATTAAATCATATATTAGAAGGTAACAATTTCCCGGAAGAGATGCTTCTAGCTAATCTTTCCTTGATCCCCAAACCTAACAAGGATCACACTCTTCCCCAAAATTTTCGCCCTATATCGGTTTTGGATAATGACCTCAAGATCTTTGGTAGACTTGCAAAAGTTATATCCCCCCCTAATTCACATTGATCAGTCTGGTTTTATACCAGGCAGGCAAATTACGGATAACATTAGGCTGGTTACCAATATTATTCAAGATGCTAAACTACACTCGCGTCAGGCCTGCCTTCTCAGCCTGGACATCCACAAGGCTTTGACAGCGTCAGCTGGGCCTATTTAAACAACCTTTTAACCAGGTTTGGGATCTCGGGTAAATTTCTACTGGGTTTTAATGCTCTTTATTAATCCCCTCAGACTCGCATTAGGATTCCTGGTAACAACTCAGAGTTTTTCCCTTTGGGAAGGGGAGCGAGACAGGGATGTCCATTATCCCCGCTCCTATTTGCACTGGCTATTGAACCCCTAGCGCATACCATTAGAAACAACCCTGATATTAAGGGGTATAATAAGGATCACCTTTTCTTACGGAACCCCTCACATCTATCCCCTTCCTTCTTAAGGAACTTGAAATTTTTCACAATATTTCTGGCCTTAAAATTAATTTGAATAAGTGTTCGGCCCTACCACTTAACCTCCACCTAAATATGCAAAATCTACTCCAAACCAACTTCCCTTTTGTTTGGAACACACATTCCATTAAATACTTGGGGGTCAACATTACTTCCTCACATAATTGTTTATACAAGGCCAATTACCTCCCCCTTTTTACCCACATTAGCTCACTTCTTAACACTTGGTTCTCATACCACATCTATTTCCTTGGCAGGATCTGTGCAATTAAAATGAACATAATCCCCAAACTTCTATACTACTTCCGCACCCTCCCTGTCAATGTCTCGAAATCCAAATTAGAATCTCTTCAAAGGATCATCAACAAATTCATCTGGGCAGATAAAAAACCTAGATACAGTTACGCCCTCCTACACAGGCCACAATCCAGGGGTGGTTTGGGCCTAACTAGTCTATGGAAATATTTTCTTGCCGCTAGGCTCTCCCAACTGTCTGTCATGGTCTTACCTCCTTGCTGTCCTCCTTCGTTTGACATGTGCTGGCGGCCATCTTGGTTTCTGGGTTTCTTGTAGCCTCCCACCCTGCGGCTCCTCCTTCCCACTGGGAGGAGCTGGATGCCTGGCTCATATATATAGGAGGTCTGTGGCTTCAGTTCCTTGCTTGGTCCTCCTGTGTTCACATGCTTCTAAGACTGCTGCTGCTTCTGGTTCCGATCCTGGCTTCGTCTGACTTCCCTGCTGGTTCCTGATCCTGGCTTCGTCTGACTACCCTGCTGGTTCCTGATCCTGGCTTCGTCTGACTACCCTGCTGGTTCCTGATCCTGGCTTCGTCTGACTACCCTTCTGGTTCCTGACCTCTGGCTTCGCAAGACTCTGCTTCGGTTTCACCATCCGTTTGGACTTTTGCTTTACAGCTTGATTTTTAATAAAGCATTCTTATTTTCACTTATCTCTTGTTGTACGTCTGGTTCATGGCTCCGTGACATTAGGACCAAGCCATGAATTCTGACGGTACAGGGCCATCCTCGCTACCCACGCTGGTTGCCAGACTTGATCAGCAGGATCACCTGTTGGGTCGGTTCGCTGTGGCGTTGCAAACCCTGCTTGAACGCACGGCTCATTTCGCTCCCGTTGCCGATGGGTCGGTGGTCGCTCCTGGGCCCGCTCCTACTGCCGCTCCGGTTTTTGCGCCAGAGTCTACCCCGACACCTGTTGTTGCGCCTGCGGTGTTTCGGGGTATGACCGGTTCTGCCCCCCTTCCACAGCGCTTTGGGGGAGAGCCAACTCAGTGCCGAGGTTTCCTTAACCAGGTGGGCATTTATTTCGAGTTGCTGCCACATGCCTTTCCTACTGAGAGATCAAAGGTGGGCTTCTTGATCTCGCTGCTCTCGGACAGGGCCTTGGCCTGGGCCAGCCCTTTATGGGAGAACAACAATCCGGTGGTTGCCGAGTTTTCCGGTTTTGTTGCTTCTCTTCGGAAGGTATTCGATGTGCCGGCTCGCGCTGCCTCTGCTGCGAAGCTCCTTATGTCCGTCAGACAGGGTTCACGATCCGTAGCCGAATACGCCATTGAGTTTCGTACCCTGGCAGCAGAGGTGGGCTCGAATAATGAGGCTCTGGTCGCTGCTTTCTCTCATGGTCTCTCGGATGCCTTGAAGGATGAGGTTGCCAGTGGAGCTCGAGGCTCTTATTTCTTTCCTGATTTTGATTGACACCAGACTCAGGGAGAGACCTTCCTTTAAGGAGTGCCTGCAGAGGCCTCCTAACAGTTTGGCGCCTAAGTTTGCTGTCCCACCCGTGCCTCCCTCTCCTCCCACGCCTCCTGGGGGTGAACCCATGCAGCTGGGGTTTGCTCGCCTGTCCGAGGGGGAGAGGGCACTCCGGAGACGCGAGGGCCGATGCATGTACTGTGGTCTCGGTGGTCATTTTCGGTTGGCATGTCCGAACCGTCCGGGAAACGCTCGCACCTGAGATCCTGTCGGGGGCAGATCTTGGGTGGAGTCTCCTCGTCCCCGGTTTCCCATGTTGACAAACCACTGATCACTGTTGTCCTCTCCTGGGTCGGGGGCTCGGTGATGACCCAGGCGTTGGTGGACTCTGGTGCTGGTGGTTTGTTCATTGATAGTGTGTTCGCTGCCGCCAATTCCATTCCTCTGCAGGCTCGAGGTTCCCCGCTGGCTCTTGAGGCGATAGACGGCAGACCCCTCCAGCCGTCACACGTGACTCATGAGACCCTTCCAGTGCGGATAGCCATTGGTGCCGTTCACAGAGAGTCGGTCTGCTTCCAGGTTATTTCGTCTCCACACTACTCGGTGGTCTTGTGGTACCCCTGGCTCCAGAAGCATAATCCGACTTTCGATTGGAGATCGGCCGAGATCCTCTCGTGGTCACCGCAGTGTGGGGCTAGTTGCATCCATGGGCCTGTCAAGTTGCTGTGTACTTCCTCGGACTCTCTGTTGCCTCCTGAATACGAGGAGTACCGGGATGTATTCGATAAGGTGTGCGCGGTTGCCCTACCTCCGCACCGCCCATACGATTGTGCCATAGAGTTACAACCTGGTGCCGTTCCTCCTCGTGGCAGGGTCTATCCACTGTCGGTAGCGGAGAATGAGGCCATGGAGGAGTACGTGATGGAGGCGCTTTCACGCGGGCACATTCGCAAATCCTCGTCCCCGGCAGGGGCTGGATTTTTCTTTGTGAAAAAGAAGGGCGGTGAGTTGAGGCCTTGCATCGATTACAGGGGTCTCAATCGCATCACGATCAAGAACGCTTACCCGATACCCTTGATTTCCGAGCTGTTCGATCGCCTTAACCCTTTCACGCCGAGCGTACGCATATATGCGTCCTCGGCTTTCAGGGGTTGTACCGGGATGATGCCTGCAGCCGCAGGCATCATTCCGGTACTGTTGTTTAGAGCGGGCGATCGGCTTTCCAAACATAACAACCGATGCGGCTAAAAGCCGCTCGGTTGTTATGCCGGAGGAGCGGGAGGGGACATCCCCCCCCTCCCGCCGCCTCTCGCCGCTCTGACCGGGCCTCCCGTCCCACCGGGAGACCCGATCCACGATCCGGCGCCTCCAGCGTCTCGGCGCGCTCTGAAACAAAGCCGTAAATGGCTTTGATTCAGTGTGCGCATTGAAACCACGGAAGCGGCGTCATGACGTCACTTCCGGGTTTCTCGGCTGTCAATGGCGCCGGATTTAAAAAAGTACACAGTATTCAGAATCGCCGTTTTCGGCGATCTGAATACTTTGAAGTGCAAAGGAGGGCTCGGAGGTCTTTTAGACCCCGATCCCTCCATAAAGAGTACCTGTCACGACCTATTGCTGTCACAAGGGATGTTTACATTCCTTGTGACAGCAATAAAAGTGATCAAAATGTAAAAAAAAAAAAAAAAAAATGTAATATTAGAAAAAATAAATAAATAAATAAGAAAACAAAAAAAAAAATTTTTTAAAGCGCCCCCCTCCCCGCGAGCTTGCGCAGCAAAGAAAGCGCATACGGAAGTCGCGCCCGCATATGAAAACGGTGTTCAAATAACACATGTGAGGTATCGCCGCGATCGTAAGAGCGAGAGCAATAATTATAGCACTAGGCCTACTCTGTAACTCTAACCTGGTAACCGTAAAAAAAAGTTTAAAGCGTCGCCTATGGAGATTTTTAGTTACCGTAGTTTGTCGCCATTCCACGAGTGCGTGCAATTATAAAGCGTGTCATGCTTGGTATCTATTTACTCGGCATAACATCATCTTTCACATTATGCAAAAAAATTGGGCTAATTTTACTTTTTCATTTTTTTAAAATTCATGAAAGTAAATTTTTCCCAAAAAGTTGTGTTTAAAACACCGCCGCACAAATACCGTATGACATAAAATATTGCAACAATCGCCATTTTATTCTCTAGATTCTCTGCTAAAAATATATATATAATGTTTGGGGGTTCTAAGTAATTTTCTAGCCAAAAATATGGATTTTAACTTGTAAACACCAAATGTCATACATAGGCATAGGCATGAAAGGGTTAAAGGGGCCACGGTCTTTACCAAACTCGACCTGAGGGCTGCATATAACCTGGTAAGGATCAAGGCGGGCGATGAGTGGAAGACCGCGTTTAACACCCGGACCGGTCATTATGAATCCTTGGTTATGCCCTTTGGGTTGTGCAATGCGCCCGCAGTCTTTCAGGAATTCATCAATGATGTTTTCCGTGACCTGTTGCAGCAGTGTGTGGTGGTCTATTTGGATGACATCTTGGTATATTCTGAATCCATGGAGGCCCACATTCTGGATGTCAAACGAGTGTTGCAACGGTTACGAGAGAACAAGCTGTTCGGTAAGCTTGAGAAATGTGAATTTCACCGATCCCAGGTAACCTTCCTAGGTTACATCATTTCCGCTGAGGGGTTCTCCATGGATCCTGAGAAGGTTTCGGCTGTCTTACAGTGGCCCCAGCCCAGTGGTCTTCGTTCCCTGCAGCGCTTTTTGGGCTTCGCCAATTATTATCGGAAGTTCATCAGGGACTTTTCCATGCTGGCCAAGCCTCTCACGGATCTGACCAGGAAGGGCAGTAATTCCCAGGTCTGGCCGCTCGAGGCCATCCAAGCTTTTGAGGCCCTAAAATCCGCCTTTGTGTCGGCTCCGATTCTGTCGCATCCCAACCCTGGGTTGCCCTTTGTCCTCGAGGTGGACGCGTCTGAGACGGGAGTAGGCGCTCTTCTGTCTCAGCGTAGAACACCAGAGGGTCCTCTGCTTCCTTGTGGGTTTTACTCCCGGAAACTGTCTCCCGCGGAGTGCAACTATCAGATTGGTGACAGGGAGTTATTGGCCATCGTGCAGGCCCTTAAAGAATGGAGGCACTTGCTCGAGGGCTCGGTGGTTCCGGTTCTCATCCTGACGGACCACAAGAATCTGACCTACCTTTCTGAGGCCAAGAGATTGTCACCACGTCAGGCCAGATGGGCTCTGTTCTTGTCACGTTTTAATTACGTGGTCTCCTACCTACCCGGTTCCAAGAACATCAGGGCGGATGCCTTATCACGGCAGTACTCCGAGCTGTCCAGGGAGGAATCGATTCCGACTTCTGTCATACCGCCGAATCAGATCCTGGCCGCCATTCGCACCAGCCTGACCTCTCCCCTGGGTGAGCAGATTTTGGCGGCTCAATCTGGTGCTCCCTCTGGGAGACCCAACGGCAGATGTTTTGTGCCTGAGGAGTTGCGCACTCGGTTGTTGCGAACCTACCATAACTCCAAGACCGCGGGGCATCCTGGAAAGAATCAGCTGTCCTGGGCTGTTTCACGTCTGTTCTGGTGGCCTTCCCTACGTTCCGACATCGCCGCATATGTAGCGGCATGCTCCGTTTGTGCCCAGAGTAAGTCCCCTCGGCACCTTCCGTTGGGCCTTCTGCAACCCATAGCCACCGGGGAGCGCCCATGGTCGCACCTGGGGATGGATTTCATCGTGGACCTCCCTGCATCCCGAGGCCATACGGTCATTCTCATGATTGTGGATCGGTTTTCCAAAATGTGCCACTGTGTTCCTCTCAAGAAGTTACCCTCTGCACAAGAGTTGGCCACGATTTTTGCCAGGGAGGTCTTCCGGTTGCACGGTTTGCCCAAGGAGATTGTGTCGGATCGGGGGAGTCAGTTTGTGTCCAGGTTCTGGCGCGCCTTTTGCTCCCAGTTGGGGATTCATCTCTCCTTCTCCTCGGCCTACCACCCTCAGTCCAATGGGGCCGCAGAACGATCCAATCAGGCCTTGGAGCAATTCCTTCGTTGCTATGTCTCCGATCACCAAGACAATTGGGTTGACCTCCTGCCTTGGGCTGAGTTTGCCAGGAACACGGCGGTGAACTCTTCCTCTGGGACGTCTCCCTTCATGGCCAATTATGGGTTCCAACCTGCCGTGTTACCGGAGGCATTCTCTCCCCAGGATATTCCGGCTGTGGAGGATCACCTTTCCGTCCTACGTGCTTCTTGGGTACAGATCCAGAAGTCCCTTGAGGTCTCTGCGCAGCGCCAGAAACTCAAGGCTGATCGCAGACGAGCGCCTGCTCCTTCCTACCAGGTCGGAGACCGTGTATGGTTGTCCACCCGCAACCTCAACCTTCGTGTGCCCACTCCCAAGCTGGCTCCTCGCTTTGTTGGTCCCTTCCGAGTGCTTCGCAGGGTAAACCCGGTAGCCTATGCCCTTGCGCTTCCACCTGGCATGCGGATCTCCAACGTGTTTCATGTCTCCCTGTTGAAGCCACTGGTGTGCAATCGCTTCACTTCCTCGGTTCCTCGGCCTCGTCCGGTCCAAGTGGGCAATCATGAGGAGTATGAGGTGAGCAATATCCTGGACTCACGCCTGGTCCGCGGTCGGGTGCAGTTTTTGGTCCACTGGCGTGGTTATGGTCCAGAGGAGCGTTCCTGGGTTCCCTCCGCAGATGTCCATGCTCCTGCCTTGCTCCGAGCCTTCCACGCACGCTTCCCTCAGAAACCGTTTTTTGCTCCGCGGAGGAGGGGCCCTTGAGGGGGAGGTACTGTCATGGTCTTACCTCCTTGCTGTCCTCCTTCGTTTGACATGTGCTGGCGGCCATCTTGGTTTCTGGGTTTCTTGTAGCCTCCCACCCTGCGGCTCCTCCTTCCCACTGGGAGGAGCTGGATGCCTGGCTCATATATATAGGAGGTCTGTGGCTTCAGTTCCTTGCTTAGTCCTCCTGTGTTCACATGCTTCTAAGACTGCTGCTGCTTCTGGTTCCGATCCTGGCTTCGTCTGACTTCCCTGCTGGTTCCTGATCCTGGCTTCGTCTGACTACCCTGCTGGTTCCTGATCCTGGCTTCCTCTGACTACCCTGCTGGTTCCTGATCCTGGCTTCGTCTGACTACCCTTCTGGTTCCTGACCTCTGGCTTCGCAAGACTCTGCTTCGGTTTCACCATCCGTTTGGACTTTTGCTTTACAGCTTGATTTTTAATAAAGCATTCTTATTTTCACTTATCTCTTGTTGTACGTCTGGTTCATGGCTCCGTGACACTGTCCCAATGGTTCTCTCCCTCTCAAGGTATTCCCTGAAAGAAATTTGAATCCACATCAGTTTGTCCACTACATCTTCAGGGCATATTGTGGTCCAACTATACCCTATACCGTAATCTCCTTAAGCAAAATATTATAGTGGCCCACCTTTTCCAATTCTGGATCAAGGTAAAAGATACTGTCCTCGCCCATCTCACCACTCACTTCCTTCCTAGGTGACCCTAGGTTTAATTTAGCCTATAATAATAGATCCCTATTTTCCTCTTGGATAGACAATAACCTCACCACCCTAACCTCATTAAAATATAAATGGAAATTCAAACCCTTTGCTTTACTGCAAAGGGAATATAATCTCCCATCTTCTGAACACAAACGATATTTACTAATTAGATCCTTTTTCTCCAAATACTTCTCACTATCCTCTCAATCTACCAACACAGTATTTGAAAGGATCTGCCTGACCTCATCTAGAGACAAAGGAATGATATCTCGTATATACCACTATCTCAATAACCTCACCACACAAGACAAATCCAAACCGATGCTACAATGGGAAGAGGATCTTGGATACTCAGCCCCACCAGATACTTGGAACTCTATGTCCGAGAACCTTCGCAAGTGTAATAGAGCCATTTCATTTAGAGAAACCCCAATGAAACTTTTCTCCAGGTGGTATCTCAACCCTTCCAAAATCAATTTTTTCTATCCCTCTGTATCCCCCAACTGTTTCAGAGGTTGTCCTGATGAGGACACAAAACCCAAATTTACTCTCACCCCTCAGATATGCTTTCTATACGCTAAGATATCGGATGTCCCTCCCCCTTGCACTAGATTATTTCATTCCCTTTGCAGCTTCATCTAATGGATGATAGCACTCAATTGGAGATCTAATACTATACTATGAAAAAGATTCTTAAGCACTGATGTAGTGCGAAACATGTCGGCTGTCCCTTTCTGTGGCTGTGTCTTGCTGTGTATGCCAACTTTTATTGAATAAAGACAACTTTCCGAAGTTTATCTGGAGTGCGGCTGTCCATTTTCTCCCGAATCTTCTTCATTTGCCTTGTGCATTGCCGGCACCTTGGTCTCCTGAGAGGTCACTAATTGCTCACAAGATCCACCTGGAGCGGTGACTCCTTTTCTCTAATACTATACTATGGTCACAGGTATTGGATAGAATGGAAATGCTTAAAGGGGTTGTAAAGACAAAAATATTTTCCTCTTAAATTAAAGTCTGACAGTAGCTAATAAAGTAAAAAGTAATGTTTTGCATTATAACTAGTTTGATACCTGTTGAAATCGAGCTGTTTTATTCACCTCCAGCACTCCTGAATTGTTATTCTCACTGACTTCCTGGTTTGTTGTGCACATTCATTCTTGCTACATCACAGCCTAATGGGAACTACAGTTCCCATTAGGCTTAGCCTCCATGCCTGTGAGGGATAACAGAGCATCTTCATGCAGGGCTGTAGTCATAGGGAGGGGGTGAGCACATTCTGCTTTCCACCATGCAAAACGGCTCAGGTGCTGGTGGAAAGCAAGAAGAGGAGAGACAGGAAATGGAATTTTCAAACCTGGATTACTGTATTTTGGAGGTCAAAAGGAAAAACGAGGTAAGTGATATTTAAATGCTCTAGTTTACAGCAATCAATTGATCTAATAAAAAACGAACCTTTAGTGTTCCTTTAAGATATCAGAAAGAATCTACCATACCCTTAATGACAGCCTCCATCTATTTGACCTCAAGTGGTCATACTGGAACCTCACGCAATAATCCTGCTACCTTTCCACACATCATTCCTCAGTCTGCTTCTCCTTACCCCTCCTACCTCTGTTTCATTAGGGGCCTCATTTCATATTCTCCTTCCTCACACTCCGCTCAATTTTGATACACATTGTTATTTCGCTCCATGGTGTATATGACGTGTTCTATATTATCCCGTTGACGTATTATTGAAGATATTGTCATTCTCTGCATGCATTTTTTTTTTTTTTATACCTACAATAAACTTTTGTAAACAAAAAAAAGAAACACACACTAATGCTGTGTACATTGTACACAAGGTTGAAATTTCTGTCAACAAATGTTCGATGCAAGCTTTTGGTCGGATATTACGACCATGTGTATGCTCATTCGGACATTTGCTATTGGAATTTCCGCCAACAAATGTTTGAAAGCTGGTTCTCAATTTTTCCGACAACAAAAGTTCTTGTCGGAAATTCCGATCATCTGTATGCAATTCCGACGCACAAAAATCCTATGACACAAAAAAGTGTCAAAAGTGTCCGATCTGTCCGCCGCAATGTTGAAGTCCCGCTAAAAATCACAGATTGCTGCCATTACTAGTAAAAAAATAATAATAACAATGCCACAAATCTATTCCCTAATTTGTAGACGCTATAACTTTTGCGCAAACCAGGCTTATTGCAATTTTTTTTAACGAAAATATGTAGCATGCATATTGGCTTAAACTGATGAAGAAATTTGTTTAAAAAAAAAAAAAAAATGTTATAGCAAAATAGTAAAAAAAAAAAAAAAGTTTTTTTTTCTCAAAATTCTCACTCTTTGTTTTGTTTATAGCGCAAAAAATAAAAACTGCAGAGGAGATAACACCAAAAGAAAGCTCTATTTGTGGGAAAAAAGGGAAGTCAATTTTGTTTGGGTACAGCGTTGCGCAATTGTCAGTTAAAGCGGCGCAGTGTCGTATAACAAAAAATGGCCTGGTCATTAACTTCTTCCCGTCCGCGCTATAGCCGATCCCGATCCCGGCCCCTTACGACAGATGACAGCTGATCACGTGATGCAAACAAAAGATCGGTAATCGGTTTTTTCTTCTCACACTGACAGCGTGAGGAGAACAAAAAGCCGATCACCGGCCTCTGTGTTCTGAGACATCGGTAGAGGAAGAGGCATGGCCAACTCATCTGTGCCCACCAGTTGCACCTGCCAGTGCCCACAGTTCATATCAGTGCCCACCAATCAGTGCCCACCAGTGTATATCAGTGCCACCTATCGATGTCCATGAGTGCCACCTATCAATGCCCACCAGTGGTGCCAATCAATGCCTCATCATTGCCACCTAGCAGTGCCGCCTATCAGTGTCACCTACCAGTGGCTATCACTGCCACCTATCAGTGCCAGTTATCAGTGCCACCTATCAGTGCCCATTAGTGCAGCCTCATTAGCATACATCAATAGGAGACAAATTACCTGTTTGCATAATTTTAAATATAAAACTGTTTTGTATTAATTTTTTTGGTCTTTTTTCAAAAAAACAAAACAAAACAAAAAAAACATGGGTAGTCAAATACCACCAAAAGAAAGCTCTGTTTGTAGGAAAAAAATCATAACATTTTCATTTGGGTACAGTGTTATATGACCGCACAATTGTCGTTCAAAGAGTGACAGCACTGAAAGCTGAAAATTGGTCTGGGCAGGAGGGGGGTTTAAGTGCCCAGTAAGCAAGTGGTTAAGGGGGGAAATCTTCAGGGGCTGAAGTGGGTAAACAGCCTAGTTGCCGTTTGTAAATCAGCCCCATAGAGTTTGAAATTACCCCCAATTAACCAAAATGAAATTGCTAAATGTGCTGTTTTATATGCAGTAAAATACATTTCACAAACACTTGTTATTATTAGAGGTTACCCCCTTGCTTGACGGTTTCAGCTAATAATTTAACATTGGGGTTGATTTACTAATACTGGAGAGTGCAAAATCTGGAGCAGCTGTGCGTGATAGCCAATCAGCTTCTAACGTGAACTTGTTCAATTAAGCTTTGAAAAAAACAATGTGGAAGCTCATTGGTTTCTTTACACAACTGCACCAGATATTGGACACTCTTTTAGTAAATCAACCCCACAGTGTCATGCCATTGCTACCCCATTAACAGGGTCGCCATCAGGGGGGTACAGGCATTACACCTGTAAGGGTGTATTTATTTATTTATTTTTTGCATTACACCTGTAATGTAAGAGGCCCAATGGTCCCCAGGACCCCTTACAGGACTGGCCGGCCCACCTTGCATTACACCTGTAAGGCCCCCGCATCTTATCTTGCGTCAGTAGAAAAGAGATTGCACTTTTTTTTTTTTCATCAGCACCTGTTCCGGGGGGCCTGCCTAAAGCTGTGTAAGTGGCCCCAAAATTTGTGATGGCTGCCCTGCCCATTAATAGATTCTCTCTGTCACAGACACTTTGAATTTGTTTTTGCCTCTATCTTCCAGCAGCCCTTCTCATCACTATTTATCTATGTGGGGGTCCTCTCCGCTCGTTTACATTTCTGTGCTGTTGCTGCCGACTGTCATTTGTTTTCTAGAATTCACTTTAGGACAATTCTCTGTTTGGTTGCTGACACTTGGAACTTTTAAAAAATAAATCATCTTTTTTTGACCCAAAAATTGTAATTTACTTTAATGCACTTGGCAAAGCATAGCTTTTTATTATATTTTCATCTGCAGATTGTCTGGATGTGTGTGGAAATTGATGAGGGAGCATTGTTCCCCGATTTACAATGAAAACAAAATCTTTTGATTCTATAGACAGAAACTGTTGTGGGGAAAATGTTGAAGTCCTGGTGAAGCAGAGTTTGCTCATTGCTAACTATAATTAAATAGTTGTTACATGGCTAATACGGTAATACTCCATACCAATCAGCTCAACATGCAAAATCAAATGTGAACTCTAGAGGGCATGCTTATACCACAAAGATTACACTTTTTAAAAAGTTTGCAATGAAAATGAAGAAATAAAAGATTCCTGGGAAAAGGTATCTCCTTTCCAGGTAGAACTAACTTGGCTGCGAGAATGACTGTGAACTGCTTTTCAAACTGCAAGAACACATTCAGCTTGTTACTGCATATACCATGGTGCAACGTACTGTGGCACCTTTCATTTTAGATGACATCTCAATGCAGTAAACCAATATACTACCAGGACCAGTTCACACCATAGAAACGCAGTCCGAATGCATTCCAGATGCTTTTTGTGCATGCATGTTTTTTGCATTTTTCCCCCCTCCTTTTTTCTTAACCGTAAATAAGGACATGTGTGTTCCTGTGTGTTTTAGGTGCATTCAGGTGCGTTCCAGTGTGTTTTACCGCGTTTGAGTACAGTCCAGTGCAGGAAAAATGCTATTTTTTTTCTGGAACAGCGAGCACTGGTGTGAACTATACCATTAAAAACCATATAACCTACTTTCCATGCGTTTTTGATGCAGAAAAAAATGCACTAGACTGCATGTGGTGTGAACTGGCCCTCAATGTACCTGTACCTTCAGTGTTTCTCAATCAGATGCAATATGATGCACACTAATGAACAATCATGTGTTTTGTTGTACTGTGTTGAATTTTTATTTTATTTTAGGTCAGTTGTAGTGTGTTGGTAGGCCATTTAATTTAATGAGCTGCCCTAACACTGTAAATGTTATTGTGCAACTTAGCACATGTCAATGTCAGTGTGTTAATTCACCACATCAAATCATTTACAGTAGGTCTAAACAGACCCTCAGAGTATAATTGTGATACATTTGCCTATATGTCTCAGTTTACTGCTCCCTGCTAGCCATATGGGTAGAGGTAGAAAGGAATTTCATGTGTGATTCATTCCTCTGACAGGTTATTGACGTGCTAATGTCCCCTCACTATTCTAAACGTTAATTGATCTATTGTGTTGTGTGAAGAAGATCTGTGTTTACCCTTAAAAGATGTGTATTGTATCATCAGGCTAAATGATTAGAGAAGTAGTATGTTAATTATTCTGATTGCTTCAGTGTATTAATTAACTCCACTGATGTCTTTATCTAAAGAAACGTGTCTGCATGGTCGGCTCCGACTTGTCTCCTATAATCTGTATGGGAAACCCCACTGTGTGAGGGGGGCGTTCCTAACAGGCTGTAACCACATATAAGCTGAGTTTTTGTGTCATTAAAGTGTCTTGTTCTAGCAGTAAGCTTGGCATGTGTGGCTTTCTGGGCGATTCCAGGGATATCCCTCCTCGTGAAATATTGGGGTGATTTTTGTTATCGGAAGAAGGGAACGTTGACGGGGATATCATACCAATACCGTCACAATTGGTTGGCAGCGGTGGGATTTTTCCCTTCTATTCCCCTTCACACCCGGATTTCAAGCAGACACTGGAAGAACTACTGGAAGTTCGTGGAAGGATTGCTAGCAACAAAACCAAGCGGGTCATCATAGCAGAATCAATGGAGATAGACCAGGAGGACGGGATTGCAGCAACGCCAGCAGTACAAGAGATGGAGACACCAGTGATTCAGGAGGAGGAAGCGCCAGCCAACAAGCTAATGAGAGAGAAGCTAGCGTGGTTCGGCCCGAACCCAACGGCAGATGTGGTGCTGAGAGTGATGGACCTGTTAGCGAAGGAGGCTAAAGAAATAAGAGACGCAGAACTACAGAAGGATAAACAAATAAGAGACGCAGAACTACAGGAGGATAAACAAATAAGAGACGCAGAGCTACAGAAGGATAAACAAATAAGGGACGCAGAACTACAGTTAAAACTGGCAGCAGTCCAACAAGCAGCCGCACCTTCTCCGAACAGTGAGTACAGCACAGCAGACGCAAGGAAGATTCCGTTTAGCGCTTTTAAAGCTTTTGATGAAAAGGACTGTGAAATTGATAACTACCTGGCGGATTTTGAGCGACAATGTAACCTGCACCGAATAGCTAGAAGAGAGTGGGTTGCAATATTGTCAGGCAAACTGTCAGGCAAAGCTTCTGATGCTTTCCGGACCGTGCCAGATCAGGATATCCATAGCTACGCCAGGGTTAAAGAAGTGCTCCTGGCTCGTTATGCGGTAACCCCAGAGTCCCACCGACAGAAGTTCAGGGACTCACGCAAAACCACGAAAGACTCTTACGCGGAATGGGCATGCCAGTTGTCCCTGTCGGCCTCTAACTGGGTTAACAGCAGCCAGGCCACCACCGCAGAGGACATTTTGCAACTAATGCTCCTGGAGCAATTTTACAATCACATCCAGACGGACGTCAAGGATTGGGTGAGAGATCGCAGGCCCATGACTCTACCAGAGGCCGCGAAGTTGGCGGATGAATATGCGGATACTCGCAAGACAAACCAGGTCACACCACGGGTACAACCCCCACAACCAACGGCGCCCTCACACCCACCAGCCGCTAGATACCAACCGCCTAACAGACCGATGACATATAGCCCTCGCTACCCACGCCAGGAGGACAACGAACAACGCTGCTTCCGGTGCAAACAGTTGGGTCACTTCAAGCAGAATTGCCCCATGAATGACAACACCAGGTCAAATTGGTCTCAACCTGGGTACCGCCCACCAGCAGCAGCCCATTGTGTAGACTCGGCTTGGGATCCCCAGGAGCTGGGTCAGGAAGAACCATTGGGCACCCCTTACGAAGCCCTCATGGTACAATCTGTTATTACGGACAACAGGGAACACCATTGTCAGCTGGTCATGGGCGACAGCCATGAGCCGGAGGGGCCTTGGAGGGAGCTGGGCAGAAAGAGGCACCGCCAGCTACCCTCCAAGAAGAAGAGGTCCTGGAAGTCATATAACCAGCGGACCTGGGAGGAGAAGAAGCGACTGGAGGAGATGGAATCGCAGCGGGCACCCCAGATGCGGGCCGAGATGTTCGCCAAGGGCCCACCGGTGGCCCCTTACACCACCACCCAGTTCCTGATGATGAAGGACCACGTGGAAAGCCTGCAGGACATGAGCAAGCAGGATCTGATCCGTGAGTACATAGAGCTGGAGGAGTGCATAAGCCGCATGGAGGAGGAGAACAACCACCTGAGGTCACAGCGGGCTGACCCCCCCAGGCTCCATGAACTGGAGATGGAGCTGGAGAAGCTCAAAGAGGAGAACCGGCGGCTGCGGAGGGAGCAGGGGGTGGCTGACCTTATGGGGCTCTGAGTCCCCTCTCCCCCCCCCCCCGGACTCTGAGCACCAGTGCTACAGCATTTCAACAAATATAACTTTTTCTTTTTATGAATCTCCTGTGATTGTCACTTCAGAGCCATAACCTGCCCCCTCCCATAGCGGGACACCTAGACGGCGGCGCACAGACCCATTCGCTGTCTTCACACTGACTTCTGGTGACTTTGCAGATCACACAAAGACTTGGGGACTGACCGGCGTGTGATCTGACGACCCGGTGACATACCTGAGTCTGAAGCAGTTGTCAAGGGAGGTCAGTCATGCCAAACGGAGTTAACCTCGGACTAAAAGCTCTGAACCCGTCAACCCTACTGGACCAGGGAAGGTCCAACCGGGTTTGCCGGAGCAGGGAGCAAAAGGGGGGCCATTGTGATACATTTGCCTATATGTCTCAGTTTACTGCTCCCTGCTAGCCATATGGGTAGAGGTAGAAAGGAATTTCATGTGTGATTCATTCCTCTGACAGGTTATTGACGTGCTAATGTCCCCTCACTATTCTAAACGTTAATTGATCTATTGTGTTGTGTGAAGAAGATCTGTGTTTACCCTTAAAAGATGTGTATTGTATCATCAGGCTAAATGATTAGAGAAGTAGTATGTTAATTATTCTGATTGCTTCAGTGTATTAATTAACTCCACTGATGTCTTTATCTAAAGAAACGTGTCTGCATGGTCGGCTCCGACTTGTCTCCTATAATCTGTATGGGAAACCCCACTGTGTGAGGGGGGCGTTCCTAACAGGCTGTAACCACATATAAGCTGAGTTTTTGTGTCATTAAAGTGTCTTGTTCTAGCAGTAAGCTTGGCATGTGTGGCTTTCTGGGCAATTCCAGGGATATCCCTCCTCGTGGAATATTGGGGTGATTTTCGTTATGGGAAGAAGGGAACGTTGACGGGGATATCATACCAATACCGTCACAATAATGTATAAGAAATAATGTATAAGAAATTAGAAAAGCAAATGAGAATAAAACCAGAGTTGCTATAAATATTGGCTAAAAAGATACCTTATGAAATTTTAAGTATGTGCTTAATATAAAATAAATACCTCTCTAAAGTTTGCATGTTAGATGAATTATAGGAAGTTAGAAGTACTTATCTACATACTTATTTTAGGTCAGTGACCAAAAGTATGAAAGCCCAAAGGTCAGCATCATAGCCATGCAACTTTTCTCATGATAGTTTTCCTTTAAAGTGAACCATGAACAAAATGTGTATATTGTGTGGCTGGGACTCAGCGCACATATCATGTGCTCTCCATTCAGCATCTCTGCATGTGGCTAGGGAGTTCCATGTTTGTGGTCACCACAATCACCATGGGTGAACATGCCACACAGTTGCGGCACGGACCACACAAGTATTAAACTCTCAGAATGTTTTTTCAAATACTACGAGAAGGTAGAAAGAACACTCTGCCATGGTTATTGCCACTGGTTTGATCTATCCCTGGGCCCCCAATGTTGTCACTATCCAGCACTTAGTAATTTTTGTTTAACTGCAAGCTGAAAAACTCCAAATATTGAATCTTAAAAATGAACTAAACTCAGCATAAAACTTCTAGTAAATTGACATATTAGCATTCCATAGATTTGGTTATTTGCTTCAGCACAGGCAAACAATAAGGATGAAACTAAATATCAATGTGGATATGTTGCTGAATGGAAGTGAATGAGGCGTAATGGCTAGTTTGTTCTTCGGAGGTCTCAGAAACGGAACCTTGCCCTTTCATTGCAGGCCAAGCACAATATCGTAGAGCATTCTGAAACCAGAAGACTTAAAGTGGAATTAAACCTAAAAAAAAACCACTGATGGCTAGGATTTCACTGGCAGAAGAGACCATGGGCCAGATTCAGGTACATTTACGTTGCGCAGCAGCGGCGTAACGTATCCCATTTACGTTACACCGCCGCAAGTTTACAGCGTAAGTGCTTGATTCACAAAGCACTTACCTGTAAACGTGCGGCGGTGTAACGTAAATCTGCTCGGCCCAAGCCCGCCTAATTCAAATGGGGCGGACGGAGCGCATGCCGACGTGCATTGCGCTAAATGACATCGCAAGGACGTTATTGGTTTCGACATTAACGTAAATGGCGTCCAGTGCCATTCACGGACGACTTACGCAAACGACGTGATTTTTCAAATTTCGACGCGGGAACGACGGCCATACTTAACATTGGCTAGTCCACCTAGAGGGCAGCCTTAGTTTTACGCGGCGTATCTCGACGGAAACAACGTAAAGTTAGAGCGACGGGTAAAGCGTACGTTCGTGAATCGCCGTAACTAGTCATTTGCATATTCTACGCCGACCACAATGGAATCGCCACCTAGCGGCCGGCCTAGAATTGCATCCTAAGATCCGACGGTGTAAGTCAATTACACCTGTCGGATCTTAGGGCTATCTATGCGGAACTGATTCTATGAATCAGCCGCATAGATACGACAAGCGTATCTCAGAGATACAACGGCGTATCAGGAGATACACCATCGTATCTCTTCTGTGAATCTGGCCCCATATTCCTTGTCTGTCATCCCTTGTGTACATTGAGCCACACATACGCAGCTCCCATGTGCATGCACGAAAATGAAGAAATCATGGCCCAGTCAGCCAAGCAATTGAAGATTCAGAACCTGGAAGGAAGACCAGGAGAAGATAGCAACTCACGTGACTGACAGAAGACCTAACATTGCAGCACTGGAGAGGATAGTTTTCTAAGTTTGCCATGATGTGCTAATATGGCAACCACCCCAACCTATAACTAGCCGTTGCAGCAAGGAACACATTGAAGGGCAATGCATGTCAAAAAACAAACAAAAAGTCCAGCTCACTTACTAGCCAGCCTGTAACAAACGGAATTATGCTGTTTAACAGTTCTTGTTAAAAAAAGGGGGGGGGGGGGTTTTCGGCAAATATATATACGTAACTTGCAGTGACCACGTCACAGCACCCGAGTGTACTGCAGTCCTAATGCAAGGCTTTTTTTCAGCAGGAATGTGGGGGAACGCAGTTCCGGCACCTCCAGCAATGAATGTATGTAATGGCATGGAGTGCTGGGGTGTGCTGAAAGGTTTATTGATGCTTGTTGCTTCAGAATTTAGTAGGAGTTTACTGTTGCCGGGGTGGTGTTTTGCGGGGGGGGGGGGGGGGGTTTATTGTTGCTGGGGGAAAAGTCTATTGTGGTGTGGGGGATCTATTGTTGCTGGCGGGGGTGTTGCTCACTGCCGGGGATTGATCTTACTGACATTCTTGTTATCATTAACAAATTCCATGCTAATCACTTAGTAGCACAAAATAATATTTGGTTCTGTATTTTCTAACAGGGGCAATATTAGGAGGTGGGTAGGAGGAACCAAAGGATGGTGCTCAGAGGTGGGTAGGAAGCAGAAACAAAGGGTGACTCAGAAGGGGGGAAGTTCCTGCACCTATTCTCTGAGAAAAAAGCCCTGCCTAGCTCTATCATTTTGAGAGTCCCCCAAGTTGGAGCACATATATAATAATGGATAGATTCAGAGCAGGTATGCCTGGAGTGAGCCCACCCCTCCTTAAAGGTATAGGGATGAACTGGACTGAACTAGCAAGAGCAAAATGGCAGCAAAGGTATCCAGTGCATCCCCTCACCAATTCAGCAACAGTACAAACAATTGGCAACCACCCCCAACCTCTAACTGGGCTTTGCAGCAAGGAGCACATGAAAGGGTGACACATGTCAAAAAACAAACAAAAATTCCCAGCTCACTTACCAGCCAGCCTGCAACAAACTGACATGAACTGTTAGACGGGTTAATGTGGTTTGTTGCAGGCTAGCAAGTGAGCTGGGAAATTGTGTTTGCTTTTTGATGTGCTATGTTGTACAGACTAGCACGTTCTGGCTAAAAGGGCTCCTAGAGCCCATTTAAAAAAAAATTGTGGTGACTTATTTACACTTTAACTACATGTCTTAGTTTCATAACAAATGAAAAAAGAAGTCTATTAATTTAGGAATGTGGATAGGGACATGCAAATCAATCCCCTGTGGGCCTCCTTTTTCGCTCCACCACACCGCATCATCAAGTGTGTACTAAACTGTACAGTGGACAGCAGTTTAGTTTGTCAGCAGCTAGAACAGGTCTGAATACTTAATAAATTGGAAGGGCTCTCGCGCTATCGGTGCTAAATACTATGGGGGGGGGGGGCACTGCTGCAGTTACCTGGAACCGGTCCTGGCCAGAAATGTGTGAATGAAATAGATGATGGTGACTGCGCTGTGTGAGGAAGGGTAAAGAGCAGATGCACAAGGAAGTGAGTAGCAAAAACCCACCACTGAGTAATCGCTAGAGCCAGTGAGGGTGGGAGGTCTGTGAGTCAGTAATGGTGAGCATAAATTAAATATTAATCATACACTATAATTAAATTAAATGATGAAGATCACAAACATGAGAAGCATGTAAAACCAAACAGCTTAGTTAACCACTTGCCATCGCCGCACCATCAAAATACGTCCACAAGGTGGCTCTCCTAGGCGAGAGCACGTAATATGACGTCCTGCCTAAAAGCCGCCACTAGGGGCGCGCGCGCCCCCCGCTCGCCCCCGACTCCCGTGCGTGTGCCCGGCGGGCGCGATCGCCGCCGGGCACACGCGATTGCTCGGTACAGAGCGGGGAACGGGAGCTGTGTGTGTAAACACACAGCTCTCGTTCCTGTCAGCAGGGGAAATGCTGATTTTCTGTTCATACAATGTATGAACCGAGGATCAGTGTTTCCCCTAGTGAGGCCACCCCCCCCCCCCCACAGTAAGAACACACACAGGCATACTTAACCCCTTCCCCGCCCCCTAGTGTTAACCCCTTCACTGCCAGTGGCATTTTTATAGTAATCTAATGCATTTTTATAGCACTGATCGCTATAAAAATGCCAATGGTCCCAAAAATGTGTCAAAAATGTCCGAAGTGTCCGCCATAATGTCGCAATACCAAAAAAAAAAATCGCTGATCGCCGCCATTACTAGTAAAAAAAAATATTAATAAAAATGCCATAAAAATACCCCCTATTTTGTAAACGCTATAACTTTTGCGCAAACCAATCAATAAACGCTTATTGCGATTTTTTTTTACGAAAAATATGTAGAAGAATACGTATCGGCCTAAACTGAGGAAAAAAAATGTTTTTTTATATATTTTTGGGGGATATTTATTACAGCAAAAAGTAAAAAATATTCATTTTTTTCAAAATTGTCGTTCTATTTTTGTTTATAGCGCAAAAAATAAAAAACGCAGAGGTGATCAAATACCACCAAAAGAAAGCTCTATTTGTGGGAAAAAAAGGACGCCAATTTTGTTTGGGAGCCACGTCGCACGACCGCGCAATTGTCTGTTAAAGCGACGCAGTCCCGAATCGCAAAAAGTACTCTGGTCTTTGGGCAGCAATATGGTCCGGGGGGTAAGTGGTTAATGTGAATAGTGCCAAAAAATACAAATATAACACAATCCAGATGAGGTCCCAGAAGTCCCAGAAGAGGGAAGATGTGGGACCGTAATCGGTAAAGAAGTCAAATAACAGCTTAGTTGATGTGAATGGTGCCAAATAGTTCAAATATAACACAATCCAAATGGAGTCCCAGAAGTGGGAAGATGTGGGACCACAATGAGGTAAAAACGTCAAATAACACAAATAAAGTCTTAAAGTGCACTGTGAACGATAATAGAGGCCCAAGGGGGTGCCAAAAAGTTCAAATAAAACACAATCCAAATGGAGTCCCAGAAGTCCCAGAAGAGGGAAGATGTGGGACCGTAATGAGGTAAAAACGTCAAATAACACAAATGAAATCTTAAAGTGCACTGTGAACAATAATAGAGGCCCAAGGGGGTATCCCGTGGTAGAAGAGCAGACTTTGGTGCGCACACCTCTAGTGGTATAAAAGGCTCACCTCCAGGCCATAGCACGGAAAGCCTAAAACCAATTTACACACTGTATGTTCACAGGCTCAGCAGGGTAGAGGTGACATCAAAATCTCCAACTCAAATGGTCATGTTGAAAGTGAAAGACAAGGGCAAATATGGCATAATACTGTGACTGCAGGTGTGGAAGATAATATATCACATGCACGTGCACTCACATGGAGGCCTCTAGCAGCGGGCCTATCTCCTACGAACAGCGAGTTCGTGCGATCCGTCTTGATAGGTGTACTTCCTCTATCTTTCGTTACCACCTAGGCATCCACTGGGTATTGGGTGCTCGGAGGGGTATATAAACAAAAGACAAAAGGAAGGCAATGGTGCAGCTCCGCATAAAAAGGTTTAATAAAAGAAAAGTTAAAAACTCACATTTCCAATGGTGAGATGTTTCCAAACAAAACGAGCGCCGTGCTCGTGTTCCTCCTGTTAGGATGTGTGGGGTCTGGTACTTCCTGTCCCTACGCGTGGCGTCATGTCACATGACTTCATCAGGGGATGAGTAATAGGTGTACCAGTGGGTCTTAAATAGGCCATTGAAATGTCTGCTACTAAGGGCATCCGTCGGCCATTTTGTTGGAGCCCAATGTAATGTATGTAACTGCCGCCACATATTCTCTACAGATAAGCAGAAGTATGGCTGGCAGACGGGAGATACAGACAGAATGTAGCAGCTTCTTAATCAAAAAAGGCTTAAAAACAGTACTGACGTACATTAAAACAAGGGAGATATAATGGACATGTGGAGATACATAAAAAGGGGCGGGGAAGAGGGGGGCGTGGTCTGAATACTAGGGCAAATGGCAGTTGCTTTTGTTTACAAAAATATTAGAGGGTAGTTACTTAGATACAAGTGTATAACAACTGAATGGTGGCAAGACAGTATGGTACCAGTGGAAAAAGGTGCAATACAGAGAAAGCTGTTTTATTTATATATATATATATATATATATATATATATAAGAACATTGGCTCTTATATACAAGTGCATATTTTTTTTTACAGCAACAGCAGTTCATCAGTAGCTAGAACGGGCCAAATATAATACAAGGCAGGTGTTTTCCTACTAAAAAACAGCACCAGTTCTCATATATTTTTATGCAAAAAATTGTACAGCTGCAGGATAGTTTATTATTATTTAGAACATGCCAAAATGTGGGACACAAGCCAGATGTTTTGCTACTAAAAATGTAATTGTTGACTCTCAGATACAGGTATGTAAAAATTGTACCGAGAGCAACAGGACAGTTTATTGCAGCTTGAGTGTAGTCTCTCAGATACTGGTGTGTAAAATGGTGTACAGTGGCAGGACAGCTCCATCAGCAACTAGAATGTGCTCAAATGTTGGGACAAAAGGCAGATGCTTTCCTACACAAAAATTATAGCATTGACTCTCATATAGGTGTTTAAAATTGTAAAGCATGAGAACAATTTGTCAGCAGGGAAACAGGGCTAAATGTGGAGAAAGAAGGCATAACAACGTGTCTTACAAAAAAAATTGAGTGTCATGCCGCGAACACATGATCATTTTTTTAAAAATGTCATTTAAAACGATCGTGTGTGGGCTTCAGAGCATTTTTCGGGTTCTGAAAAACGGCCCAAGTTTTTTTCAAACATGCTTTATTTTTTCACAACATTTTAAACGTTGTTGTTTTTCGGGTTGTAAAAAATGGTCGTGTGTGGACTTTAACGACGTGAAAAACCCGCGCATGCTCAAAAGCAAGTTATGAGACGGGAGCGTTCGTTCTGGTAAAACTACCGTTCGTAATGGAGTAAGCACATTCATCACGCTGTAACAGACAGAAAAGCGCAAATCGTCTTTTACTAACACAAAATCAGCTAAAGCAGCCCAAAGGGTGGCGTCATCCGAATGGAACTTCCCCTTTATAGTGCCGTCGTACGCGTTGTACGTCACCGCGCTTTGCTAGAGCATTTTATTTTCACGATCGTTTGTAGGCAAGGCCGTTTTAAAGCGGTGGTTCACCCTCCTTCACATCATTATACCATTACATTCGGCATCGTAGCGCGAGCTACGGTATGCCGGTCTTAAATTTTTAATCCCCGTACTCACTGTGCTATCGATCATTGAAGAATCCGACTCCCGCGGGGAATGGGCGTGCCTATGGAGAGGGAGGATGATTGACGGCCGGCTCTGGCACGTCACGCTCCCCGAAGACAGCCGGAGTAGGTCTCGGCTCTTCACGGCGCCTGCGCACAGGCTATGCGCAGGCGCCGTGAATAGCCAAGCCTATTTCGGCTATTTCCGGAGAAGCGTGACGTGCCAGGGCCGGCCGTCAATCACCTTCTCTCACCATAGGAACGCCCATTCCCCGGAATCTTCAATGAGCCATAGCACAGTGAGTACGGGGATAAAAAATGTAAGACCGGCATACCGTAGCTCGCGCTACGATGCCGAATGTAATGGTCTAATAAAAAAAACATATTTTTTTTTTTTAACAGGGTGAACCCCCGCTTTAATGATGAAGTTGAAAAAACTGTCTTTTTTTCTAGAGCCTGAAAAACTTTGTTTTTTAAAACCCGAAATATGATCGTGTGTACGGGGCATTAGACTTTTTTGAATTTCAGGGGTTTCATTGTTTTTTGGCAGAAGAAAGAGAAGTGCCAGGAAGTGGCAATGTTGGCAACAGGAGCAAGAACAACAGGAAAATGTCTTTGGTCTTTTCTTTAAAAAAATTAACAAGACAAATTTGTTTCAATCTGAAGTTTCTACAGTGGGTGTTTGGTAGTCCTCTGTAATCATGCCTGATTAATTTTGATAAAAAGAGTTAGGGCATGCTGTCTAGACACCCTTAGTTAAAAATATGCCCCCTACCTTGAAGGTCCTCTCTAATATGGCACTTGAAATAGGGTAGGCCAGCACCTCAAGCACATATTGGGCCAGCTTCAGCCAGTGGTACATTATCAAGAACAAGTAGTCCAGGGGTCCTTGCTTTTGAGTGTGTCAGCCCTGGAACCCACATCATCACTGACCAATAGGTTCAGGCGCTGCCTGTGACTAATGCCTGTGGCCGGGCCTAGCCACTGTGACTTAAAGAGATGCTTCATAGACTCCCACACTATTTCCACTGCTTCAGTGGTGAAAATCTTCAGTTATTTTAGGTATGTGGAAACATGTGGACTTTTTCAATATGACAATGCTCCAGTCTAGTAGACAATCACTACATCCAAAAATTGTTACATGACTATGGGGGTAACATTACTGCTCTTCTTTGTGTTTGACCCCTGCCATTTCTATTAGTTTCCTTACCCATTTTGTCCCTCCCCACTGAACTCATCTAATATCACACTCCCTCCCTCCTCAAATGCAGACTACTCAAATGGGAGCCAGTGTCACAAGAGGCTGCAAAGGCTCAAACTCTCTGTTGGTGTGGAAAAAAATGGATGCCTTCTAATTTTACTTAATGGATACACAAGGGAAAAGAAGGTAGGGTCGGTTTGGCAAGAGCAAGCATCTCTTTGTAAAAATTACCAGAGATCACCTGATGGCTAGTCTGGGCACTAAAAATTCTCTAATATTTTTTATTTTATTTTTAAATATCGGTGCACTAATTCAGCAATCGTCTTAATTCAAATGATAGTGTCATTGTTTTTATATTTATTGTTAATATAATTATCTAAGGTAACTTAATTGTGCCCATAAAACCTATACTAAAAACATTCTTCCAGATGAAATGATTGAACACCCTAAAAGCTAGTCAGCCTAGAAGTCCCGCAGAGATTCCACATCCCAAAAAGACAGTGACATCGGCATCAGGGGCTTCATATCTGGTAATACAGGACTGATTCATTTTTATAAAAGTCAAACTGTCCACGGAGTGTGTTTACGGACGAGTTCTATGATCACTAACGAAACCTCCTGCAGCACTGAATGCCCATTCTGAAAGCACGCTGGATGCAGGGCAGCCCAACAACTCAATAGCAGTTCTGGCCAGTGGGCAAGTTCTGGCCAGTGGTCTATTCTCATGACCCAGTAAGTCAGTGGATGGTCAGCTGGAATGCTCTCCATCTCTGTTTTGGCCCCGAGGTAATCGTCCACCATGTGATGTAAACGCTGCCAATGGGATGTGGAAGCTAACAGCCCTGGGTGGTGAGGACAAAAAAAAAATCCAAAAATGCCTCACTTAGGCGGACGCCTTCTCCAACGCTCCTCTCTTGAACAACAGAAGACTCAAAGTGACGTTTTCCACGACACTGTAACCTACTGGAGTCAGGAAAAATGTTCAATAAAATCCTCTTTAACGTGTCCTCAAGAGATATTATCTTCTGCACTCTCTGTGGGGATGGGGTGAGTTCTGAGACCTTCCCCTTATGGTGGTCAAGGAGGGTTGTCAACCAGTAATCATCCTTCTCCTTTTTGCCACACATTCTTGAGTCCTTTCGCAGGCTTTGAAGCATGAGGTTGCCCATGCGCCTCAAATTTGCCATGGCTTGAGAAGCAAACTCATCTGGGTTACTCAGGATGACAGCATCTGAAACTTTTTCCTCCCAGCCATGTACTAATCCCAAGGGTCCAGGGGTTGGAAAGCCATCGCTTACAGATTGACGCATGTCTTTCTCTTCTTCGAAGCCTATGAAAGTGCCAGAATCCTCCTGCTCATCCTCCTCCCCTCTCTCCTCCTGTGTGTTCTGTGACATAGGAATGATGGTGTCTGGATAAAGTGGGTCTTGAGAGAAAAAGGAAGTCCTCCTCTTTCTCCTGCTGCTCTTCCTCCAGTGCCCTGTCCATAATGCCACACAGAGTCTGCTCCAGCAGGAACACAACAGGGATTGTGTCACTGATGCATGCACTGTCACTGCTCGCCTCCTCAAATGGTGACAATACATTGCATGCATCCTTAATGATCAGCCATTGGCATGGGGAAAAAGCAGAGGTGGCCTGAGCCTGTCATTGTGCCGTATTAGTACAGGTACTCGTTGACGTCCCTCCGCTGCAGCATTAACAAAGTCGAGTTCTACCTATCGAGTTCCACCTGGTGGGCATGTCACAAATCGGGCAGTTTATGGGCAGGAGGATTTCCCACTGAAATTCAGCCAACCGAACACTGGCTGTTTATGACTGTATGAAATGGCTACAGACTCTTCTGGTCAGCTTCAGCACATCTTGCAACCCTGGGTAAGTATTTAGGAAATGCTGCACCACCAAATTGAGAACATGTGCCAGGCATGGCACATGTGTTAACTTTCCCTATCTAAGGGCAGACAGGAGGTTTGAGACATTATCACACACCACCATTCCTGGCTCCAGCTGGTGTGGTGTGAACCACCCCTAAACCTGTCCCTGCAGAGCTGCAAGAATCTCTGCTCCGGTGTGGTTCCTGTCCCCTAAACACACCAGCTGAAGCACTGCATGGTACCTTTTATCTTGACTCTGGGAATAGCCCTTCGAATGCTTAGGGGTACCTGATGTTCATTGAACAATTCTACAGAGGAGGGCATGGAGGTGGCAGAGGAGGAGGCGGTAGAGCTCACAGCTCTGGCATCATCACCACCAGCTGCATGGAGATGTGGGGGCACAACAAGCTGCATCACCAAGCCTTGTCCTGCGTCCTTTCGTTACCCAGTGTGCTGTGAACGGAATATATCATCCCTGCCCATGCTTGTTGGACCACATGTCAGCAGTAAGGTGGATTTTACACAGAACTATATGGTGTTAAACTGGCAGTAATGAATACAGAACTATATGGTGTTAAACTGGCAGTAACGCACACAGAAGTAAATGGTGTTATACTGGCAGTAACGTACACAAAACTATATGGTGTTAAACTGGCAGTAACGCACACAGAAGTAAATGGTGTTAAACTGGCAGAAATGCACACAGAAGTACATTGCGTTAAACTTTCAGTAACGCGCAAAACTATATGGCGTTAAACTGGCAGTAACGCACAAAAACTATATGGCGTTAAAAAACTGGCAGTAACGCACACAGAAGTAAATGGCGTTAATCTTGCAGTAAGGCACAAAACTATATGGCTTAAACTCACAGTAACGCAATCAAATAGATGGTGTTCAATCGTCACTACACTGACGCTTTTTGAACTGTCCCTACTCTACACTAATGTAAAGATTACTGACACAGTCTCACTACACTACACTGAAACTATCTGAGCTGTCCCCCTACTCTACACTAAAGTATGTATGAATGACACAGTCTCACTACACTACAGTTACACTCAATCTGATCTGTGCCTACTCTAGCTGCACACTATGCAAAGCTGCATGATGGTCCTCCTCACTATACTCACAGTATCCCTAGACTGACACTAAACTAATATTCTTCACTGACAATTGAAGCAAAATAGCACAGCATAGCACACTAATAGCACGGAACATAGCCCTGTTCTATCTCTTTTACACGCAAAAATCACACTAAAAATGGCTGCCATTGGAAGAATACTTTTATACTGTGGGGCGGGAATAAGCCATAATTGAATAAAGTCATGATGACAGTGTCCAGTCATAACTCTGAGGCCTCGTACACACGATCGAACATGTCCACTGAAACTGGTCCACGGACCAGTTTCCGCGGACATGTCCGACCGTGTGTGGGGCCTAGCGGACATTTTTCCGGCCTAGCGGACAGGTTTCCAGCGGACAAAAGTTTCTTAGCAGGCTAAGAAACTTGTCCGGTGGAAACCTGTCCGTCGGACATATCCGATGGTTAGTACACCTAACCATCGGACCGAAATCCCCCGCATGCGTCAAAGTGATTCGACGCATGCGTGGAAGCATTGAACTTCCTGGTTCGCGCACGTCGCCGCGTCATCGTCACCGCCGCGTCACCGCGTTTTCTGTCCGTGGGGAATTAGGCCTGATGGTGTGTACACACATCAGACCAAATGCTCCCAGCAGACATGTCCGATGAAAACGGTCCACGGACCGTTTTCATCGGACATGTCTGCTCGTGTGTACAGGGCCTCACAGTGCTCTGTGCACTGATTGGCTGAAGCTTTCACTGCTTCAGCCAATCAGGGCTTGCAATGCACTGTTCAGCCCTGCAATGCATTGTGGTCGGTTCGGGGGCCAAACAAACGGTCGAGGGACCCGTTTGTTTGGCTATTCGCCGAAAGTCCAAACAACGAAAGAATGCTCGGGCCGAACCGTTTGCCCATCCCTACAGACTGGCAGTCTAGGTAATCTGTTCTGCAGATCTAGTCCCAGTATGTAAGGAGCCAGCTGCTAGTGAAGGGGCCAAGCATAACAACACTTTACTACCAGAGTATCCTTCACCTTTATCATGTCACCCTTTTCCTGGCTGGTTGGCTGTTTAGCAAATGACACAAATACAGTAGATCTTAGCAACTACAATCTAGCTTCCTCTGGACAGAATTCTGCTCATTAGACCTCTGTAATGTATCTTTTTTTAACTTCAGTCCCCTGGTTGTAAGCATTTCTAGCTGTGGTCATCTTTAGTAAGGGCAGGATGGAATCCATATGCCCTTAGCTCAAGTATGCAGGCAGGAGCGCGTGCTTAGCTCAGAAAGAAGCCACTCCTCACCTCCTCCAAATGGAAGAAAAAAAAAAACGCATATAAAGACACCTGGGATGTAGGACATAATTTTGGCCTAGGCCAGAAACCAGGAAGAAACTGCAGAAATTAGAAAAAAAAAGGCTAAAACAAGAAGATATGATATACCTCCCTATCTGTCTACTTATGTTAGAAGCATAAAGAATAACATAGTTAATATTGATTTTAGTAGTAGAGTTTAGTTTCACTTTAAGCACATATTTTTCTGTGTAGTAAATGGATAAACTATTGTTAGTCCTCCCACACGAACACACTACCAATATATACGCTTAAAATGTAAGAGGGTTCT
The DNA here is from genome assembly GCF_905171775.1 of Rana temporaria. Lineage (NCBI taxonomy): Eukaryota > Metazoa > Chordata > Amphibia > Anura > Ranidae > Rana > Rana temporaria. The sequence goes on from NC_053498.1 coordinate 82,707,339, forward strand.
TAAGCACTAAAGCAATACATTTCTGAAGTAATGTAAAGACTCGCTGGGCTCAGCTGCATACAGCAGCATGTGATGTTTACAAATGACACCTCTATGGCAGGGGCAGCAGGGATTCTGTGCACTGAGCCTGGATGGTTAGAAGATCTTTAAAGGGGAGTTCCAGCCATTTGTGTGTTTATTAAAAGTCAGCAGCAACAAAAAGTGTAGCTGCTGGCTTTTAATAAACAGGCACTTACCTGCTCCAGCGCTCCAGCGACGCGCCGGCCGGGGCTCCGCTCCTCTCCCCCCCTCCCCGGCCGGCGTCTTCATCTTCAGTGTGGGCACCCGGCCGTGACAGCTTTCGGCTTCACGGCCGGGCACCCACTGCGCATGCGCGAGCGCGAGCGGCGCGGCACTGCGCATGCGCGAGCGGCGCGGCCCGGCGCCGCGCCGTGTAATTGGCCAGGAGATCGCCTAGGACCTGTGACGTGTCCTAGGCGATCGCCAACAGCAGCCACTTCCTGAAGGCGACTAAGCTTAGTCGCCTACAGGAAGGAGGAAGTGGGACAGGAAGTCCCACTCGTGCTGAAGCCCCCACTCCCCCCCCAAAAAAATTACATGCCAAATGTGGCATGTAAGGGGGAGAGGAGTGGGTTAAGAGGAAGTTCCAAATTTGGGTGGAACTCCTCTTTAAAGCGAATCTCTACCAGTTGCCAATGCAGTGTTACATCACTAGACACGTGACTTAATCATGGGTAACTCATATAGCAGGGGTAACTTTACCATACTTAACATTAGCTACGCCTCATATAGCAGGGGTAACTTTACGCCGGAAAAAGCCTAACGTAAATTATGTAAAAAAATGCGCCGGCCGGACGTACGTTTCTGAATCGGCGTAAATACCTAATTAGCATATTCCTTGCGTAACTATACGGAAGCGCCACCTTGCGGCCAGCGTAAATATGCAGCCTAAGATACAACGGTGTAAGACACTTACACCGGTCAGATCTTAGGGAAATCTATGCGTAACTGATTCTCTGAATCAGTTGCATAGATACGACTGCTCGCACTGAGAGATACAACTGCGTATCCGGAGATACGCCGTCGTATCTCGTTTCTGAATCCGGCCCATCGTGTGTACAGGGCCAAAGGCTTTTGATTGGGTGATGGAGATGCAGTATTCTGATGAGGTTATGTCTTGGTTCTGTCCCCATGTGGAATATTCACCATCAGCACATGTGTACTGTAGAGCGTGTGTTTGGCTTATAGTGCTAGTGATCTCCTCTCTCTCTCCCAGAGTTCAGCTTTGCACCGGTGCTAAAATGTCAGCACAGAGGAGCAGCATGGAGAGCAGAGTCTGTTAATGCCATACAACTGTGCAGGGGGTTACATGAGAGTGATATGAATATACATGCTGGCATTTTCCATGGTTGCATTTAATAGGACAAGCCTGGTGTTTTGATTTGAAACTTGAAACTAAGTTATTATTATTATTATTTCAGGTATTAACCACTTGAGATCCGCGCTATAGACAAAATACGTCCGCAGCGCGGCTCTCAAGTGCCAAGTGGCCGTTTAAACACGGCCTTTTATGTGCATTACCCGCGCGCGCCACTGGGTGGCGCGCGACGGGTAAAAACTGTCCCGGCGCATCGCCGAAGACCCGATGCGTGTACCTGGCGGCCGCGATGTCCGCCGGGTACACGCGATCGTCGGTGACACGGCAGGTGACAGTAGGGACGTGGAGCTCTGTGTGTAGAGACACAGCATCGGTCACCTCCCCCAGTCACCCCCCTCCCCCCACACAGTTATAACACACCCAGGCTACACAGTTAACCCCTTCCTCACCCCCTAGTGTTAACCCCTTCACTGCCAGTCACATTTATACAGTAATTCGTGCATTTTTATAGCACTGATCGCTGTATAAATGTGAATGGCGCCAAATTTGTGTCAAAAGTGTCCGATACGTCCGCCGCAATATCCCAGTCCCAATAAAAATCGCAGATCGCCGCCATTACTAGTAAAAAAAAAAATAATAAAAAAAATCATAATTCTGTTCCCCATTTTGTAGGCGCTATAACTTTTGCGCAAACCAGTCGCTTATTGCGATTTTTTTTTTTTTTTTTACAAAAATACGTCGAAAAATACGTATCGGCCTTAACTGAGAAAAAAAAGAGTTTTAAAAAAAAAAATGGGATATTTATTATAGCAACAAGTAAAACAATATATATATATTTTTTAAATTGTCGCTCTTTTTTTGTTTATAGCGCAAAAAATAAAAACCGCAGAGGTGATCAAATACCACCAAAAGAAAGCTCTATTTGTGGGGAAAAAAGGACGCCAATTTTGTTTGGGAGCCACGTCGCACGACCGCGCAATTGTCAGTTAAAGCGACGCAGTGCCGGACGCTGAGATTTCGCCTGGGAACGAAGGGGGTTTATGTGCCCAGTAAGCAAGTGGTTAATATATTGTGCCATCAGATTATGCAACACCTTATACAGTGGGGAAAATAATTATTTATTCCCCTGAAGATTTTTTAAGTTTGCCCACTTACAAAGAAATAAAGGGACTATAATTGTTATCATAGATGTATTTTAAATGATAGAGACAGAATATCAACCAAAAATCCAGAAAAACACATGATACAAATGTTATAAATTGAGTTGCAGTTCAGTATTTGATCCCCTACCAGCCAACAATAATTCTGGCTCCCACAGACTGACTACAGTATGTGCGCATGTGGTACACAGATTAGTCCTGTCACTTTAACCACTTGAGGACCCCTTCACGCCCATATACATCGGTAGAATGGCACGGCTGGGCACATCCACGTACCTGTACGTGGCCCTTTAAGCCCATCTGTGGGGTTGCGCGCCGACGGCGCGTGCACGCGACACGGTCCGAAGCTCCGTGACCGCGGGACCCGATCGCCGCTGGTGTCCCGCGATCGGTCCTTCGGAGCTGAAGAACGAGGAGAGCTGTGTGTAAACACAGCTTCCCCGTTCTTCACTGTGGCGCTGTCATTGATCGTGTGTTCCCTGTTATAGGGAAACACGATCAATGACGTCACACGTCCACCCCCGCTCCCTACAGTTAGAAACACATATGAGGTCACACTTAACCCCTTCAGTGCCCCCTAGTGGTTAACTCCAAAACGGCAATTGTCATTTTCACAGTAAACAATGCATTTTTATAGCATTTTTTACTGTGAAAATGACAATGGTCCCAAAAATGTGTCAAAATTGTCTGATGTGTCCGCCATAATGTCGCAGTCACGAAAAAAATCGCTGATCGCCGCCATTAGTAGTAAAAAAGAAATATTAATAAAAATGCAATAAAACGTGCTCGCTTCGGCAGCACATATACTAAAATTGGAACGATACAGAGAAGATTAGCATGGCCCCTGCGCAAGGATGACACGCAAATTCGTGTAGCATTCCATTAAAAAAAAAAATAAAAAAATGCAATAAAACTATCTCCTATTTTGTAAACACTATACATTTTGTGCAAACTAATCGATAAACGCTTATTGCGATTTTACCAAAAATAGGTAGAAGAATACGTATCGGCCTAAACTGAGAAAACATTTTTTTTTTATCTTTTTTGGGGATATTATAGCAAAAAGTAAAAAATATTGTTTTTTTTTCAAAATTGTCGCTCTATTTTTGTTTATAGCGCAAAAAAATAAAAACCGCAGAGGTGATCAAATACCACCAAAAGAAAGCTCTATTTGTGGGAAAAAAGGTTGCCAATTTTGTTTGGGAGCCACATCGCACAACCGCGCAATTGTCAGTTAAAGCGACGCAGTGCCGAATCGCAAAAACTGGCCAGGTCCTTTACCTGCATAAAGGTCCGGGTCTTAAGTGGTTAAGAAGGTGCTCCTAACGACAACTCGTTACGTGTATAAAAGACACCTGTCCACAAAAATCTTTTCCTCTGTTCAAACCTCAACATCATGGGCAAGACCAAAGAGCTGTCAAAGGAATCAAGGGACAAGATTGTAGACCTGCACAAGGCTGGAATGGGCAACAAGACCATCAGCAAGAAGCTTGAGGAGAAGGAGACAATTATTGGAGCAAATATTCGCAAATGAAAGAAATACAAACTAACTATCAATCACCCTCGGTCTGCAGCTCCATGCAAGATTTTGCCTCATGGAGTGAGGATGATCATGAGAAAAGTGAGGGATCAGCCTGGAGCTACACAGGAGGAGCTTGTGAATAGGGATGAGCTTCATGTTCGACTCGAACATCATATGTTCGATCGTTCGTCGAAACACGAACAAAACGGGTCGCTCGCGCCAAATTCGAGTTACGCTTCACAGACCATAATTCACTGCGGCATCGCTGGCTGATGATTGGCCAAGCATGCACTATGAAAAGACAAGACACTTGAAAAAGGAGCGCGCTGGTCTTTTCCGTGCGCAGGCTCTGAAACGCGTTGTGGTCCCCCTCAGCCTCCGTCCGATCTGACGTCACGCAACAGCTGATGAACTCATTGCCTAGCAGCGGCACAACAACGAGGACTTAGCCGTTTCTCTCCCCGGCTCCCTCCGGCTGCCCAGCTCTCATGCTTTGCGGACTGTCTGCTACAGATGTACACCAGCTCCCACGACTGCACCATACTACTATGATGTAAGTGCTGGATATATTTTTATGTTTTAAAATTAAAAGCAGTATACTCAGAGGCGCTTCTCTCTTTTGTCTTTGTCATTTTTTGCAGGTAGATAGAGCAGGCGGTCAGACAGGCAGGCTAGTCAGTTAATGTTACAGTGTGTAGAGGATATACTGTATATACATCCCAGGTGTTGTACATAAAGTTTAGCTAGATCAGTTCTTCCTAATTTACTGGCAGGCAGGTGATTGTGCTAGCTGCAGTATTCTTACGTGGTTTATTGTCTGTGTCCTCTGTAGTTTGCATTACTCACTGCTCCTGAACAAACAACCGTTTTTAAAACTTTTTTTCCATTGGTACATGTTCCCTGGGGCAAGACCCGGGTTCTCAAAGACGTTTTACGACAATAACTTGCATATTAGGCTTTAAATTTAGCACTTTTGAATTCAAACGTTCGAGTCCCATAGACGTCAATGGGGTTCTAAATGTTCGCGCGAACGTTCGGTCTGTTCGAAGGTTCTGGTGCAAACCGAACGGGGGGGGGGGGGGGGGGGTGTTCGGCTCATCCCTACTTGTGAATGATCTCAAGGCAGTTGGGACCATAGTCACCAAACAAACCATTGGTAACACAATAGGCCACCATGGATTGAAATTCTGCAGCGGCTCCATGAACCTCCGCCACAGCCTTCAGCTGCTCTAACAGGCTAGCTACCTCACTCATGGTCCCTCACTGTCTAACCAGGCCGAACGTACCGCTGTAGGATGCTGGATGACTTTCCCTTCAGGCTTCCTCTCCTAGACTGATGTACAGGCCTGTCTGAAGCTTGGCAATGAACATCGAAATGATTCATAGCGGGATTGGGGGATTGGGAGAAAGTGCTGTAGTCAGATGAGAATAAGCCTAGGTTCACATTGAAGGGATTTGTCATGCGATTTGAGAGATCGCTCGTCACTCTGCTGCTCCCCCCGCCATACTCAGTGAGGGAACCAGGGAGTGAAGCGCTCCGGCTTCACTACCCGGTTCCCTACAGCGCATGCCCAAGTTGCGCTGCGCCGCTGATTGGCTCCCGCTGTGCTCTGGGAGCCGAGTGTTCCCAGAGCACAACGGGGGGAGGACGGGAGGTGACGTCATGCCCGCAGTTTTCCCGAAACTGTGTGGCCGGAAGTGGGTGCAAAAACCTGTCTTTAGACAGGTATCTGTACCCCCCTCCCCCCTGAAAGGTGTCAAATGTGACACCGGAGGGGGGAGGGTTCCGATCAGCGTGAGTTCCACTTTAGGGTGGAGCTCCGCTTTAACTTGGCTCGCTGTGTTTTGAGGAAGAGAAATGCTGACTATGACCCTCAGTCAAGCACGGAGGTGGAAACATTATGCTTTGGGACAGTTTCTCTGCTAAAGGTACAGTCTGACTTTGCCCATTAAGGGGTCAATGGACGAGGCCATGTATTGTAAAATCTTGAATGAGAACCTTCTTCCCTCAGCCAGAACGCTGAAGATAGGTCATGGATGGGTCTTCCAGCATGACAATGACCCAAAACATACTGCCAAGGCAACAAAGGAGTGGCTCAAGAAGAAGCACATTAAGGTAGTGGAGTGGCCTAGCCAGTCTCCAGACCTTAATCATATAGACAATTTATGGAGGGAGCTGAAACTTGGATTTGCCAAGAAACCAAAAGGATATAAAGAAGATCTATAAAAGAAGAGTGGACCAAAATCCCTTCTGAGATGTGTGCAAACCTTGTAACCAACTATATGAAGCATCTTACCTCTATAATTAATTAATATAAATAAATCATTTTCCCCACTGTATATTATACATTCACATCAGTCCCTGCCCTCAAGGAGCTTATAATCTAAAGTCGTTATGAGGCCCCGTACACACGTCCGAGGAACTCGACGTGCCAAACACATCGAGTTCCTCGTCGAGTTCAGTGTGGAAGCCGCCGAGATCTCGACGGGCCGACTTTCCTCATTGAACAACGAGGAAATAGAGAACACGTTCTCTTTTCGGCCCGACGAGTTCCTCGTCGGCTTCCTCGTGAAAAGTGTACACACGACCGAGTTTCTCGGCAGAATCCAACTCCGGTCGAGTTTCTGGCTGAATTCTGCCGAGAAACTCGGTCGTGTGTATGGGGCCTGAGAGTAACAAATGTTCTGAAAAAGTAAGACTGATTTAGCAAAGAAGTCAAGTCTATTCACTCAACAAATTGAAGCCCTTTTTATTTTTAATACCCAGTCGTGCAGATGAATAAATAAAGAAGAATTTGCTTTTCAAATGACTGGATTATTGAGTAAAGATTTTTAACTCCTTTAGTAAATCAGCATTATCAAATTATACTATAGCTGAATTCTCCCATCATAATAGAAGTATATAGGCTGCCATTGTTAATCTTTGAGAAAGCGGTACTAATTTGCATAACTTGGAGTCATTGGATCAGCATTTCCAGGCAACTAGTATTTTCAGAAACAAAAGGTCAGCAGTGGCAACTACTATCTTTTTCTAAGCAAAGGTTTTCTTAAAGTGTACCTTTCCATTTCACATAGTGGAATATTCATCATAGTGGAATATTCTGCATATGCTGCATCAGTTGTTTCAAGCACACACCTTCTTTCCATAATTGTGAAAGCCTAAGCAGACTAAATCGCACTATTGAAAAAAATACAGATTGACTTTTTGCAAATAATATAGTTACATAGTTACACGGTTTGTAAGGATTAATAAAGACATCAGTCCATCCAGTTCTCCCTGTGTGCATGTGTATGCATTTATGTCTCTACCACTTCCCATATCTCTGCTTATTAGTTACACTAAGATGCCTTTTTAAAAAAACTAAATTTAAATCGTTAACTCTTCCCGCTGACCAATTGTTGAAGGGAGTTCTACAACTTTCCCATTCTAACAGTAAAGAACCCCTTACACAGTTTAAAGGGGTTGTAAAGGTAAAAATTTACCCGAGCTCCATCTTGATCCAGTGAATGTTGCATGAGAGTCTCAGCTGTCTCCTCCTCATTGGCTGAGACAGCAGTGAGGGGCCATTGGCTCCGGCTGCTGTCAATCAATGTCAGTGAGCCAATGAGGAGAGAGGGGGGGGCTGAGTTGTGGCTCAATGTCTGAATGGACACACAGAGCAGTGACTCGGCTCAGGTGCCACCATAGCAAGCTGCTTGTTGTGGGGGCAGGAGGGAGGGGCCAGGAGGGCCAGTGAGGGACCCAAGAAGAGGAGGATCTGGGCTGCTCTGTGCAAAACCATTCCACAGAGCAGTTAAGTATAGCATGTTTGTTCTTTTTAAAGGAAAAAAACAAGACTTTAATATCACTTTAAGGTTAAACTGCTTCTCGTCCAACATGACCTTTTGAGCTACCTGAGACTGAACAATTTTCTCCCTATGCTAGAATCACTATTTAGATATTTATATATTGTGATCATATCTCCACTTAAGCGTCTTTCTCCTGGAAATATAACCACTTAACCACTTCCGGACCACTAGCCGTCATTATACGTCGGTACTTTGAAGAGGAATACCATTGTTATGGCAGCAGCTATCATAACTCCGGTATCCTCTTCTTCAGCGAGCGGTCTGCTTTCAGATAAAAGTGGTCTCTATGGCTGATTCGCCGTGAGATCACTTTTATCGGCGATGAGAGAGGTTCCCCCTGCCGCTTACCGGAGCCGTCGGTAGCAGCGGAGGGGATCAGGTTCTTCTCCTGGCTTGGTATGGAGACCCGTGAGGGAAAGATGGCCCCCACCCATCTCCATATCATTGCAGGGCGGAAGCGACGTCTTAAAGAGACATTTTTTTTTTTCAAATGCCATTTAATTATTTTTTTTTTTATTGCATTTTTGTGTAAATATGAGATATGGGATGTTTACATTCCTTTGTAATAGGAATTAAAGTGTCACCATTTTTTTTTAAAAGAACAGTGTAAAAATAAAAAATAAAAGGTCAAATAAAAAATAAATGTTAAATGCGCCCCAGCCCACCGAGCTTGCGTGCAGAACTGAACATACGGGAGCAGCGCCCGCATATGAAAACAGTTTAAAACCACACATGTGAGGTATTGCCGTGATCGGTAGAGCGAGAGCAATAATTCTCCCCTCTGTAACTCAAAACATGCAACCTGTAGAATTTTTTCCTATGGAGATTTTTAAGGGTAAAAGTTTTTCGCCATTCCACGAGTGTGCGCAATTTTGAGGTGTGACATGTTGGGCATCAATTTACTGGCGTAACATTATCTTTCACAATATAAAAAGAAATTTGGCTAACTTTACTGTTGTCTTATTTTTTTTTAAGTGTATTTTTTCCCAAAAAAGTGCGCTTGTAAGACCGCTGCGCAAATACAGTGTGACAGAAAGTATTGCAACGACCGCCATTTTATTCTCTAGGGTGTTAGAAAAAAATATATATCATGTTTGGGAGTTCTAATTAATTTTCTAGCAAAAAAAATGTTTTTAACTTAAAAAAAACACCAAATCTCAGAAAGAGGCTTGGTCCTTAATTGGTCAATGTGTGTAGACTTTCCTCATAACTGAGGTCCCCCAGACCCCTTATTAGGTTTGTTGCCCTTCTCAGGACTCTCTCCAGTTAAAACCAGAGTTTTGTAAAATGGTAGAATTATAGTCTTATCTCTTGAGTAAAACCCATTTTTAATGCATTCTAATAATCTGCTGGCCTTGCTTGTTGCAGCTTGGCTTTGCATGTTATTGCTGAGTCTGTCATCAACTAGGACCCCCATATTATTTTCCATCCTTGATTCCCCCAGGATATTTCAACCTAGTGTGTAGTTTGCATTCATAATTTTTAGCCCCAAGTGCATTACTTTACATTTAATAACAACTTCAGCCCCAGAATTTAACGGCTTTCTGACCAGAGCACTTTTTGCGATACGGCACAACGTCATTTTAACTGACAATTGCACGGCCCTACAACGTTACACCCAAACAAATGTACTTCCTTTTTTCCCCACAAATAGAGCTTTCTTTTGGTGGTATTTGATCATCTCTGTGATTTTTATTTTTTGCGCTATAAACAAAAAAATTAGCAACAATTTTGAAAAAAAAGCAATATTTTTTACTTTTTGCTATAATAAATATCCCCAGTTTCCTCAGTGTAGGCCGATATTTTCTTCTATTTCTGGTAAAAAGAAATCGCAAAAAGTGTATATTGATTGGTTTGCGCAAAAGCTATAGGGCCAGATTCTCAAAAGAATTACGCCGGTGTATCTACAGATACACCGGCGTAATTCGAAAATCCCGCCGACGTATCATTGTTTTGTATTCTCAAAACAAGATACGCAAGAATTAGGCTAGGATCCGACTGGTGTAAGTCACTTACACCGTCGTATCCTAAATGCAATACTACGCTGGCCGCTAGGTGGCTTTTACGTCGATTTCAGCGTCGCATATGCAAATGAGCCAAATACGCCGATTCCCGAACGTTTTTGCGCCACTTTGCCGTAGTTTACGTCGTTTCCCTAAGCGTAAGGTTACTCCTGCTATATGAGGGGTAACCTTACGTCGGTCCGCCGTATGCCATGTTAAGTATGGCCGTCGGGACAGAGTCGGGTTTTTCCGTCGTTTACGTAACTCGTCGCGAATAGGGCTGTGCGTTAATTACGCTCACGTCGCAACATATGTATTTGCGGCGTACTACGGAGCATGCGCAGTGGCCTACGTTTAAGGCCGGCGCATGCGCAGTTCGTTCGGCACGGGGGCGCACTTAATTTAAATACAAGCCGCCCCCTTTGATTTACGCGGGGATACGCCGGGCCATTTAGACTACGCCGCCGAAAATTACGGAGCAAGTGCTTGGAGAATACGGCACTTGCTCCAGTAAGTTGCGGCGGCGTAGTGTTAATGGCATACGCTACGCCCTGCTCGTAGATACGCTGATCTACGAAAAATCTGGCCCTATGCGTCTACAAAATAGGGGATAGATTTGTGGCATTTTTTTATTCTTTTTTTGTATTAGTAATGGCGGCGATCTGCAATTTTTATCGTGACTGCGACACATCGGACACCTTTGACACTATTTTGGGACCATTGTCATTTATACAGTGATCAGTGCTATAAAAATACACAGACTACTGTGTAAATGACACTGGCTGGGAAGGGGTTAAACTCTAGGGGGCAATGAAGGGGTTAAGTGTGTCCTAGGGAGTGATTCTAACTGTGGGGGGGTGGGCTACAAGTGACATGACAGAGATCACTGCTCCCGGTGACAGGGAGCAGTAGATCTCTGTCCTGTCACTAGGCAGAACAGGGAAATGCCTTGTTTACATCTCCCCGTTCTGCAGCTTCGTGACACGATCACGGGACACTGGCGGACATCTAGTCCACTAAGCCGCGATTTAAAGGGGACTGTACGCCCATTTGCGCAGCCGTGACATTGTGCCGACGTATATCATTGCACGCTGGTCGGCAAGCGCTTAATATTAAACCTCATATACCCACCCCTCTATTTTGCTGAGGTCTTCTTGTACAGTTTCAATATCATGTTGTGCAGCTATTACTTTGCTTAGCTTCATATCATCAGCAAATACCAAGATTTAACTATTTATACCAACCTCTCAAGTTAAACTGAATAGGTACCAGGACAGAGCCCTGGGGCACCCTGCTCACAACTCCAGACCATTCAGAAGCTATGCTATTTATCACCACCCTTTGCATATGGACCTGTAACTAGTTTTCTATCCAGGTGCATTCACTATTATCAATGCCAACAGATCTCAATTTATAAATTAACCGTTAATAGGGTATCACACCAAACGCTTTGGTGAAATCTAGATACCCACACTACATCCACAAGCCTACCTCTATCCAGATTACAGCTCACTTTTACAAACTATTGATGTAAGGCTGACTAACCTGTAGTTTCCTGGTATGTACTTCTTATCTTTTTTGACTATTAGTAGCATGTTAGTTTTCTGCCAGTCAGCTGATAACATTCTGATTTGTAAGCAGTTGTTAAACATTGGGAATAATGGTCTAGTTATGACCTGTCTATGTTTTTTTGAGGACTCTTGGGTGTAATCCATCTGGCCCTGGTGATTTGTTCATATTAAGTTTTTCAAGTTAAGTAGTATAAAACAGGAACAGTGTTATTTTATACATACAGTGTGATATACTTCTCCATGTCAGTAAAGGAATTGTGTTTCTATGCAGACTGATGAACATATTGCAATGAGTTGAAAATGGACTTTCACCTGCAACCGAGAAATACTCTCACACTCTTTCTTCCCCAACCTCTCACTAAATTTCAGCTTTTGAGTGCCTCTTTTGAGGGTACCTGCTCCCACTTTCTCAATCTTTGCCTAGACTAAGGCCCCGTACACACGACCGAGTTTCTCGGCAGAATTCAGCCAGAAACTCGGTTCAGAGCTGAATTCTGCCGAGAAACCCGGCCGTGTGTACACTTTCGGCCGAGGAAGCCGACGAGGACCTCGGCGAGGAAATAGAGAACAGGTTCTCTATTTCCTCGTTGTTCAATGGCAAAAGTCGGCCCGCCGAGTTCCTCGGCGGCTTCCACACTGAACTCGACGAGGAACTCGATGTGTTTGGCACGTCGAGTTCCTCGGTCGTGTGTACGGGGCCTAAGATGATGTCATCACAACTGCCCCCACATCTCAGGAGGCTACGGAACCAGTCTCTCTGTGCCCCTCAATTTTGCACGTGTACAGTTGCGAGCCGGTTGTGAGTCATCAGGAAGTAACAGTCGACTCCCAAAGCCAAGATGGCAGTGCTGAAGATTCGAAAAAGAATCAAGAAGAACCAAGAAGTATCAGCTACAGGAAAGAGAACTCTGGACTTCTTCGGCTGGTGAGTATCTGCTCCTTGAAATTCAACAGCTACAGTTTTTGTAGCTGCCGACTTAATTTTTTTACATGGGTGGGTTTAAGTGCAGAAAAACATATTCCACTTTAGAAAGGAAGAAAACGGTGATTGCATAGCTTACTTGAGTTGTTACAAGTAATCTAAATGAAATCTGATGTACATCAAAAAACTTTGATGGGAACCCAAGACTCACCATGAGAAAGGGTCACAGGTCTCAAATGATGATGAATCATAAAATCACGAGGCTATAAGCACCCAAGGAAGCCAAATATATAAAAAACAACTACAACTAAACTACAGCACTGAAACACAAATATCCTGGAATTAGGATATATCTTCTTTATTTGATTTGATGCTTACGGTCAATGAGCTCTTTGATGTGTCGTGAACTCTGCTTCCTTTTTTTGTGTCCCTGAGTAGGATCAGCCAGGTTTTTCACAGCTCACAAAGTGTGTCCTAAATTACTGCCATGTTAAGTGGCAAATTAGGAGAGATTTTGTGCCTTTGGCTTCCTTCCTTTCCCTTTCCTGCTTTGGGAGGTAAAATGTTATACAGAGAGGATCGAAGTAACCACATCGTTTGATGCTTGGTAATAACCCCCCTTTCTACTCCTTCACAGACCCTGACTCAGCACCAGAGCCACAGTGCAATGTCTTGCTACTTTCATGTGACTGTTACTCAGACAGACCGTTGGTAAAGGTTACAAATGGATTAACCTTTGGCTTGGGTGGTCAGGTATTAGTTAGTGTTAAATACGTGTGGGTTCAGAAGATTTCTAAAGCCCTGCAGAGTTATAAAGAGAGTTTTTTATGAAACTCTTGTCACCCTCTTTTACTCGTTACATAGCTAGGTGTATATTGTCCTACGCACTGCTTTGTGCCAGTGACAAATTCAGTAGTCACTTTACCTTTTGAAGTTTCCATATCCAGGAAAGGCACAGCACACTCAGGTCACTCTCTGACAAGCTGTCAAAACAGGTTTTGATCTTTTCTCTGTGAGGTTTCACGGCGCTCTGGTCATATTAGAGAATGAGTCTGCAGAAAGACCCACATTTTGCTTGAAGTTAAAGTGATATTAAACCCAAGAACAAAAATGTAATATATTGCAGCTTACCAATCCTTAAATGTGGTGGCTGCATGGGTTTTCTTTTTTTTAGGCGTTTTTTTCCTTTATTTGCATCTTTTGATCTAGACAATAACACCATTCCTGCCTTAAAGTGGTATTAAAGGTTCAGTTTTTTTTTCTAAATAACAAACATGTCATACTTACCATCACTGTGCAGTTCATTTTGCACAGAGTTGCCCGGATCGTCCTCTTCTGGGGTCCCACGGCGGCTCTCATGGCTCATCCCCGCAATAGCTAACCCCCTCTGGGTAGCTCTCTCCCGAGGGGGTTACCTTGCGGGCACGCTCCCGTGTCATACAGTCGGCGTTCATAGCTGTCAAATGTGTATGACTCGGCCCCGCCCCGCCCCCCGGTGGCCGCGTCATTGGATTTGATTGACAGCAGTAGGAGCCAATGGCTGTGCTGCTATCAATCTATCCAATGAAGAGCCGACAAGACATAGGAAAAAACGACGCAGGATCACGCCCATGGAAATTCGGGGCTCGGGTAAGTAAAATGGTGGCTCAGGGGGGCCAGGCACAGCAAGGTGTTTTTTCACCTAATGCATAGTATGCATTAAGGTGAAAAAACACGAGGGTTTACAACCCCTTTAAGCTGGCTATACACTGTTGAAGTCAGCAGCCAGTTAGCAGGGACCACATACATTTTGACTAGTGCTTGGGCTCCTATGTACCAGTAGATGATTGTTTAAACTGGTCGTAAACCGCAGTTGTTTAAAAAAAAGAAAACCTGCAAGGCAATGGCATAATGTTCTAGTATGCATTGCATACTAGCACATAATGAAAGACTCCAACTCTGTAAAGTCACCACTGAGAGGACTGACATGTTCCCCCTGTCTCTCTTCCGGGTTCGCAAGCTCCAGCTATGTGATTGGCCAGAGCCGTGATGACATCACTCCTGCGCATGCACGCGGGAACCCTCGGTTTGGGCACAAAGCTCTGATGTTCCAGAAAGGTATGCCGTACCTTCAGAGCGCATGCGCCAGTGATGTCACTGGCTGTATACAGAGTGAATCCACTCCACTGGAGGAGCAACAGGGACACCTTTAGACAGAAGTATTGTCAGTCTGGAGAGAGGGTGTTGGATGCAGATTTACATGGACTTGACTAGAAAAATATATAGATGTTCTCCTTTAATGGAGATTCTAAACTAATTTGTGCAGAAAACTAGAAAATAAATATGGGAATATTTTCAATTTTGGCAGCTTTGTACATAAATGAGCAGAATGCATGCATCAGGAATAATCGCAAACAAAATGTCAAATATCCTAGATGCAAATGTCTGAACTTTTGTTAGATAACAAAAGGATCCTTTCTATGTTTTAAACAATTGTAAATAAGTTGGAAGCTTTCAGTAATTTAGAATTATAAAGGTTTGCATTTGCAAAAGGGTAGTTCATGTTTTATGTGTTTTTTTTTTCTGTTTATCCAATGTTAATTTGGACAAAGTGAGTTAAAATCTTCTTAAATGAAGACTGGTCAACCTTATTCATCAGACAAACAGTAAAAAAATGTTTCAGTGTCCAGTTTGTCATATTGGTGTTTAATAGGCCGACAAACCTATTTTAATGCTTGTGATTCTTTTAACTTTTGTAAGTACCTTTTTGGCTTTACCAATAAACTAGTTCATACGATATTATACTATTGGAGAAATAGATGGTCCATGCCAACCAATAAGCTTTCCCATTAATAGGGTGATTGGTGTCACAAGAGGATCTGCATTTTTTTTTGGTGGTGGAACCCCCCTGAAAGATTTTCCAGCTTTGAGTTTTCTATATGTACAGCACGTTTTTTAGAACTGTATTTTTATTTTCACATATATTGTCATTATATTTGATTGTTATTTTTGTGCAATTTCATATTGATTTTCACTATATTATCGAACTAATATTTTTGAATTTGGTCACTTTGCTTTGATATTTAAATCTTCCAATTTTTCTCACTTATTTCATATTTAGTAGCGCAACGTTTTGTTTGTCCACTTTATGTTTACAGGCGGTCCCCCTAGTTACAAACATCCAACTTACAAACGACTCCTTCTTAGAAACGAAGGGAGGCAACAGGAAGTGAGAGGAAATCTACCCCTAGGAAGGGAAATTCTCTCCTGTAATGCCGCGTACACACGATCGGTCAAACCAATGAGAACGGTCTGATGGACCGTTTTCATCAGACCAAACCGATCGTGTGTAGGCCCCATCGGTTATTTATCCATCGGTTAAAAAAATTCAATCTCGTTTTAAATTTAACCGATGGATACCTAACCAATAGAAAAAAAAACGATCGTTTGTAGGCACGTCCATCGGTTAAAAAATCCCTGCATGCTCAGAATCAAGTCGACGCATGCTTGGAAGCATTCAACTTAGTTTTTTTCAGCACGTCGTTGTGTTTTATGTCACCGCGTTCTGACACGATAGTTTTTTTAACTGATGGTGTGTAGGCACGACTGACCATCAGTCAGCTTCATCAGTTAACCGATGAAAACGGTCCATCAGACCATTTTCATCGGATGGACCGATCGTGTGTACAGGGCATGGGAAAAAAGGTGTCTCCACTAATGCATTATCACCAAGGCTTGTTTCTACAACAACCCAAAATTTTCAAAATCCAATTGTCATTGGGACAGAAAGGGAGGTGAAATCTTCTAAAACAGGGGCACAGACAGCAAAACAAATGTTACAGGGGTAATAACCCTTCCCTATGCTATCCAAAAAGCTTAAAAATAGTTTTTTTTTTGGCTGGAGCTACACTTAAAAAATTTACCTGTTCTGACTTATAAACAGATTCAACTTAATAACAAACCCTGGGCCAGATTCTCAGCAGATTTACGACGGTGTAACTCAGGAAACACCGTTGTATCTCTGTTTTTTGGCCCGGGTATCTATGCGAGTGATTCCTAGAATCATTTTTGCATAGATACGGCCAAGATCCGACAGGTATAAGTGACTTACACTGTCGGATCTTAAATGTAATTCGCCGCCGGCCGCTAGGTGGCGTTTACGTTCAGGTCTCATTTGTTTATGCAAATGAGCCTGATACGCCGATTCCCGAACGAATTTGCGTTGCGTAGCCGTCGCTTACGTCGTTTGCGTAAGCGTAAGGTTACCCCTGCTATATGAGGGTTAACCTTATGCCAGTCCGCCGTATGCCATGTTAAGTATGGCGTCGGGTCCACGTCGTCTTTTCCCGTCGGGTACGTAGTTTTCCTAAGTCGTTCTTGAATACGACTTTACGTCAATGACGCACACGTCGGCGTCATTGACGTTTTCCGTCGAGAACTGGAGCATGCGCACTGGGCTATTTTAAGCCCAGCGCATGCGCAGTTCGATCGGCACGGGGCGCGCTTAATTTAAATACAAGCCGCCCCCTTTGAATTACGCGGGGATACGCCGGGCCTTTTACACTACGCCGCCGCAAACTACTGAGCAAGTGCTTGAGGAATACGGCACTTTCTTTAGTAAGTTGCGGCGGCGTAGTGTAAATGGCTTACGCTAGGCCCGCCGCAAAAGTACGAGAATCTGGCCCCCTATCTTGTTTGTATCACATGGTTAGTCGCTGCTGTCCCCCATTATTATTTTATTCATTTTCTGGCTTTAGCGTATTATAAAAAATTGTATTGACTTTTTATATATTCAAAGATGTTAATTACTCAACATGAATAGAAATGAGAAAAGCTGAAGCAGCCTTCCTGTACATGGTTTCCTGCTTGTTACCTTCTAAAAAGCAACAAACCAATTGCAGATCCTCTTTAGGGCACTCTGCAGCACCTGCAGGTCCAGCACTGAAAAATCTGGTTTATGAGTCAGAAATTTAAGATATTTTATAAATAGAATAAGTAATTTTTGAAAACATGAGACCACATGCATCCCTAAGTAGACTTCATTTTAAAGTGGTTGCATGCTCCCCACAAGTCATATAAAATAGGTTACGATCTTGACAGCTTGCATGGATGAACAACTACTGTATATGACACAACACCACTGGAAAACTTTGTGTTAGAATACATTTCATAAAAAATCCACTACACATAATAATGTTTGTCATTTAGAATGGGAAAAAAAAAAAATATATATATACATATATATATATATATGTATATATATATATATATATATATATATATATCAGGGCTCAAAATTTCAAGTCCTGAGCTACTAGCCAGGCCTCAAGAGTTACTCGCCACCAGTTGCCCCACCTAATTCATACACTGCCCTGCGCCTAATTTCACCCGTAAACACACCCTCGTAGATTATCTCATGGAATGACAATGTTTTATGCAGAATCAAGTTACAAAATTAAATATTACCAACAACAACTTTAACAAAATGGGACAGGGCACTGGGGGCAGACCAGAGGGACAGGGCACTGGGGGCAGACCAGAGGGACAGGGCACTGGGGGCAGACCAGAGGGACATGGCACTGGGGGCAGACCAGAGGGACAGGGCACTGGGGGCAGACCAGAGGGACAGGGCACTAGAACTGGGTCTCTTCCCCATTCTCTTGCTGTCTCCTCTGCAACTCCCATCCATCCTCTCTCTCTCTCCCATTCATCTCATCATCAGGAGCCTGTGTGTGCGGCTCCACGCTTGCATGTCCCCACTTCCCCCTTTTATTCAGGCTGGCAGAGAGGAGAGGAGCTGCAACACAGTGGGAGGGAGTACAATCCAGCGCTGAGATCCACACAACTGCACAGCCATTGACACCATAGCACAGCGCACACTGACAGCGCACAGCACACATTGAGACCAGTCTGTTCACAGTGCTCAGGCTAAACTTACATAGAGCACAAGAAGAAGAAAACTGCACAAACTAGAAGGCTGCCGCTCTCATGTCAGGGCAACTTTCAGAGTGGTAATTTTTGCAATCCTCCACCTCACTCATTGCTTTCTGCTCTCCAGCTACATTGATCGGGGCCCGGGGGAGGGGGGCAGGCTCAGAGAGGTCATGCAGTTAGGTCCCATGGCTTAATGAGAATTGTAAGAAGAGCACCTGTGTACTGCTCTGCCTGTGCGCGGCTCAACAGACTACTTTTCCCGAGCACCTTTTCCTCTTCAGCCGCCAATCTCATCGGGACTCTAAGTGTAGGCACAGATTGGAGGGAGATTGGTCATGCAGCCCTGTCATCACTCGCCCCCAGCTTAAATCCACTCGCCAAATGCTAGTAGGCGAGTGGAAATTTTGAGGGCTGTATATATATATATACTATATTGTCAAAAGTATTGGGACACCAGCCTTTATATGTGCATGAATTTTACAGCATCCCATTCTAAGTCCGTAGGGTTTTTTTTTTCTAAATCAAATTTTTTTTTTTATTATTAAACTTACATACAAATATGTCAACTTAATCCATGAAGTATCAAAATAGGAAAACACACAAAACAAATAAACTTTGCACCTCTCGGACAAAAGTAGCTTAGCATATAATAAACAGAACTTTATAGAGACATATATACATTTTACATATCAAGTTGTTCACCACTAATATCAATTATTAAACTATGGCAGCTTCCTCTATACAACATCAAGTTATCTTTCTATTATGCACAAATTTCTTCTCTTCTACTCCTCACTTCTCTACTTCTACTCTTTGCTCCCATCTATCTCCTCTACCTCACTCCTCTCCACTAAGTAAACCATCATATAATTGATATTCTAAGATCTATCCAGCATGACCATATTTTACCAAACCTTTGGGGGTGTACCTCTATGCTTATATGTTAATTTTTCTCTTTTAAGTGTATAATTAAGTTTCTCAACCCATTGTTTATGGGTTGGAGGATCAGCAGATGATCATTTTTGTAAAATAACTTTATGTGCGAAATATAGAGATCTTATCCACATAGTATGCATCTCTGCTGGAAACATTCCATCAGAAATTATTCACAGTAGTTCAAGTTTAGGGGTTACTATTGTCTAAGTGGAGCATAATAAATTTAAGGTTACAAATATTTTTTCCAAATAACGATGAAGCTTTGGGTATCGCCAGAGCATGTGGATAAGAGAACCAATAAATAAAGAGCATCGTGGGCATAATGGTGTTATATATTTTCCCCAATCATAGAGTTTTTGTGGGGCATATGTGTATGATATAAAGCTGAGATAACCTTTGGGAGGGTGAGAGGGATGTCCTGGGAAGTGTTTCCAGGGCATGTGTTCAGTCCTCCTCATCTAGATTCTCTATGTCTCCTTACCACCTGGCATAACTATTTTTATGTTTTTCAGTGTTCTCTATTATTTGTAAATTAGAATAAAGGTCTCCTATTAATCCTCCTTTTGTGCAAGAAACCGAAGTTGCCTTTGATAGTATTTTAGAGTGTTTATACTGTTGTTGGATTTTTGAGCTCTGAGTCTGTAATGCGTGGCGTATTTGAAGATATTGATAGAAGTTTTTATTCGTTAACTGATAGCGGCCTTTTAACCGCTTGCCGACCGTCCACCGTAGTTTTACGGCGGCAAGTCGGCTCGGCTACGCAAAATCACGTAATATTACGTAGAAGATAAGTCAAGTGTGAACAAGCCCTAAGAGTTCCCTTCAATGGAAACAATGGGCCAAACCCAACCCCTGAAAAACAACCCCACACCATAACCCCCCTCCAGCAAATGATTTGGATCAGTGCACAAAGCAAGGTCCATAAAGACATAGATGAGCGAGTTTGGGGTGGAGGAACTTGACTGACCTCTTGATTGTCTTACCTTTACATGGGCTATTCAGTCTATCATGAATGTTCATGCCAGACTCATAGACCTTAATAGTGGTTTGGTGTCCGCTACTTCTCTCTGCCAATCCCTCATTGCTTCTGCTCCTCCTATGACCACCTCTTCCCACACTATCCTCCAAGACTTCTTGAGAGCCTCTCTCATTCTCTGGAACTCTCTACCCCAATCTTTCCATCTGTCTTCTACTCTGTCCACCTTCAGGTGTAGCCAATCTGTTCAAAGAGGCCTCTCCTGCCTCTACCTAATAAACTGTACTTTTACTTTCAACTGCTTTTTGTATTACTTAACCCTTCCTTTTATATTGTAAGCTCTAATGAGCAGGGCCCTGTACCCCCCCTTGTATTGTGACCGTACTATCCCCCTCCATTTTGTAAAGCACTGTGCAGACTGTTGGTGCTATAGAAATCCTGAATATTAATTATAATAATACTACTACTACTACTACTACTACTACTACTACTACTAATAATAATAATAATAATAATAATAATAATAATTTAATAATGTGGCATTGGATGCTGGTCAAAAGACTGCTAATCAGGAACATAAGATAGTTAAAAAAAAAAAAAACATTATTAAGTTTGATCTGTTAATTCAGAATACTGTTCTTGTGTTTTTTAATAATTTAAGTTACTTAATTTACTGTCAAGTCAGAAAATTATGGTAGAACTAAGGCCCCCTATGTGCTGCGGCACTTAATTATAATATATATATATATATATATATATATATATATATATATATATATATATATATATATATATATATATATATATATATATATATAATGTGTGCATACATTGTTTTATCTTAGCCCCCTGCAAGTGAGACTTTGAGGGAGGACTAAGATAAAGCACTGCTCCTGAATTCCCAGTAGCTTTGCCATTCTCATGTAGGCTGTGTCTGCTTGCACTACAGTGGCATTAATTATTTTTGTAGGTGGCATGGTTTTCAACACTGTCACTGCTGATTTACAAGCATGTAGCTTGTCAGACAACTCGTGGCCACACCTAGTCCTACTTACTGTTTTCTGTATTGGGGCAGCACTGCAGTGTTTGAGAGGGGGAGCGTGTGAGACCCAATGAAGGTATAGTATA
The DNA here is from genome assembly GCF_905171775.1 of Rana temporaria. Taxonomy (NCBI): domain Eukaryota; kingdom Metazoa; phylum Chordata; class Amphibia; order Anura; family Ranidae; genus Rana; species Rana temporaria. The sequence goes on from NC_053498.1 coordinate 82,728,697, forward strand.
GTATATGTCAAATTATTACCTTCCTTGCATATATATGACCTTTGGAAGCTTTCCAAAGCCAGCTTTTGGCTTTGGGTTGTCATTTGTTATGTCTAGTATTGTGTCCTTAAAATCCTTCAATGTGTGAAAAGAGGTATAAAAAATCTGAATTGCAGGAAAAATTAATTCCTCTTTCCAAATTAAACGATAGCTAACAACAAAAATCTGAAAAAGCTGAATCTACCATTTTTGACTATTATATACGTCATTAAGACGTTCAAGGCCACAGGGAGAGTCGCTGCCATGCCAGAAAGAAGACACAGAGTCATTTTTCCACCACACGCTTTGAGGAAAATGGTTCCTGAGGAAACCACAAATCCAGTGCTAAAAGTTGAGATCACCAAGTCAGTCCTGTGTCATCAGAGCACATTTCCTTGAAAGCTTTAGCGCTTGAAAACAGGAGAAAATCATTTATAACAACTGCAGCAAATTAAACGTGACTTTTGACTGTGCCAATGCTGCCATGCTTTCTACAGTGCAGGTTAGAGGATGAAAACTAATGGAGATTGATGTGCATGGCTAAGAGCACATTTTGTCTTCGTTTTAAAAAAAATCAGTGCAGTTACTTTGAATTTCCATGTATTACTGGAGGTAACAGGATTAATGTATGATGTCCTTGTCGAAAAATAAAAAAAAAACTCAAGACTAGAACATACTGTATATCACCAGTTATAAAGAAAATGACAAGGTGTACATCCAAAACAATGAGTTTTTCTAACACTGGGTTTCTCAATTTTTTTTACCTTGGAGGAAACCTTGGCCAAAATAATGTTCACATCTACAGCTCACAGAACATTGCTGTCATCAGCGAGCTGTTGCTATAAATGCAATTATTTTTAGAAATAGCATTAGATAATATAATTAATATTAAAATGTACCCATTTAATATGAAAAAATAGCTTTCTTCAATTATGCTCAATTCTGGGTGGAAATTGAGATAAGCAGTGTACGGGAGGGAAGTAGGGCAGGTTATAGGGGGTCAGCAGGGCAGAGCACAGGAAATCAGGCACAATTCACAAGGGAGTAGGGCAAACTACATGGGGGTCAGCAGAACACATTACATGGAGAGCAGCAGGGGATATTACATGGGGACAGGGAATATTAAATTACAGCAGGGCACATTACATGGGAGCAGGACACATTACATGGGGGCAAGGCACATTACATGGGGGTAAGGCACATTACATGAGATCAGGGCATATAACACGACAGCAGGGGACATTACATGGGAGCAGGGCACATTACATGGGAGCAGTGGAGTGCTGTTCCCACGCAGGCTCTCCTCTTTTGTCCATCCCATGTTATGTCAAATACAAGCTTTTAGGATGGACAGGCGGGAAGGAAGGGCCAGTGGGGGACAGAGTGCCACAATCAGCACTATTATAGCTGCTTTCTTGCATTGCAATGCATGTGTCTGCAGTGGGGATGTGATCTACCCTTCAGCTGCCTGCAATTGAGGGATAGATTGCAGCAGGACCCCTGGGGTTCTTATTTTGTATTCTTAAACTTCAGCTCACCATCTTGTATTTTTCCTTCTAAGCCCTTCTGCCTCTTAATTGTGGGAGGGATTGAATGAAGAGGTAGGTAACATCATAGAAGGAATAATTCAGACTGGGAGGAGCTACAATGGTCCATGTAGTCAATGCACTGCTTTTTTACAAAGAGCTTAGTGTTCTGATATACACAGAGGGAGGTAGAGAAAAGCCCATAACCTCCAACCTGAGCAGCATGAGCAGATCAACATACTGTATATTAGTTATAGTCACTTCAGTATCTATTTTGTGTATTGGTCTTGTGAGGCAATAGGTGGTAGGATTGTGTATAACTATAATGTATATGTGTCACCTAGGTTTCTAATATGATTGGACTTCAGACGCGAGAGAGTTCTTGAGTTCTTGCACAATATTTAAGAGGTGTTTTTAGAAACACCTGGCTGAACTAATGTAATTTACCATGACATTGTGACTGGGCTATACCAGTACATGGTCCTCCTTTTAGGCTTACATGGGGCCCTGGTCTCATTCCAAAGAATAACGAACCACATCTTTAAGATCCACCATTCATATGGTTTTGCATGTCTGGATAATGCTATGTTTTTTTAGTCTTGATTGGGATGGGTGAGGGGTGATGTGGAGAAATCCTAATACATTATTTCCTGGGTCCGGGAGACTGGGGGATTTGTAGAGCTTTGGGATATAAAGTCTCTATTCCTACAGCTACATCTCTAACCTGGTAGCTAAATGTCATTTTTAGTCTTAGATATCCACATACCCTTATGTATGTGACCTGACTGATGCTCAGGGGCTGTCTCACTATTTCTGCTGTAGTTGCCTGCTACTTGGTGAAAAGGCCTTGTGCTGACAGAATGCAAAAAATGTTACAAAAAGTCCTATAGTTGGTATAAGAAGGTGAGCCACCACTGACGGCAATGATAAATCATCGGGAGAGCACACAAAAGCCTATGTTTCTATGAGATATAGAAAAAAACATGTGTATATACTGTATATATATATATATATATATAATATATATATATATATATATATATATATATATATAAAACCCAAATAAGTTTGTACTAAAATCAGTAAATATGGGCTTAACCGGTTCCGGACCGACCGCCGCAGTTATACTCCCCTGGGCGAGGCATCGTAGCTGTACGTCGGGCGCATGGCTGCCAAGAGGGTGCACGTGCATGCACCCGGCGCAACTGCTGCGATCAGATTCACTTCAGAACCGATCAGTCTCCAGGCCCCAAAAAAATAGTAGACCAGGCATACACTACTTTTCTTCCAGGCCAAAAAACAAAAAGTGAAAAATTGCCTGAAAATGTAGCAGCCCGGTTTATTACGAGGTACCATGACCAATACAAGAAGATGACGTATATTCTCAATAAACACTGGAATATACTAAAACAAGATCCCCACTTGAGTACTACTCTTATTGAAAGACCCAGGGTTACCTACAGAAGGGCCCCTACCCTAAAAAAATAAAATAGCGCCCAGCAAGTTAAAAACTATTAATACAAATAATCCTTTATGTCTAATCCCCCTTACAGTGATGTATAGATGCAATAAGCCCTAATGCAAGACCTGTGCCTTTGTTAGACATGGACAAAAACGTTTCCAGTACAAGGACAAGACTTATCATTTAGACAAATTTTACAACTGTTCTACAGATTACATTGTGTTACTTGTCCTTGCAAGCTTTTTTATGTTGGCTGCACCATTCGTCCACTGAGGCAACGCTTCGGCAAACACAGTCGCTTTGTGGAGGTTGGTTGCAATCAACATAGTGTACCTCGCCACTTTTTGGAGCATCATAATCAGTCCACGACAGGCCTTTCGGGTGTGGATTATATAATCCATACCTAGGTATCTGTCTGAAGCCGAACGTTTCTCTAGATTATGCGAAACGTTCTGGATATATATTCTAGATTCTCTTGCGCCTAATGCGTTGAATGAAGAGCTGGACGTAAACACTATAATATAATAAAACATCATTCTCTTTTTTCCTTCCTTTATGGAAATTTCATATCCCCCTCTTTTCCTTCATGCACACCAGTAGTTTATATATTTTAATATTTCCTCTTGTCAAAATATTTTATTGATTTGATCAACAAGTAAATACAAGCAGTTTTAAAAAATAATACAACAGTAAGCAAACCATGTTTTACATAAATAATAGAATTTTAAGGTCCACTAAGTAGCTACTGTTAGGTAGGTTATTTGACCATTACAGAAAAGAAAAGTAAATTAGTTAATATAACTAAGAATAATTAACTATGATTGAAAAAATACTACCATATAGAGTATTAGCTTGGACCAGAGCTGTTAAAATGTGTTAAATAGAATAATACTTCATTACTGTTCAGTAAAAGAATAAAACACACAAAAAAAGGGAGACACAAGAAAAGGAAAAAATAGAATAGTGAGGAGAATAGAGAATAAAGTGCAGGAGTCCACTGGATTAGCTCAGATCGTATGGCTTCCTGTCTGAGGTTGTAGAAAGCATTATAGTATTCACAACAGAAAGTAGGGTAGCACCAAGGCTCTAAAGGTTGGGTTTGGGATTGCAAATCACTTTTATCTGAGTAGGGTTGTCAGTAGGGATGAGTCAAACACCCCCCCCCCCGTCGGTTCGCACCAGAACCTGCGAACAGACCGAAAGTTTGTGTGAACTTTAGAACCCCGTTAAAGTCTGTGGGACTCGAACGTTTGAAATCTAAAGTGCTAATTTTAAAGGCTAATATGCAAGTTATTGTCCTAAAAAGTGTTTGGGGACCTGGGTCCTGCCCCAGGGGACATGTATCAATGCAAAAAAAGTTTTAAAACGGCCGTTTTTTCAGGAGCAGTGAATTTAATAATGCTAAAAGTGAAACAATAAAAGTGAAATATTCCTTTAAATTTCGTACCTAGGGGGGTATAAAGTATGCCTGTGAAATAGCGCATGTCTTCCGTGCTTAGAACTGTCTCTGTACAAAGTGTCATTTCTGAAGGTAAAAAAGTCATTTAAAATCACTCACGGCTATAATGAATTGTCCTGTCAATTAAGAGAAAATTCATTCATAAAAAAAAAAAAAAAGCGTGGGGGCCCCCCCAAATTCAATTACTAGGCACTTTAGGTCTGGAATGGATATTAAGGGGAACCCCGCCATCAAAAAAAAAATGACACAGGGTTCCCCCCAAATATCCATTCCAGACCCTTCATGTTGATGGGGACAAGGGCCTCATCCCCACAAACCTTGCCCGGTGGTTGTGGGGGTCTGCGGGCGGGGGGCTTATCAGAATCTGGAAGACCCCTTTAACAAAGGGGACCCCCAGATCCCGGCCCCCCTATGTGAATTGGTAATGGGGTACATTGTACCTCCACCAATTCACTAATGAAGTGTAAATAATAGTAAAAAAACATACACACACACAGTGGAAAAAGTCATTTATTAAAAAAAAAAAAAACAGTGGTGGTAATCCACTCTTGATCCCCGCTCCAACGTTGTCGGTATCCTGCGACGGGTGATCTCCTCTCCGCCGGGATCCAGCGATGAGAAGATCCATCCAGGTCCGGGATCCAGAGCGCACGCATCGCTGGCCGCCAGTCTCCACCAGAGACAGCCCGGCGAATGACGCGGCTTGAGCCATCGACAGCTCTTATATATAGGGGAGGCCGGGCCACCGATCACGTGACCCCGCCCCCCTCTGACGCAAGGGAAAGCCTGGGCTTCTCCAGTGTAGAATCTGCTATATTCTACAAGGCTATTTAACATGATCTAAACTAATAATCTCAAGAGATATTCACAGGTTCCCTCTATCTACTGCATCAATTAATTCATTGATCTACGCCAATTAAGACACACACATACGCACTGCTGCTGGTAAATGAACATCTGTGTTTATTCCCAAGGAAATAGGGATAGTCCGATATCACACATTAAAACATCATAATATACATACATGTAAGATCAGCTGGTTAGCAGAGAGCCTAAAGCTCCCATGGCCGGTATCAAGAGGAGGGAGAAAGAGCTAGAAGGCCTGGCCACATGTCTTAGACCCAAGATGGCCACCAGGTTTCCATGAAGCCTTTGGCCAGCCAAGATCCTCACTCACCTAGCATCCAAGAGAATAGAGAGCTCTCAATGAGCCGCACTCACTCGACACTCATTCAAAACTCCCTCCCAGTTGCCTTCACCCAATCATTGCACTTTCGTGATCATTTCCTTAGTCCTTCCCTGCCTAGCCAATTCTTTTGATCCTTGTCCTAATCAATGTCTTTTGTCTGTGGAGACTGCCTTACAGCTGTCTTTCCCTAGGCTTCCCTAGGCTTCCCTAGACACCCAGTGACGTAGTCAGAGGGTGCGTCAGAGGGGGACGGTCATCCCCTCTGACGTCATCTGCTAGTATCCCTCTGATATCTCATGTTTCTAACCATCTCGCTACCATTTTTGGCTCAGGTCTTTCATTCAGACATAATTTGATGCTAATATTGATTGATTCTACTTTACTACTTTAGATGCCTGATAAACATACTTATGTTCACAGCCTATACTTTTTATGGACCAATGAGGTCTCTATGGATACATCACAATACCTATGCCATGCCTGCTCTCCATTTGGCCCCTGGAGGGGTCCCTTTCTGACTCCGCCCACTCAGCTCCTGGGTGAGGCACCTGCTGCTGCCGCCTTGGGGCCGCACACCTGCAGCCATGGTCAAGCTCAGTGGTGAGTATGGGGACCTACAACCCCTCCTACCCTGTGCCTTTACAACAAATACTGTGCCATATTGCCAAACATATATACTTTTTCATCCTAGGTATAGTGTTACACACCCCTGAAGAGCGAGCTGGATCTTGCGAAACTAGTCTAATCGGGTAGTACGATGCCCGTGTACTCTGTCCAATATTATACTTACTTATAGCTGTGAGTGATTTTTAAATGACTTTTTTTCCTTCAGAAATTACACTTTGTGCAGGGACTGTTCTAAGCACGGGAAACATGCGCTATTTCACAGGCATACTAGACACCTCCCCAATTAACGGTGTTCCGCGGCTTTTCATATTTGCCACGAACACCCCAAATTGTCCGCTTTTCGAGTCGAACTCATGTTCGACTCGAACATAAAGCTCATCCCTAATTGCAGGCCACCAGTTTGACATGCCTGATTTATTTTCAATTTGTTATCACCGGAGACGAGTTAAGAAAAACGGAAAAAAGTTTGAACCTTTCCGATTACTTGCGCTGCAGACTAAATGTTCACATGCCAATCACAGTGTTCTCATTTCTATGTACATTATGTCTTCTTTAGTACAAATGGATCTTACACAAATCAAAGCTCGCTATTGCTGTTCTTTTGTTGTATTGCACTTTGAAAGAAATAGATAAAATATTTGGGATTATTGTTATTCAGTGGAAAATGGGTGAAAGTGGCAGAATACAATCCTATGAACAAAGCACTACATATTATATTTGTTACGACTATCTATTGTTTTCTAGAATAACTATGGCCTGGGGGTCCCACTGATGCTTTTGAAGCCGCATACATAACTGACATTCCAGACAGGCATATTCATGGTGGATCAGTAAAACACAACTGCCTTATATCTGCATTCTGTATTTGTGCAATGTTCCACATAAGAGCTTTATCTGTGCCAGCTATCAACCACTTCACTGCTAATACAGAATACCTCTAAAAGGATTCGTAATTATTTCATGCATATAGACTGTAAACATTGAAGCAAATTTCACGAGGAGACTTTGGAAAGCTTAAAATACAATGGTTTAGTTTCCATGGTTTCATAACACATTGTGTTTAGTGTAGTTCCTCAGTTATGGTTATCTAACTGCCATTACATAATGTAAAGCAGCAATGTAGTGCTAATCTGTCAAGCCTATTTCACCGTGTTTGCGGTTACTGAAAAATTCACCTTGCATGTGATTACCATCAGTCTACTTTAACGTCTTTTGATATTTGTGCTTCAGGTTCCAATAGGAATGGCATAAATGTAACCTATGTATTACATATTGGACCAACACTTGCATTAATAATAACTTCAAATGAAAATTTAACTTTTTTGGAAACTGACCTAAAGTGTTTATGAACCCTAAAAATGACAATTCTTACTTGTTCCCTTTTGGTCTGTTAAATATACAATTGAAATTTTTTGTCATATCTGTTCAATAAATACAAAAACATTTAGATACACTTAAAGTGGCAGTAATCTCTGTTACGCCACTTGTACCTACATGTAGCTTATAATTAGGCTTACCTGTAGGTACTGTGAATATCTCCTAAACTTAGTTTAGGAGATATTCAGAGTGCATGCAGTCGGTGACATCACTGACGCATGTGCTCTGAAGGTCTAGCTTACAGTGCCAGACCTTCAGAGCCCCTGGCAAAAACAGCGGCTTCTGCATGCATGCAAGGGAGTGACGTCATCTCGCCCCTGGTCACTCATATAGCTGGGGGCCACAAACCCGGAAGGAAGATAAGATAAGATGTCAGCCCTCTCAGTGGTGACATTGTGGCACTAGAGTGCTTCATTCTAAGGCAGTGCTTCTCAATTCCAGTCCTCAGGCCCCCCCAACAGGTCAGGTTTTCAGGATTTCCATTATTTTGCACAGGTGATTTGATCAGTTTCACTGCCTTAGTAATCACCACAGCCTTTTCATCTGAGGGAAATCCTGAAAACCTGACCTGTTGGGGGGGCCTGAGGACTGGAATTGAGAAACACTGTTCTAAGGTAAGTTTCTCATAATGAGAGCCTGTACTATGTTTCTCTGGAATAAACTTCGTCCACGTTTAGGATATTATAGACTTACAACCTCTAAAACTTCAGGAGGGATAGGCTTACCCGACATACGCAAGTACCACCAAGCGTGCTGTTTAACCAGGATTATTGACTGGAATATTCATCATACACTAAAGGATTGGATCCAATTGGAACAATCCTTCTCGACTATCCCTTTAGCCCAGACTCCATGGATTACACATAATAATATCCCTTTAGAATGCAAATCTCATCCTCTAATTCACCCTACACTCAAAACATTTCACGCTACCTGCAAAACCCACGGCATTTCCTCAATATTCTGCCCTATGACACCAATGAGGCAAAATCCAGATTTTATTCCTGGATTACATTCATCGTTCTTACGTGATGGTTGGCCTTACAGTACAGTGAGAGCAGGACATTTTTATGAGAATGGTCATCTCCTCACTCAACCTGCCCTATCTTCCATAATGAATGACAAGACATTTCCTTTTTGGACATACTTCCAAATACGACATTTCCTTAATAATACCAAACCTCAACCTAATTGGTCCAGACTCACCACCAAATTTGAAGATCTTTGTTTACAAACAGGACCCCTTAGACACCTAATCTCATCCACGTATTCCCTATTGTTCTCTGATTTCTCTCCCAAAATTAATTGGTCAAGTCAAAAATGGGAAAAAGATCTGTCTATTGACCTATCTGATTCTGAATGGGAAAAGATATACACACTTGCACACAAAGGGTCGTTGAACGTCCAAGTTCAGGAAAATGCATTCAAATTATTATCTAGATGGTATAGAACCCCCCTCAAACTCCATCTTATTAATCCGCTGATTCCCGAGTACTGCTGGAGATGTAAGACTGGAATAGGCTCTTTCCTCCATGTCTGGTGGTCATGTCCTCTAATTCAACCTTTTTGGACAAATGTCCACAAGCTTATCTCCCTGATAACGACCTATAATTTGGACTTCACTCCCGCTCAATTTTTGCTTCACCATTCACCCTCATTGATACCAAGATACCGCCGCTCCTTAACCATGCACTTAGTTAATGCAGCTAGAATGTGCATTCCTGTCAAGTGGCGTTCAACTGACCCCCCTTTGATTGGAGATTGGTTTGCCCGAATACAGAAAACTATGGAGATGGAGGAATTGATCCACCAGGCAAAGGATACGTCTAACTCTAAAGCATTTACTTCCATATGGTCTTGCTGGATTGACTTTACCTCCTCTGATGCATACACGAATGCATTACTCTGATATGCGCTACTAGCACTTCTCTTTTTGGAATCTAACGAACATTTGAGCTGCGGCAGGCTTCCCTTCCATTTTCCATTTTCATGATTTTTATAATTTTGTTTGTTATTTACCTCCCTTATGTTAAAAAATAACCTTGTTCCAATTTTTCTTTTTTTTAACTCTTACTCACTTGTCCATACGTAAACAATGAGCGAAGGTCCAGAAAGACACAATTTCTGTCCTCTCTTACTTATTTTACTTATTTAGAAATCCTAAATATAATGTGTCATTATTTTTTTTTTTTTTTTGTTTTTGTTTTGCGGACAACTCCGCCTTAATTGGTTACACTTTTATCTCTACTTGAGTAAATAACTATTATTATCTTGGCTTATTTATTTTATTTACATTATCTATTGACTGTTATTCTTCTTCAACTAATTGTCAGTGATGTGTGCTTATTTTTAATTTATTTATGATCGCTCTGTGACATACAGTCTTAAACAACGACCATATTGTTTTTTTCTTGCCCAATCTCAATGTATGGATTATTTGAAAATAGAATATTCATTTCTCTATGTTTGCAGATATTTGCGCTGACTTTTCTGTCATATTTCTCTGCATTGTTTTATGTAACTATTTTTCGCTTAATAAAAACTTTTCCAAAAAAAAAAAAAGTTTCTCATAATGTGCTAGTATGTGATACATTTCCTCAATATTCTGCCCTATGACACCAATGAGGCAAAATCCAGATTTTATTCCTGGATTACATTCATCGTTCTTACGTGATGGTTGGCCTTACAGTACAGTGAGAGCAGGACATTTTTATGAGAATGGTCATCTCCTCACTCAACCTGCCCTATCTTCCATAATGAATGACAAGACATTTCCTTTTTGGACATACTTCCAAATACGACATTTCCTTAATAATACCAAACCTCAACCTAATTGGTCCAGACTCACCACCAAATTTGAAGATCTTTGTTTACAAACAGGACCCCTTAGACACCTAATCTCATCCACGTATTCCCTATTGTTCTCTGATTTCTCTCCCAAAATTAATTGGTCAAGTCAAAAATCTGATTCTGAATTGGAAAAGATATACACACTTGCACACAAAGGGTCGTTGAACGTCCAAGTTCAGGAAAATGCATTCAAATTATTATCTAGATGGTATAGAACCCCCCTCAAACTCCATCTTATTAATCCGCTGATTCCCGAGTACTGCTGGAGATGTAAGACTGGAATAGGCTCTTTCCTCCATGTCTGGTGGTCATATCCTCTAATTCAACCTTTTTGGACAAATGTCCACAAGCTTATCTCCCTGATAACGACCTATAATTTGGACTTCACTCCCGCTCAATTTTTGCTTCACCATTCACCCTCATTGATACCCAGATACCGCCGCTCCTTAACCATGCACTTAGTTAAAGCGGAGTTCCGGCCACAAATTGAAAAAAAAAAACTTTTTAAATATAAATACCCCTGTAATACACAAGCTGAATGTATTCTAGTAAAGTTAGTCTGTAAACGAAGGTCCGTTTTGTTAGGTTGTTACAGCATTTAGACACTTTATAAAATAGAAATTGACTGGGGCCATCTTAAGTGTGGGCATCATGAAGCCAGACTGTATGACTTCCTGGATTTCAGCCTTGCAGATCTTGCACATGCTCAGTGCTGCACAAGCAGTGTAATGGTTTCAGATCAGTTTTCAATAGCAACGGGAGTGTCAGAGGAAGTTACCGCCCCTTATCTATGCAAACCTCTCCCCTCCTCCTTCCAGGAACCAGTAAATATACAAAATAATTTGTTCCTGTGCAGATATATCTACATAACAAGATGATATATATCTCTTGTTATATATGTGGTGTGTATACATATACCAGACATGTGCACTGTCAATAAATTCATTTTGTTAGTGCTGCGATGTTAGTGCGGTGATGTTAGTGCGGCGATGTTAGTGCGGCGATGTTAGTGCGGCGATGTTAGTGCGGTGATGTTAGTGCGGTGATGTTAGTGCGGTGGTGACATTAGTGCGGTGACGTTAGTGCGGTGATGTTAGTGCTGTGATGTTAGTGCTGTGATGTTAGTGCTGTGATGTTAGTGCTGTGACATTAGTGCGGTGATGTTAGTGCGGTGGTGATGTTAGTGCGGTGACATTAGTGCGGTGACATTAGTGCTGTGATGTTAGTGCTGTGATGTTAGTGCGGTGATGTTAGTGCTGCGATGTTAGTGCTGCGATGTTAGTGCTGCGATGTTAGTGCGGTGACATTAGTGCTGTGATGTTAGTGCTGTGATGTTAGTGCGGTGATGTTAGTGCTGCGATGTTAGTGCTGCGATGTTAGTGCTGCGATGTTAGTGATGCGATGTTAGTGCGGTGATGTTAGTGCTGTGATGTTAGTGCGGTGATGTTAGTGCGGTGATGTTAGTGCGGTGGTGACATTAGTGCGGTGACATTAGTGCTGTGATGTTAGTGCTGTGATGTTAGTGCGGTGATGTTAGTGCTGCGATGTTAGTGCTGCGATGTTAATGCGGTGATGTTAGTGCGGTGATGTTAGTGCAGTGATGTTAGTGTGGTGACATTAGTGCTGTGATGTTAGTGCGGTGGTGATGTTAGTGCGGTGACATTAGTGCTGTGATGTTAGTGCGGTGATGTTAGTGCGGTGATGTTAGTGCTGTGATGTTAGTGCTGTGATGTTAGTGCGGTGACAGTGCGGTGATGTTAGTGCGGTGACAGTGCGGTGACAGAGCGGTGACAGTGCGGTGACAGTGCGGTGATGTTAGTGCGGTGACAGTGCGGTGATGTTAGTGCGGTGACAGTGCGGTGATGTTAGTGCGGTGACAGTGCGGTGACAGTGCGGTGACGGTGCGGTGCGGTGACAGTGCGGTGACGGTGCGGTGACGGTGCGGTGCGGTGACAGTGCGGTGACGGTGCGGTGACGGTGCGGTGATGTTAGTGCGGTGACGGTGCGGTGACGGTGCGGTGACGGTGCGGTGACAGTGCGGTGACAGTGCGGTGATGTTAGTGCGGTGACATTAGTGCTGTGATGTTAGTGCGGTGATGTTAGTGCGGTGATGTTAGTGCTGTGATGTTAGTGCTGTGATGTTAGTGCTGTGATGTTAGTGCGGTGACAGTGCGGTGATGTTAGTGCGGTGACAGTGCGGTGACAGTGCGGTGACAGTGCGGTGATGTTAGTGCGGTGACAGTGCGGTGACAGTGCGGTGACGGTGCGGTGACGGTGCGGTGATGTTAGTGCAGTGACGGTGCGGTGACGGTGCGGTGACAGTGCGGTGACAGTGCGGTGATGTTAGTGCGGTGACATTAGTGCTGTGATGTTAGTGCGGTGATGTTAGTGCGGTGATGTTAGTGCTGTGATGTTAGTGCTGTGATGTTAGTGCTGTGATGTTAGTGCGGTGACAGTGCGGTGATGTTAGTGCGGTGACAGTGCGGTGACAGTGCGGTGACAGTGCGGTGATGTTAGTGCGGTGACAGTGCGGTGACAGTGCGGTGACAGTGCGGTGACAGTGCGGTGATGTTAGTGCGGTGACAGTGCGGTGACAGTGCGGTGATGTTAGTGCGGTGACAGTGCGGTGACAGTGCGGTGACGGTGCGGTGACGGTGCGGTGACAGTGCGGTGATGTTAGTGCGGTGACAGTGCGGTGACAGTGCGGTGATGTTAGTGCGGTGACAGTGCGGTGATGTTAGTGCGGTGACAGTGCGGTGATGTTAGTGCGGTGACAGTGCGGTGATGTTAGTGCGGTGACAGTGCGGTGACAGTGCGGTGACGGTGCGGTGACAGTGCGGTGACAGTGCGGTGACGGTGCGGTGACAGTGCGGTGACAGTGCGGTGATGTTAGTGCGGTGACGGTGCGGTGACGGTGCGGTGACAGTGCGGTGACAGTGCGGTGATGTTAGTGCGGTGACATTAGTGCGGTGATGTTAGTGCGGTGGTGATGTTAGTGCGGTGACATTAGTGCTGTGATGTTAGTGCGGTGATGTTAGTGCTGTGATGTTAGTGCTGTGATGTTAGTGCTGTGATGTTAGTGCGGTGACAGTGCGGTGATGTTAGTGCGGTGACAGTGCGGTGACAGTGCGGTGATGTTAGTGCGGTGACAGTGCGGTGACAGTGCGGTGACAGTGCAGTGATGTTAGTGCGGTGACAGTGCGGTGACAGTGCGGTGACGGTGCGGCGACAGTGCGGTGACGGTGCGGTGACGGTGCGGTGACAGTGCGGTGACAGTGCGGTGATGTTAGTGCGGTGACAGTGCGGTGACGGTGCGGTGACAGTGCGGTGATGTTAGTGCGGTGACAGTGCGGTGACGGTGCGGTGACAGTGCGGTGACAGTGCGGTGACGGTGCGGTGACAGTGCGGTGACAGTGCGGTGACGGTGCGGTGACAGTGCGGTGACGGTGCGGTGACAGTGCGGTGACGGTGCGGTGACGGTGCGGTGACAGTGCGGTGACAGTGCGGTGATGTTAGTGCGGTGATGTTAGTGCGGTGATGTTAGTGCGGTGACAGTGCGGTGACAGTGCGGTGACAGTGCGGTGACGGTGCGGTGACAGTGCGGTAACGGTGCGGTGACAGTGCGGTGACGGTGCGGTGACGGTGCGGTGACGGTGCGGTGACGGTGCGGTGACAGTGCGGTGATGTTAGTGCGGTGATGTTAGTGCGGTGATGTTAGTGCGGTGATGTTAGTGCGGTGACAGTGCGGTGACAGTGCGGTGACAGTGCGGTGACAGTGCGGTGATGTTAGTGCGGTGATGTTAGTGCGGTGACAGTGCGGTGACGGTGCGGTGACAGTGCGGTGACGGTGCGGTGACAGTGCGGTGACGGTGCGGTGACGGTGCGGTGACGGTGCGGTGACAGTGCGGTGACAGTGCGGTGACGGTGCGGTGACGGTGCGGTGACGGTGCGGTGACAGTGCGGTGACAGTGCGGTGACAGTGCGGTGACGGTGCGGTGACGGTGACGGTGCGGTGACAGTGCGGTGACAGTGCGGTGACGGTGACGGTGCGGTGACGGTGCGGTGACGGTGCGGTGACGGTGCGGTGACAGTGCGGTGACAGTGCGGTGACATTATGTGCAGAGTGGGGGGAGGTACAGATGATCAGGCATACAGAGCACATCTCGGTCTGTGTAGATCTGTATGTGAGAACACTGATCATAGTACAGCCCCGGCTCCCTGCACTAGAATTGTAACACACAGTGCAGAGCGATGTTTCTATGTACAGGGAGGCGGGGCTGTACAGGGAGGCGGGGCTGTACAGGGAGGCGGGGCTGTACAGGGAGGCGGGGCTGTACTATGCTCGGTGCTCTCACATACAGATCTATCAGACAGAGACTCGCTCTCTCTGCCTGATGATCTGTATCTCCGTGCACCGGAGACAGATGGCAGGTGGGCGGGTGGTGGAGGGAGGAGGACGGGGGCGGCGGTGACGGACGGGTGGAGGAGCTAGGACGGGGGCGGTGCTAGAACGGGTGGAGGAGCTAGGACGGGGGAGGAGTTGGAGAGGGAGAAGAGGAAGGACACCACCTCTATGGGCGGCACTGCCCTCCCTCCCTCCCGCCCCCCGAGATGTTCATCCACGGCTGCGATGTTCAGCCCAGCCTCCTGGGATTGAAGACACACATATCCCAGGAGGCATAGCAGCGCTGGATGCGGCGGGGGGGGGCCATTCCGCCGCGGCGGGGGAATAAGAGACTCACAGATAAAAACGTGAGTTTTTAAAAGACAAAAATAAAACATCCCAAATGTATTTAAAGGGGCAGTGTAAAAACGAATGCAAAGAAGTTGTAAAATAGGGTGGAACTCCGCTTTAATGCAGCTAGAATGTGCATTCCTGTCAAGTGGCGTTCAACTGACCCCCCTTTGATTGGAGATTGGTTTGCCCGAATACAGAAAACTATGGAGATGGAGGAATTGATCCACCAGGCAAAGGATACGTCTAAAGCAGTGGTCTCAAAGTACCGGCCCGCGGACCAGTTATAAATGGCCCGCAGGCAGGGTGGAAGTGAGGGGAGCAAAAAAAAAAAAAAATTTTTTTTTTGAGCTGGCGCCATCTGGTGGTGAGCCGTTGATATTATAAGTTATTACCACCAGATGTGAGCTGGCGCCATCTGGTGGTGGCCGTTGGTATTACAAGTTAAGCATTACAAGTTAAACAGCAATTCTAATGTCATTTTACACTATTTTCATAAATACTGTTAATAATGTTTTACAATGCAGTAAAACGTCTGTCACCACACACTGTTTGAATTGGACCATAAGGTGGTAGTAAACTGCTGGGCGTTTTTTTTGTACCCTGCAAGGTAATGTCATAATGTGCTAGTAGCACCTAGTATGCATCCTGGAGTACCTCCAACTCCCTTGTAGACACTGGTCCCAGCTGTACTTCTGCAGGAAATTCTAGCCCACCTGGCTGTCTCTTCACCAGCCTACCTGGCTGCTTCTTCACCAGTCTACCCCACTGACTCACTTGAGATCTCACAAGGCAAGGTTTAATGAAGACTTAAGTACACCCCTGTCTTTATGAAAGACCTACTACATGTGGTAGTCTCTCCCCTTGTCAATCCATGCACCGTGCTGTTGTACTCACTCTGTCCTTTCCATGCTCTCGCTTCCTCTCAGGAAAGCCTCCTTCCAACTTCTCTTGTAGTAGGATCCTTCCAGGCCAGCACCCGAGCCCCAGCCTGAGACACAACACCTCCCCCAGGCTATGAGCTTCACCTCAAGGGCCACTGACAGCCTCCTCAGCACTGAATCTCTGTCTTCTATCTGACTCCCTGCCCAGCGTGACTCACTCAGTCTATTTAATGGCTCCCTTTGTCCCCTGCCAGCCCCACCTTCTGGGGATTAGCTAAGGGCCCCTAATAATGCAGAAAAGCCCCTCCTAGTCCCCACCCTCTAGTTTCCAGAACATTCTCCAACATTCTAGAACCGGGGGAGGCACCAGAGAGCTGTCTGTATGAGTTGATCTGCCCTGAACTCTAATGCCTCAAACACGAGCGCGATTCCAGACAGGAAAAGATCCATCAGAAATTCCTAGGGGGAAAACTGAGAGCCTGCTCTCTACTTTTCCCCCGTACAGACGAACGATTTTCCCGTCGGGAAAACTCGGATCAGAGCTGTTCCTCGGGAATCCTGACCGTGTGTATGCTCCATCTGAGTTTTTCCGATGGGAAAACTGCCAAAACCCGATGGTTTTCTTGTACACATGGCCAGGTTTCCCGGGGGGGAAAAAAGAGAACAGGTTCTCTTTTTTTGGCCGGCGTTTTTTGGCAGTTTTCCCTTCGGAAAAACTGCGAGGGAGCATACACACGGCCGGGATTCCCGGGCAAAAGCTCTTCTCGCAGTTTTCCCATCGGAAAACCCGCTCGTTTTTTTAAAAGAAAGATATAGGATGCGCCACCTAACTGTAGATTATTAGATTAATATCAGACAAAAATAAAATAAATGCACTCACATTAACTAGGAAGATAAAAGCATAAAATAATTCACATTGGAGACTGCAGAACTAGGCAGGGTCATGGCTGGGTCGGCAGAGCTGAGCCTGGAACCGGCTGGGAAGGTGTATAGATCAGGCTGCAAGAGCGATGCAGGCGATGGTGAGTCAGTCCGAGAGCAGCTGGGATATGCAGTAGTTTCTTGGAGCGATATTGTCAGCAGCTGGGGTGACCAGATATATGTAGCTACACAAGGAAGCTGGGACCAAACAATATATATTGAAAAACATTATAAACAGCAAGCAGAAAGACATGCACACACTAGCAAATAGTGAACATAAACAACAAGTGACCCACAACCAAAAATTCCTAAGTAACAGAAACCTAGCAAACTAATTATACACTATATGTACAACTACAATATGTTTAATATGGAAAGCAAGAAAAAGGGGGAATCAAGACTGGGTACAGGAACAAGACTAGCAGCAGTAAGGGAACAGGATGCAAGGACAGCTCAAGATCAGGATGGATCTTGCAGCAAGCAAGGCAATCAAAACACTGACGCGAATAGCAATAGTAGAGGTGGATTGCAGAAACATGCTGGCTGCTGGGAAACACCCGCTGGTGGTCACTGAATTACAGCTTTCAGCCCAGAGAACCACAGTGCCACCAGCAGATGAACCAGGTTCTGACAGATATAGAATGTGTCACCAGTAACAAGCCAGAGCCAATGCAGAGATGCAGTGATAATCCAGGGGATGATGTGAGTGGTGTGGAGAAATTGTTATGCGTTTCAGGGCAACAAGGACCGTTCCCTTTGTCAAACCATGGTTTGACAAAGGGGCGGTCCTTGTTGCCCCAAAGTGTGTAACCACGACACTGCTGCATGACCTGGCTGCTTTTAGACTGACTCACCATCACCAGCAGGGCTCTTACAGCCCAATCTACACACCTTCCCAGATGCTTTAATGCCGCGTACACACGATCGGATTTCTGATGGGATAAAATCCGATGGAATTTTTCATCGCAATTCCGATGAAGCTGACTTTCATCAGTCTTGCATACACACTATCAGACTAAATTCCGACCGTGACAAAACGCGGTGAGGTAAAACAGTACGACAAGCCTAAAAAAATGAAGTTCAATGCTTCCGAGCATGCGTCGACTTGACTCTGAGCATGCGTACATTTTTCTTCGATGGAGTTGCACACAGACGATCGGAATTGACTATCATTTTTTTTTTCATTGGAAACATTTAAAACATGTTGTATTTTTTTACACCATCAGAAAAAACGATTGTGTGTACACGGCATTAGACTCAGCTCTGCCGACCCAGCCATGACCCTGAAGAGCTCTGCAGTCTTCCATGTGGATGCTTTTATGCTTTTTTCTACCTAATTAATGTTAGTGCATTTTTTGTTTATTGTCTGATTTTTATCTATAATTTATACTTAGGTGGTGGCGTTTATTATATCGTTTTTTTAATCACTTGCTTACTGGGCACTTAAACCCCTCTCCTGCCCAGACCAATTTTCAGCTTTCAGTGCTCTCACACTTTGAATGACAATTACTCTGTACCCAAATGTTTTTTGTCCTTTTTTTCATACAAATAGAGATTTTTATTGGTGGTATTTTATCACCTCTGTTTTTTTTTTTTTTTTTTTGCGCTATACTGTAAATGAAAAAAGACCGAAAATTTAGAAAAAAATACGAATAAAATTTAGCAAATTAGTAATTTTTCTTCATAAATTATGGCCACAATTTATACTGCTACATGTCTTTGGTAAAAATAACAAACATTTGTGGATATTGTGGTCTGTGTAAAAGTTATAGAGTCTACAAGCTATGGAGTGTACTGGCGTACTTGAAACCCTAAAAGTACAAGTGACCCTTTTTTGGAAAGTAGACATTCCAAGGTTAAGTGGGATAAATAAATGATAAGCGCTCCAGATATGTGATAGAGATCACAATAAAGGTAAATAAAATTTAATTATATAAAACGTTTGATGTACAAACAGATCCAAGTGAATGAACAGACTCTAATGTGCACCGAGTCTGTCCAAAAAATTATGCAAAGGAGCAAACCTCTGGGTGTTGGGGATAACTAGCCCTCTATATGCCCAGATGCATCAAAGACACAGTGATGTGCACAAATAGTGATAAAAATCAAAAATCAAAAATGTATAGTGACAGTCTTTTGGACAGACTCGGTGCACATTAGAGTCTGTTCATTCACTTGGATCTGTTTGTACATCAAACGTTTTATATAATTTAATTTTATTTACCTTTATTGTGATCTCTATCACATATCTGGAGCGCTTATCATTTATTTATCCCACTTATCCTTTCGTGTTATGTGAACACTTTTAGATATAGCTGCCCCAGGTATAATTTATACACTTTTTTATCATATTCTGTATACTCACAGTAGCGCATCGGCCTTTCTTCTATAATAGACATTCCAAGGTATTTAGTAAGAGGCATGGTGAGTTATTTGAAGTTGTAATTTTTTCCCACAATTGTTTTCAAAATTAAGATTTTCTTTCCAGAAAATTGTCATTGTAATGGCTTATTTCACTCACATGGAATGTGCATTCCACAAATGACACCCCAAAATACATTATGCAACTCCTCCTGAGTATTACAATACCACATGTGTGGAACTTTTTCACTGCATGGCCACATACAGAGGCCCAACATGCAGGGAGCCCCATCAGATGTTCGAGGAGCATAAATTACACATCTAACTTGTTGACTACCCATTACACTTTTGAAGGCCCTGGAGCACCAGGAAAATAGAAATGCCCACAAAATGACCCTATTTTGGAAAGCTAATACCCCAATGTATAATCTATGAGGCATAATGAGTCTTTTGATCAGTTCATTTTTTTCCAGAAGTTTTTGAAAAACCCTTTTTTTTACACAAAGTTGTCCGTTTATAAGATATTTCAAGCACATAGCATTTACATAGCAAAAATGACATCCGAAAATACATTCTGCCACTCCTTCTGAGTATAACGATACCACATGTGTGAGACTTTTACACAGCCTGTCCACATACAGAGGCCCAACATGCAGGGAGCACCATCAGATGTTCAAGGAACATAAATTACACTCTAACTTGTTGACTACCCATTATACTTTTGAAGGCCCTGGAGCACCAGGACAATGGAAACGCCAACAAAATTACCCCATTTTGTAAAGATAACACCCCAACATATAATCTATGAGGCATAATGAGTCTTTTGAACGGTTCATTTTTTCCAGACGTTTTTTAAAACCATTTTTTTTACACAAAGTTGTCCGTTTATAAGATATTTCAAACACATAGCATTTACATAGCAAAAATGACACCCCAAAATACATTATTCTGCCACTCCTTATGTTTTTGGCGATACCACATATGTGAGACTTTTACACAGCCTGACTACATACAGAGATCCAACAGTTCCAGGGACACATAGCATGCACATACCAAGAATTACACCCCAAAATACATTTTGCTGAGAAAAGGGTAAACAAAAGATTACCTGTGGTTTTAGTAGCGCAGTTGTCCACAGGAGGATAGCACTGGTGCAGGCAGCAGGCAGGGACTTGGTCAGCAATGGCAAACACAATTGTCCAGGCAGCAGGCAGGGATACTGTCCATATACAGTCCAGGGTCAGTGCAGGCAGAGATATTGTCAGAAGTGCCAAAAATATTGGTCCTGGTAGTAGGTAGGAACATGGTCCATGTGGTGTGGTCAGTGCAACAGGCAGAGGCAGAATTAGGGCCTAGTTCAGAACAGAATGGGGACAGGGGTAGCGGCCCACCCAAATCTCTTTGAAGCCTTTGAGTCTGCAGACCCTAATCTAGGAATGAGAAAACAAAAAGAAATTGTTTTCTTCATCCAGAAAAACTATTCTGGAGCCCCTCACATATGTGAGACCCCTGTGTTGAATCACACTAGTGCAGTAGCAGGGTACAAGATCAATCCAAGAGGCAGGCAAAAAACATGGTAAAACAGTCCAAGGTCAGTTCCAGATCAGGCAGAGGTATGTACAGAATTTTTAGGCAGAAGTATGGTCGAAAAACAGTCCAGAGATAATTCCAGATCAGACAGAGGTATGTACAGAATCGGCAGGCAGAAGCATGGTCGAATAACAAGCCAGGCTCAGTTATGCCCTGTACACACTTTCGGTCAATCCGATGAGAACGGTCTGATGGATTTTTCCATCAGTTAACCGATGAAGCTGACTGATGATCAGTCGTGCCTACACACCATCAGTTAAAAAAACGATCTTGTCAGAATGCGGTGACGTAAAACACAACGACGTGCTGAAAAAAATGAAGTTCAATGCTTCCAAGCATGCGTCGACTTGATTCTGAGCATGGTGGATTTTTAACCGATGGACGTGCCTACAAACGATCGTTTTTTTTTTCTATCGGTTAGGTATCCATCGGTTAATTTTAAAACAAATTTAAATTTTTTTAACCAATGGATAAATAACCGATGGGGCCTACACACGATCGGTTTGGTCTGATGAAAACGGTCCATCAGACCGTTCTCATCAGATTGACCGATCGTGTGTATGCGGCATTACGGTGCAGGCAGTGGCATAAGGGGTGTGAAGGTAAATGACAGGAACTAAGAATTACGTTTACCATACTTTACTAATAATTTACTGAAGTATGGTGAAAACAATCACCTATTCAGAGAACTGGTTGGGAAGGACGCTGGGGACAATAATAAGATGTGTCTCTTCTGATTTCTCCAATGGTACACACATTTTTTTTACGTCTTTGGCCTGTTGGTTTGGGAGGGATTTTATCGGGAAAGTGGCGGTCGGAGAGTCGACTAAGGCCACGTACACACGATCAGTCCATCCGATGAGAATGGTCCGACGGACCGTTTTCATTGGTTCACTGCTAAAGCAGACTGATGGTCTGATGTGCGTACACACCATCGTTTCCAAAACCGATTGGGTCAGAATGCAGTGACGTAAAACACACGACGTGCTAAAAAAAAAAAAAGAAGTTCAATGCTTCCAAGCATGCGTCGACTTGATTCTGAGCATGCGCGGGTTTGGAACCGATGCTTTTGCGTACTAACCATCGGTTTTGACCTATCGGTCAGGCGTCTATCGGTTCGATTTTAACCACTTGCTTACTGGGCACATAAACCCCCTTCGTTCCCAGGCGAAATTTCAGCTTCCGGCACTGCGTCGCTTTAACTGACAATTGCGCGGTCGTGCGACGTGGCTCCCAAACAAAATTGGCGTCCTTTTTTCCCCACAAATAGAGCTTTCTTTTGGTGGTATTTGATCACCTCTGCGGTTTTTATTTTTTGCGCTATAAACAAAAAAAGAGCGACAATTTAAAAAAAATATATATATTTTTTTACTTGTTGCTATAATAAATATCCCAATTTTTTTTTAAAAAAACTCATTTTTTTCTCAGTTAAGGCCAATACGTATTTTTCAACGTATTTTTGTAAAAAAAAAAAAAAATCGCAATAAGCAACTGGTTTGCGCACAAGTTATAGCGCCTACAAAATGGGGAACAGAATTATGAATTTTTTTATTATTTTTTTTTTTACTAGTAATGGCGGCGATCTGCGATTTTTATTGGGACTGGGATATTGCGGCGGACGTATCGGACACTTTTGACACAAATTTGACGCCATTCACATTTATACAGCGATCAGTGCTATAAAAATGCACTAATTACTGTATAAATGTGACTGGCAGGGAAGGGGTTAACACTAGGGGGTGAGGAAGGGGTTAACTGTGTAGCCTGGGTGTGTTCTAACTGTGTGGGGGGAGGGGGGTGACTGGGGGAGGTGACCGATGCTGTGTCTCTATGTACAAGAGACACAGATCGGTCTCCTCTCCTCTGACAGCACGTGGAGCTCTGTGTTTACACACAGAGCTCCACGTCCCTGCTGTCACCTGCCGTGTCACCGACGATCGCGTGTACCCGGACCCAGTGGCGCGCACGGGTAATGCACATAAAAGGCCGTGTTTAAACGGCCACTTGGCACTTGAGAGCCGCGCTGCGGACATATTTTGTCTATAGCGCGGATCTCAAGTGGTTAAAGCAAGTTCTCTGTTTTGGGACCGAAGGACAACAGACCGATGGGGCGTACACGCGGTCGGTTTGGACCGATGAAACTGAACTTCAGTCCGTTTTCATCGGTTTGGACCGACCGTGTGTACGCGGCCCTAGAACATCTGATCGGATGTTTTCTGGTGGTCCGTTCGGGAATATAAGTGCAGTGAAAATTTCCTCCTGGTAGCTAAGGAAGGGTTTGGGGTTTTGGGTGGAGTTTCGGTAAATTATATATGAGTTGTATATGGCCAAGTGAAAAAAGAAATTGCTACTTTTTTATACTAATGGTATGTCCGTTTGTGGCATGGTAGAGTTCAAGCATTTGGTCGTTGAAGTCGACTCCCTTCATGAACAAACTGTATTCATGTACGCATTTTGGCTTTTGGATGGGGCCATTCCTTCTAGGGATTTCCACAAAGGTATTATTGTGGATCGAAGACAGCATGTAGACATCCCTTCTGTCCACTTCACTGCCAGATAGGGATGAGCCGAACACCCCCAGTTTGGTTCGCAGCAGAACATGCAAAAAATGTGTACGAACACCGCTAAAGTCTATGGGACACGAACATGAAAAATCAAAAGTGCTAATTTTAAAGGTTAATATGCAAGTTATTGTCATAAAAATTGTTTGGGGACCTGTGTCCTGCCCCATGGGACATGTATCAATGCCAAAAAAGTTTTAAAAACTGCAGTTTTTTCGGGAGCAGTGATTTTAATAATGCTTAAAGTGAAACAATAAAAGTTAAATATTCCTTTAAATTTCGTACCTGGGGGTGTCTATAGTATGCCTGTAAAGTAGCTCATGTTTCCCGTGTTTATAACAGTCCCTGCACAAAATGACATTTCTAAAGGAAAAAAAGTAATTTAAAATTACTCACAGCTAAATTGAATTGTCGGGTCCTGGCAATACAGATAAAAGTAATTGGAAAAAAAAAAAACGGCACCGCCCCCCCAATCCATTTCCAAGCCCTTTGGGTCTGGTAAGGATATTAAGGGGAACCCCAAACCAAAATTAAAAAAAAAAATGTGTGGGGCCCCCCAAATTCCATATTAGGCCTGGTATGGATTTTAAGGGCAAAAATCAATACCAGACCCTTATCCGAGCATGCAACCTGGCAGGCCACAGGAAAAGAGAGGGGAAGAGAGAGCACCCCCCTCCTGAACCGTACCAGGCCACATGCCCTCAACATGGCCTCATCCCCACAACCCTTGCCTGGTGGTTGTGGGGGTCTGCGTGCGGGGGGCTTATCAGAATCTATAAGCCCCCTTTAACAAAGGGGACCCCCAGATCCTGGCCCCCCTATGTGAATTTGTAACATTGTACCCCTACCATTTCACAAAAGAAAGTGTAATTTTTTTTAAAAACCACAGTACACAGCTTGGGACAAGTCCTTTATAAAAAAAAAAAAATATTCCAGCGATGTAATCCAGTCTCGGTCTCCAGCGATGTACTGTATATCAATTCTCGATCTCTAGCGAGGATACAATGCTGACACAATCCTGCCTCCACGGGAGGCACCCGATGAATGACACGCTCCAACCTGACAGCTCTTATATAGCTGTGAGCGGGGCCATCCATCAGTGCATTGTGACCCCGCCCCCTCTGATGCAACACACACTGATGGTTGGCGCCACCCTCAGCTATATAAGAGCTGTCAGGCTGGAGTGCGTCATTCGTCGGGTGCCTCCTGTGGAGGCAGGATCGTGTTGGCTGGAGATCGAGAATCTATTTACATCGCTGGAGATCGAGACTGGATTACATCGCTGGAATTCTTTTTTTCTTTTTAATAAAGGACTTGTCCCAAGCTTTGTACTGTGGTTTTTTTAATTTTTGTCACTTTTTTG
Organism: Rana temporaria; assembly: GCF_905171775.1. NCBI lineage: Eukaryota > Metazoa > Chordata > Amphibia > Anura > Ranidae > Rana > Rana temporaria. Next base: position 82,753,620 of record NC_053498.1, read on the forward strand.
GTGAAATGATAGGGGTACATACCCCTTACCAATTCAAATGGGGGGGAGCGGGATCTGGGGGGTCCCCTTTGTTAAAGGGGGTTCCAGATTTCGATAAGCCCCCCACCCCCCACCCGCAGACCCCCACAACCACAGGGCAAGGGTTGTGGGGATGAGGCCCTTGTCCCATCAACATGGGGACATCCTCCCCATGTTGAGGACATGTGGCCTGGTGCGGTTCAGGAGGGGGGGCACTCTCTCGTCCCCCCCTCTTTTCCTGCAGCCTGCCAGGTTGCGTGCTCGCATAAGGGTCTGGTAATGTTCGACCCGAACATAAAGCTCATCCCTACTGCCAGAATCTTTGCAACTTCATATTGACAAGTCTTTGAGGAAAGCCCTTCCGGTTCTTTCTTACGGTGCCAGATGCTGGTGTCTTCTTCCGTTGAAGGTTGTGGAACAGGGGCAGACTTGTGTAGGAGTTGTCTACATACAAGTGGTAGCCTTTCTCCAGTAGGGGGTATATGAGGTCCCAAACAACTTTCCTGCTTGATCCCAAGTATTCAGGGCAATTATGGAAATGCAGCTGTGTATCCTTTCGTTTTACACCATGAAGGCATATGTGTACCCTGTGGCTCGGTCACATAATTTGTACACCTTCACACCATAGCGGGCCCTTTTGCTGGGGGTAAATTGCTTGATTTTAAGCTTGCCACTAAATTTAACAAGGGACTCATCCACACATATGTGTTGGTTTGGGGTAAACAACAGGGGGGAATATTTCAGAAAAAGAATTTAGTAGTGCCCGAATTTTGTAAAGCCTGTTATAATTTGGGTCATTTCGTGGAGGGCACTGGGTATTATCATTGAAATGGAACCTCATGATCATGAGATATCTGGTTCTGGGCATTACCGTGGAGAAGATCGACATGTGGTGGGTGGGGTGGGTTGACTAATAGGAATGCAATTATTGTTTTTTGGAGTGTCCCATACAAAATGCAAGGCCCAAAAGAAAACTTCAACTCCTCCACTGTTGGGTCTATCCACTCTTAGGGACGGGCATAATAGGATGTTGGATTATTTAAAATAAATAGTTGTGCATACAGGTTGCACTTGGCCACGATTGTTGCTAGCATGTAAAAATGTAATCGAAGAAATTGATTGGGGAAAAATTCTCGCCCTTCATGACCAAACAATTTTTTGCTATTTAGCACTGTGCTACTTTAACTGGCAATTGCGTGGTCGTGAAACACTGTAGGCAAATTCAATTTATATATATTTTTTTTACACAAATAGGGCTTCCTTTTTGTGGTATTTGATCACCACTGGTTTTTGTTTATTTTTTATTATTTAAAAGAAAAAAATCCAAAAATTAAAAAAACAAAACAATATATTGTTATAAATCATGTCCAATAAAATAAAATGTCTTCATGTATTTAGGCCAACATTTATTCTGCTACATGCCTGTGGTAAAAACCAAACTGTGTTTTTGGGGACACTATACAATTAGGGAAACTAGTGATCAAGATACTAATCTGTACACTATACTTGGCAGTTACACTTATAACTGTGGTGATCAGTGACTTAGAGTCTGACTGTGAGAGGGTGGTGAGCAATCTAGCACTAACTGACACTGGCTGGGAGGGATGCTAACTGACTGACTGACACTGACATGGCTGGTGAGACAAATACAGTGATCAGTGATAATACTGTACACTGTACTAATGGCACTGGCTGGCAAGGGGTTAACATCAAGGGGTTAACTGTGTATCTAACAGGTGTAACATGTGCTGCTTTTACTAACAGATCTGTCTGCCTTTTCTCCCTGAAATCACAGTTGATTTCAGGGAGAAGAAACAGACAGATCGCACAACTCCAAACCAAGAAGTATACTGCGACGTATAGGTGCGTTGCGTTGTCTGGCTGTGCCGCCCACTCTCAGTACATCTACTGTGAGCGGGTCGACAAGAGGTTACAGTAGATTCTTGTATTTCTTTGACAGAAAGATATGCAATTAAGTTCCCAGCTCTATCTACCTGATGCAGTAATAATACAAGGGTCTCAGTCTTGTTTTTCAGCTTTTTAATAAATCTGACTTTATAAATAAAGAAGCAAGTGTAGTGAAACCCTCTTGTTTAGCTATATAATTAGAGCCAACATGGAAATCTCTCTGCTAGAATTCCAGACAAGTACAAGAAAAGGATTAATTTACTAAAGAAAAAAATAAAATTTACTAAAAAGTAAGAGCTATTTACTAAAGAAGTAACATTAATTTAAAACAATAAGGGCCGGATTCAGATAGGTTAGCGGATCTTTAGATCCGCGTAACCTATCTGACTTACGTTACGCCGCCGCAAGTTTTTGAGGCAAGTGCTTTATTCAGAAAGCACTTGCCTGTAAAGTTGCGGCGGCGTAGCGTAAATCCCCCGGCCGAATTCAAATTCGGCGGGTAGGGGGCATGTAATATTTAAATCAGGCGTGTCCCTGCGCCGAACGAACTGCGCATGTGCAGTCCGCAAAATTTCCCTGCGTGCATTGCTCCAAATGAAGTCGCAAGGACGTCATTGGTTTTGACGTTAACGTAAATTATGTCCGGCCGTATTCGCGAACGACTTGCGCAAACGACGTCAAAATTTCAAAACTCGGCGCGGGAACGACGGCCATACTTAACATAGGATACGCCGCACATACCCCTCATATAGCAGGGGTAACTTTCCGCTGGAAAAAGCCGAACGCAAACAACGTAAAAAAAAATTGCCGGGCGGTCGTTCGTTTCTGAATCGGCGTAACTCCTCATTTGCATATTCGACGCGTAAAAGATACGGAAGCGCCACCTAGCGACCGGCCTGGAATTGCAGCCTAAGATCCGAAGGTGTAACACAGTTACACCTGTTGGATCTTAGAGCTATCTATGCGTAACTGATTCTCTGAATCAGTCGCATAGATACGACCGGCCGGCCTTAGAGATACGACGGCGTATCAGGAGATACGCCGTCGTATCTCCTATCTGAATCTGGCCCTAAATGTTCACTTTGCAATGCAAATGTTTACTAAGCTTAGTAACCACTTGAATGCAAGGCCTTTTCTGGCACTTTTTATTTACATGTAACAATCAGTATTTTTTTGCTAGAAAATGTAGAACCTCTAAACATTATATATTTTTTTTAAAGCAAAGGCCCTAGAGAATAAATTGGTGGGTATTTGCGCAGCGGTTTTTCAAATATCTATAAGACCCCAGATCCCTCCTCTGCCATTAAAAGCAATTGATATCACCAAGATCAGTTTGTTTGAATGATTTTGATTTTTGAAAATGGCCCTATTTACAACTGGGTAAACTGGAAGTAATGTTAGGTCACTTCTTTCGGGCTACCATATCCCAGAGCCAAACAATCCTGATCCAGTCTTTGTTTGGCCCTGCAATGAGCCAGTGGAAGTGCCGGCTAGTCGATCGGAACTCCCAATGGGACAGAAAATCCCAGTAAAGACGTGGAAAGTGGCGGGAGGGGGGACGTCCCCTCCAACTTCTTGTAAAAGCAATCCAGTGGCTGATAGGCTTGCTTTTACAAGAGAACCGACCGTCGACTCTACAAAATGGTACAGGGACGATGCCTGCAGCTGTATAATTGTTTGAAGTCCAGTGACGTACCAGGTACATGACTGGTTGGCAAGTGGGCAAGGAAAGAGAAACTATTCACTTTAAATCCCCCTCATGTGCAATAAAAAAACAAACGTTATTTCATCTTGCAAATAATTGGATGACTGATATAAACATGGGTTCACCATTTTTACTCAACAGCTCAACAAATGATATTTTGCAAAGTAAGCTGTCTCCACGTTGTTTAGTAAATCACCCCCATTGACTCAGGCCTCGTACACACGACTGAGTTTCGCGGCAAAAACCAGCAAGGAACTTGCTGGGAGATATTTTTTTGCAGAGGAAACCGGTCGTGTGTACATTTTCGTCGAGGAAACTGTCGAAAAACTCGACAAGCCAAAAAGAGAGCAAGTTCTCTATTTCCTCGACGGGAGTCTCAAATTGGCTCGTCGAGTTCCTGGTCGGGCTGGTTTCCGACGAGAAACTCGAGCGTGTGTATGCTAAGAAACCCGCGCTTGCTCAGAATAAAGAATGAGACGGGAGTAAAAGTAGCATTTGTAATGGAGATAACACGTTTTTCAAGCTGTAACAGACAGAAAAGTGCAAATTGTCTCTTAACAAACTTTTACTTAACACGCAAACACATGAGATTAGCAAAAGCAGCCCCAAGAGTTTAGCCAGTGAAATCAAACTTCCCCTGCCGTTGTATGGGTTGTATGTCACCGCGTTTGAGAACGAGGGGATTTTGTCTTGACAGTGTGTACGCAAAGCAAGCTTGTCGAGTTCCTCGACAAGCCTAACAAGGAACTCTTGACGAGGAAAACGATGTGTTTCGCCCGTCGAGTTCCTCGGTCGTGTGTACGAGGCTTCATTCAGCCCACCAGAATCTAATTTGTATTAATTTTAGATGAAATTATCTTTTCATTTTTCTTTTCCAAAAATATTTACAGTATGCCCATTAAAAGCAACATTTGCCACATTTTAGCCTAATGTTATTCTATTATATAGTTTCTTGTGACCACTCATAAAAAGTAATGTACCTAACAAAGCCTAGCAAATAATGGAAGGAAAGCTTCCGCAATTTAAAGCATATGTTTCTCTTTGTTAATATAATTTTTTTTCTTGGCATTTGTTAGCTAAGGATTAGTTGGTTTTATGAAGCTTATTAGTTCTAAGTTATGAATCAAGAAACCCAAGTCTGGTGAATCACGTTCCATGTAACATAGGAACACCTGAGCACAACATAAAAATAATAAAATAATGTAAAACTGGGTTATGTATTGAAGCTTTAATAGTCAGACATAAGGCTGACAGTCATTGCCCCTACTGGATGTGGAAAGAGTTAAGCATTGCACATGACATTGAATTTTCCCTTGTTACGCAAATACATGTCTGGGTTGTGCGTGTCTGTAGTCCATTTGAGGAAGCCTTGACTATGGTATAAAGTCATCTTTGAAGGTCATTCGCCCCTAAACCAGTTTTCAGCCTTTGCATTAGTATCATGAAATTGAGAATTTGCGAACAAGGGAACAAAACATAACTTCTGTTATCTGTATCTATTCACAGAAGGCTGACCTTTTCTGCCCTTAGCAAATTCCTCCCTTTCAAATGCAAACAACCCAGTACATGTAGGTATGGAGTCTGTTTCCAGCCATTGGATTGTACTCCATCTGCAAGGAACAATAGCTTGTATACCTTGGACGTGATGTCAGTTCCACAAGGATTTACTTTAACTAAACATTGTGGCTTCTGGATTCCATTCATTTTTCCAGCTCCATTTACTTTTTTTCTTCTGCTGCTCCTAAAGGTTGATAAAGTTAGAAAAAATAACTATACCTGGAATGACTACATTCTATCTACAAAGAGTGAATAAAGTTTACGTAGAAAGATGACTTTAAAATAGATATTCATTTAATAAGATGCCTATTACAGTTATTGCTAACAGTATAAAAGGTGTAAATCTTCTATTAAGTGTTAACTAGTTTGTTTTTATTCTAAACGATTAAAGAATACCATTTTATTTTAAGAAACCTATGTTGACTAATGCCATCATCCAGTGTTAATTTTGTAGAAGAAAATATTTTCGGCGTAATTTTCATCAGCTGCATGTTTTCAGTGAACAAAAATAAAATAAAAATTAAGTAAATTAATGAAAACTATGATGAAATTTAATTTTGATTTTTGTCAACTAGCAAGGGAGGGATGTTTACTCACCTGAACTTATGCTTTCCTCTGAGCTCCGCCTGTCTGTTAAAGTCCCAGCCCCCTGACAAGCTGTATTGGCTGAGAGACGCAGGCTCCCTCTGTCTGCCTGCTGCCTGGATGCCCTGAATGCCCTGCAAACCACGCGGTCAATGTTTCCCCTCCCAGCAAGGTAGCAGTGCTCAGCACTGTGTAAATGAACAGCCCCCTCCCCAGACTAGTTCTCTGCCCTGTGAACTCCCTCACTCCATTTACTTCCCCATCCCCACTACGTGTTATTAGATTTTTCCTCAAGGAGTATATAATGAGTTGGGGAATTCTAGAGAAATGCTTAAAGGGTCACTAAAGGAATTTTTTTTTAGCTAAATAGCTTCCTTTACCTTACTGCAGTCCTGGTTTCATGTCCTCATTGTTCGTTTTTGCTCTGATGTTGCTGTAATTCTTCTCTGTTCTGGACACTTCCTGGTTGTCTATTTCCTGATGACCACAGTACTGGGAGTTTCTAGTTTCATGTTCCAAACCATCACTGCTCTATGGCTCTGTCTAGCACAGAGGCAGGATAACATGCAAAAACGAAACTAGATGCAAAAACGAAACAAAAAAACTACAGGTACATTATATGATTGATTTTTATCTATTTTTCATTGTTTTTAAAAGGAATCAGTTAACTATTATGTCTCTATACCCTGTAAACAGTCATTTCAGCAAAAAAAATGTTTTCCTTTACAACTCCTTTAAGGCCCCTTTCACACGTGCGGACCTTATGTCCGCTTTTTTAATCCATCCGTTTGCGGATGAAAAAGGGACATACATTGGTCCCTATGAGATCGCGTATGTCAGCGGATGAATTTTGCAGACGGAAGAAAACCCTATTCTTCCTCCCGCTTGCGGATCAGATGAACGCGGACACACAGTCCGTGTTCATCCGATCCCCCCATGGGGAGAGCAGAGAAAAGACAAGGCGGTCCCTGCACAGTGTGTGGGAACCGCCCTGTCATCCGCCAGCTCAGCGGGAATCAACGGAGCGATCCCCGCTGAGCAAACGGAGCATACGGAGGCATATCATTACTGATCCGCCCCGTGTAAAAGCGTCCTTAACCACTTGCCGACCTCCTCATGTAAATATACGTCAGCAGAATGGCACGGACAGGCACATTAGGGAGACTCGATCGATGATGTTAGTCCTACAGCCACACCCCCCTACAGTTGTAAACACACACAAAGTGAACCCTAAATGTTACAGCGCCCCCTGTGTTTAACTCCCAAACTGCAACTGTCATTTTCACAATAAAGAATGCAATTTAAATGCATTTTTTCCTGTGAAAATGACAATGGTCCCAAAAATGTGTCAAAATTGTCCGAAGTGTCATAATGTCGCAGTCACGAAAAAAATCGCTGATCGCCGCCATTAGTAGTAAAAAAATAAAAAAAATAAAAATGCAATAAAACTATCCCCTATTTTGTAAACGCTATAAATTTTGTGCAAACCAACCGATGAACGATTATTGCGATTTTTTTTACCAAAAATAGGTAGAAGAATACGTATCGGCCTAAACTGAGGAAAAAAAAATTATATATGTTTTTGGGGGATATTTATTATAGCAAAAAGTAAAAAATATTGCATTTTTTATAAAATTGTCGCTCTATTTTTGTTTATAGCGCAAAAAATAAAAACCGCAGAGGTGATCAAATACCATCAAAAGAAAGCTCTATTTGTGGGGGAAAAAGGACGCCAATTTTTTTTTGAAGCCACGTTGCAGGACCGCGCAATTGTCTGTTAAAGCGACGCAGTCCCGAACTGTAAAAACCCCTTGGGTCTTTAGGCAGCATATTGGTCCGGGGCTTAAGTGGTTAAAGGAGTTGTAAAGGAAATTTTTTTTTTTTGCTGAAATTACTGTTTACAGGGTATAGAGACATAATAGTTAACTGATTCCTTTTAAAAATGATTAAAATAGATAAAAATCAATCATATAATGTACCTGTAGTTTCAGTTTCGTTTATGCATCTAGTTTCATGCTTCTGTGAAGTACAGAGCCAATAGAGGGCAGTAATGGTTTGTAAAACGAAAGTGATTGGTTCTGATGGGTTTAAGACACACAGTAATCACACCTCTTTGATTAGTGCCACAGAGAGAAAGATCCCATGACTTTTTTTCATCAGGAAACAGACTGTTCAGAACAGAGAAGGATTACAGCAACATCATAGCAAAAACGAACAATGAGGACATGAAAACAGGACTGCAGTAAGGTAAAGGAAGCTATTTAGCTAAAAAAACATGTATCCTTTAGTGACCCTTTAAGGTTAACTCCACTTTCGTGGGGGAAAAAAATAGCAAATAAAGAAAAAAGAATATAGTGCATTTATTTGCAACACAAGTCATATTGTAGTTAAATGTTATTAAAAATTACATTTCCTTTTCAATCTGCAGCCACTGCAATTTTCTGGAAATGCAATGCAATATGGCTACCTGGAAGTGCTCTGTACACAGAGGGCTGGATTCAGATACAATGGTGTATCTATCCGCCGTAATTTAGGGCGCAAGTTCTGTATTCAGAAACAACTTGCGCCCTTAGTTACGGCGGCGTAACGTACGTGTGTCGGCGTAAGCCCACCTAATTCAAATGTGGATGATGTGGGCGTGTTTTTTTTTGTATATTAACTGTGACCCCACGTATTTGACGAAAATCGCAGTGCGCATGTTTGAAATTCCGCCGCAAATCGGCATTGCTTTCGACGTGAACGTAAATTACGTCCAGCCCTATTCGCGAACGACTTTCGCAAACAACGTAAAATTTTCAAATTTCGTTGCGGGAAAGACGGCCATACTTAACATTGGTGCGCCGCATATACGCCTCATATAGCAGGGGTAACTTTACACCGGGAAAAGCCTAACGTAAACGGCGTAAATGTACTGCGTCGGCCGGGCGTACGTTCCTGAATTCGCGTATCTAGCTGATTTACATATTCTAGGCGTAAATCAGCGTACAAGCCCCTAGCGGCCAGCGTAAATATGCAGTCAAGATTCGACGCCGTAAGAGACTTACGCCGGTCGGATCTAACAGAAATCTATGCGTAACTGATTCTATGAATCAGGCGTATAGATACGACCGGCCATACTCAGAGATACGATGGCGTATCTGGAAATACGCCGTCATATCTTCTCTGTGAATCTACCCCACAATGTGTACTGACCACTCCCCAGAAACATAATTTGCTGCTTGTGTGATTGGCTCACAAATTTTCCCAGAAGTCTGCCTAAGATACAAGTCAGATTTCAGTCATCCCCTGCAACAAAAATGCAATTTTTGGAGAGATACTTTCTATAGGAACGTATCTGAAGGAATAAAGGACCATCAGATGACCTCATTAGTGCTCTGCAGCTGCACAGCTGACAGATAATTATGAAACCACTAGACCCACTTGGCACAGAGGCACAGAGAAACACAGAGGACTTTCTTCAGAATAACACAATGTAGGAATCTGCAACAATGTTTGGTAAAATCCTTGCAATGTACATAGATCACCCAGAGGGGAATGTTTTTTTTCTCAACAAAAGAGTTACGCTTTAACTAATCAATTGCAATTATAGTAAACCCATAAGATTTTAGTTCCATTAAATGTTATCGAACAATAAAGATAAATATATAACAGTATGCCATATTGAGGTTACAACAAAGGGTCTTTTAATATGGATAAAGGTTATAAGGCCGCGTACACACGACCGAGGAACTCGACGGGCAAAACACATCGTTTTGTCCGTCGAGTTCCTTGTGAAGCCGCCGAGGAGCTCGGCGAGCTGAAATTTCCCATTGAACAACGAGGAAATAGAGAACATGTTCTCTATTTCCTCGCCGAGGTCCTCGTCGGCTTCCTCGACCGAAAGTGTACACACGGCCGGGTTTCTCGGCAGAATTCAGCTCTGAACCGAGTTTCTGGCTGAATTCTGCCGAGAAACTCGGTCATGTGTACGGGGCCTTAGAGCTTAAAGTGGAGGTTCACCCTATAAAAAATTTCTAACACTACATCCAGCACAGTGCTGCATATAAAATGACACTGACCTTTATTTTTTTTTTGCCCTAGATGTTGTTTAGCCGTGGAATTCACCGCGGCTTCCGGGTAGGGAATCCCGCGGGAGTGGGCGTTCCTATTGTCATGCCAATTGATTGACATGCTAAACAACGGTGCACACAGCGCGTCACGACTTCCCGAAGGAAGCTTGGGTCGGCTCGGCTCTATTCGAGCCGAGCCGACCCGAGCTTCTTTCGGGAAGTCGTGACGGGCAAGTGAAAGTGGCAAGTGAACAATTAACAAGCCCTTGATATGAGGCTTGATAAATAGTGGTCTTATGTATATCTGCTTGTAGACCGCTAAGCACATATGTGAACAAAAGGTGTCGTTAGAGGAGAAAAGTAATCTAATTGGCTAACTTGAGTATTAAAAAAAGTGAAGCTGTTAGGTTTCTGTTGCAGAGTGCAGAAGAAAGCTCCCAAACCCAATAGATTTTACTCAACTAAAATGTAACAGAGATTTTAGTTAACTAAATGCACTGGAGATTTACTGGAGAAATACGACTAAAACTAAAACAATTCAGATGACTAAAATACAACTAAAACTAAAATGGCATTTTAGTCAAAAGACTATGACTAAAACTAAATTGAAATTTGATGTCAAAAGTAACACTGCCATCATCCACATTTCTGATAACTGGCATAATGGAGTGAAACACAATGGCAGTCTCATTTCTGCTGTCGTACTGCAGTGTCTACATGGATATTCAATTATAGAAAGGGAAGATGGATTTTTCAGGTGTCAGGACACAATCATAAATAAAAATACAATTTTATTGTGATCATCAAAACGCTAAAAACAGGATAAAACTTGGCTACTCTGTTTGACAACACATGCCTTACTAAGTTACTCACGAATACAAAAAACAAACAATTTTAAAGTTTGTACAGTTGCGCTGGGTCTGATGACTTCCATTATCTGCTTGGAGTGTCCTCAACATGGGTAAGCCTTAACGCATTTTGCTGGAGACCCCGCTTCTTCAGGAGGTGTAGGGGAGTACTAATAAAAATGTAATTTCACCAAAAAAGTGAAAAGTTGAATATGTTTATGAAAAACCATAATCATCCAAACACAAATTGCTCATAACAAAGCTCACCAGGCCACCCGGAGGTCCACAGACTCAGTGTCTCCCCCTGGGGTAGGTGTGGGAGCGAGAAAGGTGGCACCTTAACCACTTAAGGACCACCTAATGCCGATATATGGCAGAATGGCACGGCTGGGCACAAGCACGTACAGGTACGTCGCCTTTAAGAGCCCAGCCGTGGGTTATGCGCGTGCACGCCGCTGGCGCGCACACACGACCCAGTCCAAAGCTCCGTGACCGCGCCGGCGGGGCCTGTGGACCTGATCGCCGCCGATGTCCCGCGATCGGTCACAGGAGCTGAAGAACGGGGAGAGGTGTGTGTAAACACACCTTCCCCGTTCTTCACTGTGGCAATGTCAGTGATCGTCTGTTCCCTGATATAGGGAACGATGATCACTGACATCACACATCCAGCCCCGCCCACCTACAGTTAGAAACACAAATCAGGTCACACATAACCCATCCAGCGCCCCCTAGTGGTTAACTCCTAAACTGCAATTGTCATTTTCACAGTAATCCGTGCATTTTTATAGCACTTTTCGCTGTGAAAATGACAATGGTCCCAAAAATGTGTCAAAATTGTCCGATGTGTCCGCCATAATGTCGCAGTCATGAAAAAAAAAATGCTGATCGCTGCCATTAGTAGTAAAAAAAAAATATTAATAAAAATGCCATAAAACTATCCCCTATTTTGTAAACGCTATAAATTGTGCGCAAACCAATCGATAAATGCTTATTGTGATTTTTTTTACCAAAAATAGGTAGAAGAATACGCATCGACAAAACCTGGGGAATGCCCAGGGAAAAACAAGCCTACTTACCGACCAGCTTGCAGAACAACCTATTAACCTGTCTAACAGTATGAGTTAAAAACAGGGGTTTTGCCCACACGCATTAGCGTATCGGCCTAAACTGAGAAAAAATAATGTTTTTTTTATATCTTTTTTGGGGATATTTATTATAGCAAAATATTTTAAAAATTGTTGCTCTATTTTTGTTTATAGCGCAAAAAACCCCCGCAAATACCACCAAAATAAAGCTCTATTTGTGGGAAAAAAAGGACGCCAATTTTGTTTGGGAGCCACATCGCACGACCGCGCAATTGTCAGTTAAAGCGACGCAGTGCCGAATCGCAAACACTGGCCAGGTCCTTTACCTGCATAATGGTCCGGGTCTTACGTGGTTAAAAACGATATAATGCAATAGTAACATTTACACATGTGCTAAGGTTTAACAATAGTAACCCATATGGTGTGCACAAGAAACACTTACTGCATACCTGGAGCAGGCAGAGACTAGTATAATTGGTAAAAGAAAAAAGTGCGCTTATCTAATATAATAAGTGAAAGCTGCAAACTCAAAATGTTTATACAAACAAATAATAATATGGGTAAAAGATGGAGTTGCGCTGAAAAATTGTGTCTTATGCAGATCACCAGTGAAAAAATAATAATAGCAAAAAAAGGAAGTCCAATGAACAATCTAGAGGATTTCTTCAAATGTACATAAAAATATAAAAAAGGTGACATGGTAAACAGTTCAGTGTAGAGACAGCTTTTGAGAACGTGTTCCAGCAAAGAAATGTAGAAAAACCAAAATTAGTCCAGGATGCCTGGTGTTGCAGACCCTTACCAGAGTTAATGATCCACAGGATCAAAACGAGCAGATAGCCATACACCTGGGCTAGACAGGGAAACGGATCCACAGCCAGACACAGACACCCGATGATCCAGCAATAGTGAACAACAAAAAAAGAAAAAAGCTCCAATAGTGTGATATTGTATAGTAAATAGGTAAATAACCCCAAGTGACTGGCAAACGGACAGTGTGACATAAACCTCCACCTCAGAACACACTGGTCCTTACCAGATTCATGTGAATAAAGAGCAAAGAAATCGTGGAAGGTGACTATGCAGCTGCTGTAGGGAAACCTCACGTCCAGCGATCCTCAGAGAAGCACTCAGGGCAATAGTCCAACCATCAGAGAAAAAAGGGCCACAATGGTGTGATATCGTTTTGTAAATTTAATAAATAAAATATCTCACTTACAGGTTAGTAGATATATAACAGCAGACAAACAGAGTTCCGACCGGTACGGAACTTCTCCTCACACGTCAAACACGCCTCCTCCCAACGTTTCATCCAATAGGACTTGATCACGGGGTGTGTATAATTGGACCTATTCAGATAAGCTTACATTCGTCGGGCAGCAAGATGTATGAAAAACATCATCAGTGTTAGTATGTCTTAAGGCAATGTCTTAAGGCAAACCAACATAAAAAAATATAGTAAAACTGACAAACATGGACTATATAGCCTGTAGAAAGATACACCTAAACCAGCCATACACAGAGGCCCACTCACCAATTTGGTCTGTAATACCACACCAAGGCCACCAGGGACACAAAGGGTCCCAAGCACTAACAACACCACAACATTACTGGACAATTACAAAACAAAAGTGCCAATTCAAAACCACCATGTGGACCAGCCAATACCCCCCCCCCCATCAGCAATACACCATCAGCACATACCTGCCATTGTGGACCAAAAATGCCTCCACACCATGTGGGCACCACCAGCACTTTGGTGTACCCAAAACTGCCGATGTGTATGGCGTCAACCCAGTTAGGGACTCGTGACAGTGAGGGTTCATCACTTCCATCTACCTTGCCCTCTTTCAAGATGGTGGTGGTGGGTTTAGACACTGCATATGTATGAGTGGCCATCAAGCTGCCACGAGTCCTGGACCGGTTTGGAATAGGCAAAGGTTGCAGCCCCCCTAAAAAACTCCCTAAGGAGAATAGAAATTATGAATGAAGATGGAGGGGTAGTGGCGCTACCTTCCAAAGTCAGTGAAAGAGGTGTCTAAACACCAGTATAAATGTAATTAAATTACCAACAAACCAGTAATGCCTCTATTGGGGCTGAAAATGTGTCTATATATAAAATATAAACAAATGTGATCCTCAGTAGGGTCTGTAAATCAACAGCACAGACCAACAGTGTATAAGTGTATACCAGATATAAATAAATAAACCATAACACAAATCTCTCAGGACCTTCCGGCGTGTTGACTGCCTCAGACGACGTCCAATGATGAAACGCAATACATGTCAGGGGCGCAAACAAATGAAAAAAAAAAACAATTGCAGCCTCACTGTGCCCATCAAATGCAGCCACTGTGCCCATCAAATGCAGCCACTGTGCTTATCAAATGCAGCCACTGTGCCCATCAAATGCAGTCACTGTGCCATGCCATCAAACGCAGCCACTGTGCCATGCCATCAAACGCAACCACTGTGCCATCAATTGTCACCACTGTGCCATGCCATCAAACGCAACCACTGTGCCATGCCATCAAACGCAGCCACTGTGCCATGCCATCAAACGCAGCCACTGTGCCATGCCATCAAACACAGCCACTGTGCCCATCAATTGTCACCACTGTGCCCTTAAATTGTCGCCACTGTGCCCTTTGTCGCCCCTGTGCCCTGTAATTGTCGCCACTGTGCCAATTGTCTCCACTGTGCCAATTGTCGCCACTGTGCCCTTTGTCACCACTGTGCCAATTATTGCCACTGTGCCCCAGTAATTATCGCCACTGTGCCCTCGATGACGCTTCAGCCATACAGGTTACCGGTAACCAGAATCGGTGAACCTGATTGGCTGAGACTCCTGTCAGTCTTATCCAAGGAACGCACCCCCCCCGTGCGTCCCTTGGATAAGTATTTGGAAGCCGATTGTACTCGGAAAGCCTTTCAGAGCCTCTGGCTCTGATAGGCAATTCCACAGCCAACCAGCTGCCGTTATTCAGATGGCCGGCGCTCAACAGGGGGCAGGCCATCTGAATAGTCGGCGGCAGCGGCAATACAGCGGCAATACATCGGCAATGCATGAATCTATGTATTGTATCAGTGGCGGTGCTATGGCCACTGCAGAGACGGTATAACCTTTAGCTGTTGTGTTTAGTTTTCTGAATATTGCAAATAACAGTATAAAATGTAAATTTACAGTATGTCAGTGCTTGGGTACTCAATGGGGTTGATTTACTAAAGGCAAATAGACTTCAATTAGCAAGGGAAATGTTCCCCAGGGCTCATTTAAACAGATAAATCTGTGCTGACTTACATCATTCAATCAAATGCAAGAAAACATTCATTTTTTTTTTTTTTTTCCTTGCCCCTGATTGGGTAATCTTTGTAAAGTAAAACTTCACTACATTCACTAAGCTCTGTGGAAATTACCTTACAAAAAGAACACCCTATTTGCCTTTAACCTCCCTAGTGGTATGATTATTTCAGATTTTAGGTGATAAAAGCGGTAACATTATTTGCAAGGAAAATTGGCGTTTTACACCGTAGGCCTGTAATTTTTAGGCATAACTCACTTAAATCTGAACAACAAAAGTCTAGTAGGCATCCCGGGTATGAATTTTTTTTAAAAACAAAATTATAAATTATAATATAATAAATAATTATAAATAATTATAACAAATAATAATATAATTATAATAAAAATTATTCAATAATGTAATCAACTCAAAATCACTGAAATTTGCTCAGTTGCAGAATTGTCGCTGTCATTACTTTAATTTTTTATGACGAATTTCCCCACAAATCGCTATCGCACAATTCTGCAAGTGATTATAATTTATTATCGCTGTTTTTTAGCTGCTCTAAAACCATTTTTGACATAAAGGGACACTTTTGGTTGCTATGGACAATCTACAGTTTGCAGGCAGAAAGAAAGGTTTTTATTATATAAAAGTACATGTAGGACACTGGGCAGACCACTAGGAACAAAGGGGGTGTGTATTTTTTACATACAGTACTGTAATCTATAAGATTACAGTATACTGTATGTAATGTGTTTGTTTACCTTTTTGAATTTGGCGCCGTTTTCCGCCCCCGTGCCTCGTAACGTCGCAGGGAACGGAGATCGGCGGCACACAGAGGCACTGTGCGAATCGAGTGAGCACCTGACACACTGATCCGACATGAAAGTAGCACGGCTTCCGATCTGACTTTGCCTTTGCGACTTCATGTGCGACTTCAATGAATAGGATCCGACTTGGAGATGATTGCAACTTGTCCTTTGACCAATCAAAATAATTTCTTTGTCATCTAGAGGCAACTCCCCCTTGTGACATCAGGTCAGTTTTTTTTTTTATTTTGGCATGGGGTTCTCCTTCCAGATGCATACCATACTCAAAGAGCCTGGTATGGTCATGGGGAGGGACCTCGCGAAAAAAAATTGGCGTGGGGTTGCCCTTCAAGATCCTCAGAGTACCAGTCGCATGCCACAATTCCGATCAGTTAAGATGATGATCCAACTTGGATATAACTTACATTCAAAAAAATGGGCTGAAATCGTGCCCAAGTCGGACCAAAGTAGTAGGAACCTTTTTCAAAGTCAGACCAACATAAGTCAGACCAGTTAAGATGACTCTCATAGGGAACCATTAATTTTGACATGTTATGTGACTTGTGCTCTTGAAATCGGAGCGTATGCTGGACCAGTGTAAACCGGCCCTAAAAAGGTTAACAAACACCCTGTTGTTATATAATTTGCCAGTGCTGCTGTCACCATAATAGTTATGTCAGTGGCAACAAAAGGGTTAATGAATTGTTATGCACTATTTTTAGCAACTTACTAAAATTTCACCTGGGCTGCACAAGGCACTCCCCAGATGTAAGGCTAACAAAAAGAAAGTGTGTTTCCCAAAACATGTACCATGACCTCTCACTGCTTGGCAATGGGCAGAGCCAGGGTTGCTAATAATGGACTTTTCATTGCTTTACTGTTGCACAAACTTGTGAGAGTTGACTTGCTTACCGTGGCAGCATTCCCAACCACTGGCCAAGGAAGGGACATAGATAGGTGGATTCAGAAAGACTTAGGCCGGCGTATCAGTAGATACGCCGGCCTAAGTCTGAATTTGCGCCGGTGCTAATTTAAGCGTATTCTGGAAACCAGATACGCTTAAATTAGGCTCAGATACGAGCGGCGTAAGTGTCTTACACCGTCGTATCCTAAAGTGTAATTTTTAGGCTGACCGCTAGGTGGCGCTTCCATTGCGGTCGGCGTAGAATATGTAAATCACTAGATACGCATATTCACGAACGTACGACCGGCCGACGCAGTACAGATACGCCGTTTACTTAACGCATTATCAGGCCTAAAGTTATTCCATCAAATAGCTGGAATAGTAATGTTAAGTATGGCCGTCGTTCCCGAGTCAAAATTCGAAAATTGTACGTCGTTTGCGTAATTCGTCCGTGAATAGGGATTTACGTAATTTACGTCCACGTCGAAACCAATAGAACCGTGCAGCGTACTTTGCCGCAATGCACACTGGCATATGTAGGCGGACGGCGCATGCGCCGTTCGTAAAATACGTCAATCACGTAAGGTCACCCCCCATTACCATAAAACACGCCCCCTCAGCTAAATTTGAATTAGGCGCCATTACGCCCGCCGATTTACGCTACGCCGCTGTAACTTAGCAGGCAAGTACTTTGTGAATCATGTACTTGCCTCGCTAACTTACGGCGGCGTAGTGTAAACACGATACACTACGCCGCCGCAACGATACGCCTGCCTACCTGAATCTAGCTATGTATGTGTAGAGACTAAGCTGAGTGGACTGCTTATTCTTGCCTTGCTTCCCAGGCATTTATGAGTGTATTGCTCCTCTTTTAATTGAATAAATCAGAATGTATTTACTACATTGAGGTTGACTGTGCTGCTCTGCCACTTTTGTCTTGAGTTCCCCGTAAGCCTATGGTAATGCATAATTTTCTTGTTGGGAATCCCAAGGCCTATATTCAGTGGCAGTATATTGATTGGAAGACAAAATAAAACCTTTTTTAACTTATTCGGCACCATAAATGCCCTAGAACAATATAAATACAAAGAAAAGGAAATTAAATCTCCCTTAACATCAGTCCTAATAGGTTCCCCTTCATTACTAGAAACAAATCTCACATCTAATATAAAGTTTTACCTATAGGAGAAGGGTTGATTTCTGCATTGTGCTTAATTTCCCTAAATAATATGACATCATCAAGTCTCACATATTATATGCAGACTTGGGAATATGGGGCCAGATCCACAAAAGGGTTACGACGGCGTATCTGCTGATACGCCGTCGTATCCCTGTTTCTATCTATGCGGCTGATTCATAGAATCAGTTACGCATAGATATCCCTAAGATCCGACATGTGTAATTGTTTTACACTGTCGGATCTTAGGATGCAGTACCGCGGCCGCCGCTGGGGGCATTTCTCGACGTAAACCAGCGTCGGGTATGCAAATTAGCACTTACGAAGATCCACAAAGGTTTTTCCCTTCGTGAAGTCGCCGTAAGTGTTAGTTTGCCGTCGCAAAGATAGGGCTGCTTTTACAAAGTGTAAAGTTAGTACACCATGTAAAAGTATACCCGTCTTTCCCGCGTCGCTGTCAATTTTTTTTTAAATTTTTTCTTTTTCCCGCCGCAACTCTTTTTTACCCGTCGCGATTCACAAAACCTTGGCGCAATGTAACTTCGCGCAAAGCACGTCGGGAGCATGCGCAGTACGTCCGGCGCGGGAGCGCGCCTAATTTAAATGGGACTCGCCCCATTTGAATTGGCCCGCCTTGCGCCGGACTGATTTAGGATACACCGCCGCAAATTTCCAGGTAAGTGCTTTGTGGATCGGGCACTAACTTGGGCAATTTGCGGCGGTGTAACTTAAATCGGAAAAGTTAAGTTGCGCCCGCTCGTTGTGGATCTGGCCCATGATTCCAAATCTCAGATAGCCCTTGACCTATGGAACAGAATCCTTTCCTTTAAAATAAAAAATCTCACAAAAAATCTACGTCATAGTACTGTGGTGTTGGTGGCTGATACAATCTTGACATCATTATTATCTCTCTTGACAGCTGCATAACTCTACATATGCCGACAGCCTTGCTTCACTTCCAATTAGATTCATATTACTCACTTCTGGTAAAATAGTTTTTCACTATTTGTATCTATCACTGGAGCACACCTCCTGTATTCCACCCCATCACTACAGCACTCCTCCTGTACTCTACCATCTGTCCTGTACTCTACCCTGTCACTGGAGCACACCTCCTGTATTCCACATTATCACTACAACACACGTCTGGTACCCTACTATCTAACTACAGAACACCTCCTGTACTCTGATAAGAAGATATAAATGTAAATCTGCATTTAGGTAAACATACAAAGGTTGCAGCCCCCCAGGAATTCTCCCAAGGGAAAATGCAAACGGGGGTATTGGCGCTACCTAGTTAGAATAATGGAAGTGTAATTACGTGCAAAGTGAAAATTTGAATTAAAGTGTGATAATGACGCTACCTAAAAGAGTGGTGTAATACAGACATGAGTAATATTATATAAATAATAGAATGTGAATAACTAGAAAATGAGGGCTATACCCTACCAAAATGATATATACAGTATGTATATATAACAAAAATTATATAAAAATAAATAGAACACTCACCATGTGTCCACACATATACAGGGTATAACACTAGTAGTGTAGACAATAAAGTGATAAAGTGCTAGTGTATGTAACCCTACTACCACAAGCCTGGCCAGCAACAATAGGTGTTGGAAATACCAACTGAATGCATTAAAAAGTATGACACCATATAACAATGCCTAATAGCAGTCCGGTCCATAGGCCATGGGTAATAGATTGCGCAAACAGAGCTAAAACAAAGAGGCCTATAAGCTGATATTGCACATATCATGTAGGTAAAGTTCAAAAGAGCACAAAGTTTTCCATCGCAGGTAACAATTGGTGGATCTGTGAGGAAAGGATTTTCATAAACAGTTGTGCAGTAATAGGTGCTCCATGCTGGAAGGGGTATATTCAGGTGACTTCAGTGCCCCCCAAATGTGTCCCCACTCACCAACTCACCCCAGCAGGGGCAAACAGCATATTAGGAAGATTTCCTCAGCAAACCTCCAGCACCTCCTAATGTCTGCTCACTCGGTATGTTTAAACCCTGCTCTCCAGATCGGTAGAGGTCACTAGAGGTTCCTCAAAGTAAAGAACAGAAAGGCTCCCATAGTGTAGTAGCAAAAATTAAAAAAGTCTTTATTTAAAAACAGCACAAGCCACCAAATACAGGCTATCACAGTGCTAGTAGGTGTATAGCAAAAATACACATAAAACGAGCGTCAGTGGTCGCGGCGTGTGCATCACCTGCGTTCCACCAGCTGCTCTGTGATCCGGATATGACGTATGTGCGTAGGCTCTACTATCTAACTACAGCATACCTCCTGTACTGCACACTATCACTGGATCACACCTCCTGTATTCCACCCTATCACTACAATACACGTCTGGTACCCTACCATCTAACTACAGCATACCTCCTGTACTCTATCCTATAACTGGAGCACACCCCTGTATTCCACCCCATCACTACAGGACACTGCTGGTCAATGCTGTATCCTGGCCTAGGCCAACAAGGCCCAGGCCTAGGGCAGCGCGTTGCAGGGGGGCAGCACGAAAAGAGTCCCTGCCGGCTTGCGCTACACTGTTAGTGTAACGCAAGCTGCTTCAAATTTTGACTGTTCTATAATCCTGGACCACAAACCTTCCTCACTGTGCTATATGTTTTCTGTGGCACCATTGGCACGATTATATCTTCTTAGTGCTCTCCATAAAACTATCAGAAATTTGTGCTTAAAGTAAAACTATAGGCAACACTTTTTTTTCATTTTGGATAGAGTAAGGGAGGGTTATAGCCCCTGTCAGTTTATTTTTTACCATCCCTGTCCCATTGCAGAGATTTCCCTTCACTTCCTTCCCCATAGCCAAACAGGAAGTGAGAGGAAATCTATGCGAATTAAGGGAATCCAGTGCCCCCCCAACCCTAAGAACTAGTGTCCCCACTCGAAAATTTCAGGGCGGGTCTTAAACAGAAATGGGTGTGGTCTTGACATGAAGGGGTGTGTAATATTTAAATTAGGAGGTGCACGAGATTAGTCAGGCCTAGGGCAGCACAAAACCTAAATACACCACTGCTGCCGGTACTCTACCATTTAACTACAGCACAGCTCCTGTACTCTACCCTATCATTAAAGCCTATATGGGAGCGCTCAACCCTTTTTGACAGCTCATGACTCTTGATAGCATGTAAGATTTAAAATCTATTTTGTAGTTTTGTTGTGCAAACTTCTCCTATGTCTTGTTTCCATTGCATGCTTTACATATGTTTTCCTTCAAGAAGACCCCACAATGCTGTTAATATGGTCCCAGGGTCCTCTCAGGACTCTTCTACTGCCAATCACTTGCTGAAAAACAACCCTGGGCACAGGAAAAACCTCTACACCTGTAAGTGAACACATTAATGTATTTGGCAATGTGACAAACATGTTATACTTACCTGCTCTGTGTAATGGTTTTGCACAGAGCAGCCCAGATCCTCCTCTTCTTGGGTCCCTCCCTGGCTCTTCTAGCCCCTCCCTACTGCCCAGTGCCCCAAGAGCAAGCAGCTTGCTCTGGGGGGCACCCGAGCCAAGCCGCGGCTCTGTGTGTCCATTCAGACACAGAATGGGGACAAGCTGAGACACACAGTGGGGGCCATTGGCTCCCGGTGCTGTCACTCAAAGTCAGTGAAAAAGCCACCCCCTCTCTCCTTATTGGCTCATTGACTTTGATTGACAGCCCTGGAAGCCAATGGCCCCCACTGTGTGTCTCAGCCAATCAGGAGGGAAAGTCCCAGGCAGCTGAGTCTCTCAAGCAAAATCGCTGGATAGAGATGGGGCTCAGGTAAGTATTGCGGGGGGCTAGAGGGGGGCTGTTGCACACAAAAGTTTTTTTATCTTAATGCATAGTATGCATTACGATAAAAAAAAACTTCTGCCTTTAGAACCACTTTAAAATCAACGTATATAGACCAAAATTGGAAACAATTGGCTAAGGAGGGAATAATAAAATGTATGAATTATAGTGAGATTATATTTTATATATGAAATGTATAAGCTTGGTGTGATAATAATGCAGAAACTGCACATCATAGGTCTACAGTTGTTGATTTTTCTACCACAGTCTTCTAAGATGTCAAATCACCCACTAAGACAGTCACTGACTCACTTGCTGATTTGGCTAGAAAGACTGGGCAGAAAAGAAACCAGCAGACAAACTCTGTTAACTTCCAACCATATGAGTAGGCAAACACCCAGCTACAACAAGCTCAGCTGCCAGCTCTCCGTATATAGAACCTCATTCGTGGTGTACATTCTGTTTTGTTTTCAAAAATATAAGAGCATCCTCAACAGCTGTTCCTTTTTTTGTTATCCCTCAAACTGGGAATGGGCGAGAGTCTGACTTTTCCCTCCAAGTCTTTTTGGCCTCTTTGGTGAGTGACAGAATCCTGTAGTTACATCGCCCTACCACTAATTATATGGCTGCCATAAAATGAGGACCTTTCTCTCCAAGTCCCTGAGGCCCGCTTGGGATTCCTCTCTGCACTGAAACAGTTTACATTATAGGTAGGAGGACAGTGGTTTCAAATATTTACAGATATACTTCTGCTGTTTGCATCTTCAAGGTAATTTATGCTAAGCTAAGTATATTTGTTTATGAAAGCATATATGTTTTAGGAATTTCCCTGCTGAACATGTACAAGGAACTTTTAAACTATGTTGTGGCACCAAGAGTTTAAACTTCAGAGACCTTTTGTAATAAAAAATAAAACCAAAATCAATGTTAACACTATAATATACAGTATATATTTGTATGTATATAAATATATGTACAGTATGTCTTATGGGAAAAAAAACTAATAAAGAAAAATGTCACCATAAATCTGAACTTTTAAAATCACTTGATCCTAAGATCTTTTTTTGGTGGAAATGGTTTAAGGGGTCGGGTTCTGAAAAAGTGGGCGATTGTGCCACAGCGAGGTCCATTACCACATTAACCACTTAAGCCCCGGACCTTTAGGCAGCTAAATGCCCAGGCCAGGTTTTGCGATTCGGCACACTGTGTCGCTTTAACAGACAATTGCGCGATGTGGCTCCCAAACAAAATTGGCGTCCTTTTTTCCCCACAAATAGAGCTTTCTTTTGGTGGTATTTGATCACCTCTGCGGTTTTTATTTTTTGCGCTATAAACAAAAATAGAGCGACAATTTTGTAAGAAATTCAATATTTTTTACTTTTTTCTATAATAAATATCCCCCAAAAACATATATAAAATTTTTTTTTTTCCTCAGTTTAGGCCGATATGTATTCTTCTACCTATTTTTGGTAAAAAAAATCGCAATAGGCGTTTATCGATTGGTTTGCGCAAAATTTATAGCGTTTACAAAATAGAGGATAGTTTTATTGCATTTTTATAAAAAAATTTTTTTACTACTAATGGCGGCGATCAGCGATTTTTTTCATGACTGCGACATTATGGCGGACACTTCGGACAATTTTGACACATTTTTGGGACCATTGTCATTTTCACAGCAAAAAATGCATTTAAATTGCATTGTTTGTTGTGAAAATGACAGTTGCAGTTTGGGAGTTAACCACAGGGGGCGCTGTAGGAGTTAGTGTTCACTTAGTGTGTGTTTACAACTGTAGGGGGGTGTGGCTGTAGGACTGACGTCATCGATCGAGTCTCCCTATATAAGGGATCACTCGATCGATGCAGCGCCATAGTGAAGCACGGGAAAGCGGTGTTTACATACGGCTCTCCCCGTTCTTCAGCTCCGGGGAGCGATCGCGACGGAGCGGCTAAAAACGAATAGCCGCGTCGTCGTCCCGGATCGCTCCCCGTGGGAATCCGACCGCCGCATGTAGGGGGGGGGGTCCCAATCGAACCCCCCACCCGCTAGAAGGCAAGGACGTACATGTACGCCCATTTGCCTGTACGTGCCATTCTGTGGACGTACATTTACATGCGGTGGTCGGGAAGTGGTTAAAGCCCCTAAAGATCAAATTTAGTTATAGGCTAGTGAAAAGGATTTAATAATACTGTTGGGTGCACATGTGAAAATTGCATGGCATTCTTTAGAAAATACTGTAAGCAAATGAAGTTAGAATAATGTGAATAATGTGTACAGGGGGTATTTCTAAAGCACTGAGCTTCCTGTTCATTAAATAAGTATTTTTTCTTGATGTACAGTGCCTTTGAAAAGTATTCATACCCCTTCATACCCCTTGAAATTGTCCACATTTTGTAATGTTACAACCAAAAACCTAAATGTACTTTATTGGGATTTTATGTGATAGACCAACACAAAATGGCACATATTTGTCAAGTGGAAGGAAAATTATAAAAAGTTTTCAAAATTGTTAACAAATAAATATCCTTTACTCCGATACCCCCAACTAAAATCTAGTGGATCCAATTGCCTTCAAAAGTCACCTGATTGGTAAATAGAGTTCACCTGTGTGTAATTTAATCTCAGTATAAATGCAGCTGTTCTGTGAAGCCCTCGTAGGTTTGTTTGAGAACTTTAGTGAATAAACAACATTATGAAGGCCAAGGAACACACCCGACAGATCAGGGATAAAGTTGTGGAGAAGTTTAAAGCAGAGTTAGGTTATAAAAAAATATCCCGAGCTCTGAACATCTCACAGAGGAACGAGTTATGGCAGGCAGTTACTCGGATCAGTCGTTCCCCGTTTGGTGATCCTTGTGGGCACCAATGGCCCAGCAATACAGGCATCATCCACCTTGCCTCCACCTAAAATGCATTAAGATAAAAAACCTTCTGACTTTACGACTTTAAGTAAAATAAAAGAAAACACAATAGTAAGACAGGGACAGAGCACTGTCACTCTATAACAGAAAATGTCTGAAATGTTTGAACAAGGACCTTCATGGAAGGATCACCAGGTATTATTCTAATGAGAGCTGCACTTTTTCAAACTATTGAAAATTACGTTTTAACATGTAAATGCTTATATGGGATCTTATGATTGCATTTACATATATTTTTAGCACAAGCTCTACTAAACATTTTATAATTAAAATTAGCACATTTATAAAAACTACAAATGCTGTAAAAAAATGTATATTAAAATAGAACCCCTCTACCCACATTTCTATCCAACATTACTGAAAATGTAAAATATAAAACTCCTTTCTTCGAAAGAAAATATAAACTAGACAAACACGCAAAGACTTTTCCCGTTCAGCCCACGGGCTAAATAAGACAAATCTAATAGGGTCCTCCACCCATGCTAAACAGTTCAAATGTAGGAATCTCCTCTAAAGGCTATTGGGGGTAATCCACAAAGATCCGGCGTAACGTAAATTTTCCCATTTAAGTTACACTGCCTTAAAATTTCTACCTAAGTGCCCGATCCACAAAGCACTTACCTAGAAATTTTTGACTGTGTAACTTAAATTCCTCCGGCGCAAGGCGTTCCTCTTTTCATGGGAGCGATTCCCATTTAAATTAGGCGCGCTCCCGCGCCGGCCGTACTGCGCATGCTCGTGACGTCATTTTCCCGATGTGCATAGCGCGAAATTACGTTACGCCGAGCTTTGTGGATCGCGATGGGTCAATAAAGTTGTGTCGGGAAAAAAAAAGATACGGCGGGAAACAAAATTCAAAACAAAAAAAAAATCGCGTCGCTGGACAGAAGGGTCTGCTTTTACATGGTGTAAACAGTTTACACTTTGTAAAAGCAGCCCTAATTTTGCGTTTGCAAACTAAAACTTACGGAGAAAAAACGAAGCAGAAAAGCTTCGTGGATCTCCGTAAGTGCTAATTTGCATACCCGAGGCGGCATTTCGACACAAAATGCCCCCAGCGGCGGATGCGGTACTGCATCCTAAGATCCGGCAGTGTAAGTCCCTTACACATGTCGGATCTTCTGCCTAGCTATGGGAAACTGATTCTGTGGATCAGTTCCATAGTTAGAAACAGGGATACGACGGCGTAACAGCAGTTACGCCGGCGTATCCCTTTTGAGGATCTGGCCCATTGTATTCAAGGACCTGCAGCTGCTAAATACCCAAACGGTGGCTGCATCTGATTAGATGCAGTCTCTGTTCAGCTGACAATGTTCTGCCTGGTTGCTTAGACAAAGGCTGTTGAAAATTGGCTTCTGTTGAGTGGGGTGGTGCCGGCAGAACCACCCAGGGTGCGAATTTTGACTAATTTAATGGGGTAAATTTGAGCACTGTATGGACAGCATTACTCTTTGTGATATAGCCATGTTTTAGCTAACACATATATGTGCAGATATTTTAT